>NC_134713.1:10486284-10789314 GCF_049634645.1 Pelodiscus sinensis
ACTAACAAAACACATAGATGGTATTATGAGCTTTTATGGGCAACAACCCACTTCTTCAGATGAATGGAGTTATTAAAGGTCCAGTTTCTAAATAAATGGGGGGAAGAAAGAAGGAAAAAGAAGGGGGGGGGAGGAAAGAAATAGTCCATTAGAGGGTCCATGGTAGAGGAGGCTGATAGAGGAGATGCAAATTGTTCTCAAGTACCCTTTGTTTGTTTTTTATTCATTAGGATGTGGAATGTAGTGTTCTATTCATAAAAAAAAAAAAGAGTGCTTAAGAATAATTTGCACCTTCTCTATCAGTTTCATGTAGCATGGACACTCGAATTGACTATTTCTTTTCCCCTTTTTTTCCTTCTTTTTCTTTCTCTCTTCCCTTCACCCCATCTCCTATTTATTTAGAAACTGAACCTTTAATAACTCCATCATCTGAAGAAGTGGGTTGTGCCCACAGAAAGTTCATGATACCATCTACATAAAATGTAAGTGGGTCATTAGAAGGTAATAGCTTTGTTAATAGCCCCATCCATCCATGGAGAAGTACATGCAGAAGGACTCATCCAATTTTTTGAATGCTAGATGAGGGAAATAAAACTACTAGCCATGAAGATTTTTCATCTCTTTTGCTGTTTGGAATCTCACAGAGCCAGACAAACCAAACTGAGGCCAGAGATGTCCAGGCAGGGGAGCTGACAGGGGTAAGGAGCGGAGGACGCACCGCACTCTTGGAAGGGGTGGGGCCTGTGGCAGAAGGGGTGAAGCTGAGGCCAGCCAGAACTCAGCACTGCCCGGAGCGCCTCCTCCCCCCCTCCCACCCCAGGGCTGCCTGGAGCATACTATGTAGCAGTACAGATGGTGATTTAAAGAGCTCGGGCCTTTTGAATCACTGGGCCCTAGGAAAAATGTCCCCTTTGTCCCCTCCCCCACTGGTTGGTGGGTCTGCCCTGAAAGATATTTTGAATTGACAGATCACAACAACTGTGTCACTCTTGGGATCTAGATGGTAACTCATTTGTGTGTACATGCGACAAGGAGTCCTGTGGCTTGCTTTAACCTGTAAATACCACTCTTCCTTCTTTTTCCTAGTTAATAAACCTTTAGATCATTTATTACAGGACTGGCTGCAAGTATTCTCTTTGGTGTAGGATCCAGCATGCCAACTGATCTGGGGCCAGCGAGTGGTCTCTTGGGACTGGAAGCAACCTAAATGTGGCGTAGGATTTTGGTGTCAGTGACCATTTTGTCATAAGATAGACTAGAAAGTCTAAGGGGACTGCCTGCGATTCCATGGTAGAACAGGCACAATGATCCAGAAGTTCACATGTGCCAGTAGCAGAGAATCCAACAGCCTCTGCGAACCCCTGGGCAACATGGTGAGGGGAAACTCCTCGCTCCAGGAAGGGGTGGGGCTAAGGGAGGAAGGGGCAAGTCAGTGTCCCCCACCCCAGTCCTTAGTGCTGCTTGGAGCGTGTGGCCTGGTGCTCGGGCACAGCTCTCCAGCAACAATTTAAAGGGCTGGGGCAATTGTCCCCTTTGCCCCTCCCTATTCCCTACCTTATCCCCCTTAGGCAGAGGCACCACTAGAACACACCACCAGTTTGGGGGCATCTTCCCTGTTAACTGGCACTCTGCCCTGAGGTAGCCACTCCAGACAGCATGACAACTGGCATTCCCCCAGCACTGTTAAAAGTGTAAATCTGATGGGGTACGTCTACACTACAGCGCTAGTTCGAACTAACTTAGTTCGAATTAGTTAATTCGAACTAAGCTAGTTCGAACTAACGCATCTAGAACTAAAAACTAGTTCGAACTAGCGTTTTGCTAGTTCGAACTAGTAAGTCCACATTGAGTGGACTCTGAACAGGGCTTAATGATGGCCGGAAGCAGTGCCGGCAGGGCATAAAAGGAGGACTTAGAGCATGGAGATACTGTCTCAGGCTAGCCGAGGGCTGCGCTTAAAGGGTCCCGACCCCCACCCCGGACACACAGTTCTAAGGGGTGCCCCGCTTGCAAAGAAGTTCTGGCTTGGAGTGCCCTGAGTGCCCACACTGGGCACATCACACCACTCGGCCATCAGCCCGGCTGCACTTGCCGCAGGCTGCCATCTGGGGAGAGGGAGTAATTGGGGGGCTGCAGGAGAGCTTCCACCCCCAGAAGCCCGCAGAGCCAGCCCAGTCCTCCCCATCGGGGGCTCGTACCCCATTCCTCCCTCACCTCCTTCCACTTGCCCTTCCCTAGCCCCCCTTCTTATTGATGTACAAAATAAAGATAACGTTTCTTCCAACATTGACTCTGTCTTTATTGAAAAAAACTGGGGGAGACTGGGAAAAGGAGGTGGGAGAGGGGAAGAGAAAGGCTGGGAGAGGGGAGGGCAACTAACATGATCAGGGGTTGGGAACAGGTCCCAGATGAAGAGAGGCTACAGAGACTGGGACTGTTCAGCTTAGAAAAGAGGAGACGGAGGGGGGACAGGATAGAGGTCTCTAAAAGCAGGGGTTGGGTGGAGAGGGTGCATTCAGAAAAGTTCTTCCTGAGTTCCCATAAAGAAGGACTAGAGGACACCAAAGGAAAGGAATGGGTAGCAGGCTTGAAACTAGTAAGAGAAAGTTGTTGTTCTTGACAAAGCAAATAGTTAACCTGTGGAACTCCTTGCTGCAGGAGGCTGTGAAGGCTACAACTAGAACAGAGTTTAAAGGGAAGTGAGATCAAATCATGGAGGTTGGGTCCATGGAGTCCTATTAGCCAGAGGGTAGGAGTGGTGTCCCTGCCCAAAGTTTGTGGAAGGCTGGAGAGGGATGGCACGAGACAAATGGCTTGGTCATTGTCTTCGGTCCATCCCCTCCAGGGTCCCTAGGGTTGGCCGCTGTTGGCAGACAGGCTACTGGGCTAGATGGACCTTTGGTCTGACCCAGTACGGCCATTGTAAGCTCAGGGCTCAGTGTCGGGGGTCTCAGTGGACCCCCTTGATTTTCATGCACACCTGGTCCTGGGTGGCCAGGCTGGCAGCTCTCCTGCCCTAGCCGGCCACTTTCCTGTGCCTAGTGCGGAGATCGTGGACGAGGTCCACGATGTCCGCACTAGCCCAGGAAGGTGCCCGCCTCTTGCGGTCCAGGGCAAGCTCCCGGGAGCCGCCAGCCTGGTCCCGGCAAGAGGGGGTGGGCTGGGGGGCATCGGGTGGGTGGCTCTGTGCCGTGCCAGGTGCAGGGTCTGCTAGCTGGGTGCTGGCAGGCTTGCACCTGGCACGGGCACCGTAGCCAGCCCGTGCCCCTTTAAGGGGTCCGGGGCCGGGAGGGGGGCATAGAGTTTCCCTGGTGTTGGCCAGAGTGGCCACCAGGGAAACCTGGGGAGGGCTAGCCTCCCACTAGTTCGAACTAAAGGGCTACACAGCCCTTAGTTCGAACTAGCTAGTTCGAACTAGGCGTTAGTCCTCGTAAAATGAGGTTTACCTAGTTCGAACTAAGCGCTCCGCTAGTTCGATTCAAATTCGAACTAGCGGAGCGCTAGTGTAGCGCATAGGAAAGTTAGTTCGAACTAACGTCCGTTAGTTCGAACTAACTTTCTAGTGTAGACATACCCATAGAGAGATTTAAGAGTTAAAGATTATGAGTCACTCATTGTGACTACTCATATGAGGGTCCTGACACAAAGACCTTGAAAATGATGTAAAAATAGGGGAATATCCCATTTTAAAGAACCCCTCAGACGAGGAACTGAGCGCTTTGCACATAGATTTGACCAAGCACCAGGGTTTGAGCAACCCCTACCTCAGATGCTCCATATATTGCCTCAATGGAACTGATTCAGCTAAAGCCCCTGTAAGCGCAGAAGGAACATGAGCACCCACTACTGATGGTGAAACTCCAGGTCAAGGAGAAGAACAAAACAGAGGAGGCTGAGAAGACAGCCTGCCAAAGACACAAAGCCACCACTGAAACTGAGGGGGAAGTTCACGGAAGACACAAGGAACAAACAAAAGGGGAGGAAAAAGCCCTGCAGAAACAAAGGGAAGCCCACACACTGCAGCAGCTCAAAGTCTTGGAGCAGTCTCAGATACCATGAACGCATCTCCTCTCACCAGGAAGGAGTGGGAGAAAGCCTGCCTAAAAATGTATCAAGACGCTGGCTACAATTGTGGAGTAACGGTGCATCTTTGAGAGACGGTGTGGAATCCATAAGGTCCCAGAGGATGACGAATTGCCTCTACTCTTAACTAAGTTGGCTGGCAGAGAGATAGCTTACGGTTGCCCTTAAAGACTCATGTAGATGCTATTTTGAGGAATTTAGTAGGGCTGACATTCACCATCAGTCCAGCGGTGAATTTCAGCCATTGTGAGTACTTATTTCAGTTGAACTGCTTACAAGTGTAGGTGCTACTGGTGCAGGGCTGTCCCTAGGCATACACCACACACACAACTATGTAGGACACCACTTTATTTGAGGGACCAGTGGGACGGGAGGGACAGACATGAAAGCGGGTAAGAGCAAGGGCAGGGAGGGTGATGGGGTCATGGAACTAGATATGTTGGCATGGCGCATTCTGAGGGAGGGTACTGCTGTGCTGGGGTCTCTGGGAAGAAATGGTGAGTCTCTTCCCTGCTGCAGACTGCTGTAACGAGGTGAGGCAGGCAGGCAGAGCCTCTGACCGTACCCTTTTTTGTTTTGTTTTGTTTTGTTTTTGCTGCCTCTTCTGCATGGTCATAATCATAAGGCATTCCTTCTTCTTTCCCCCACCCTGCAAAGCGGAGCCTACGAGTCCCAGATTTGGCCCTTCAGTGCTGAGCGCAGTACCCCCTGCGGAGTGACAGCCCTCCCCTCCCCCTAGCAGGAGGTGGGGGCTTAGGTGCTCAGGCTGGCTGCCTGCCGAGGAAGTAAAAATGAAAGTGATCAATTTCCTTGGCATCCAGCCTACACAATCACTTGGAGTGGAGCAGGGCTGGCCTTACCATGAGGTGAACTGAGGCAGTCACCTCAGGTGCCAGACTGGGGGGGGGGGGGGGGGGGAACGCTGCCACGAGGACCCAGAGAATTGAGACCTTTCAAAGTTTTGGCCCAAGAGAGGGGCTATGGGGGCGTTATTTTAGCTCCCTATGTCAGGTGCCAACATGTTGTGGGCTGGCCCTGGAGTGGAGGGTGGTCCCCCTTGTTCCCCTGCCCCCCACTCACTGCCTCCCCTTCCCCCACTGTCCTCCTGTTCCCTGCCCCATACTATCCCCGGGTATGTCTACACTACCACCCTAGTTCGAACTAGGGTGGTAGTGTAGACATACCCCCCCAACTCCCACTCACTGACTCCATCCCATCAACCCCCCAAATTGCTGCTTTCCCCTCCCCCCAACATTCCAACTCAGCCCAGAACCATACGGCTCTCTATGAACAAGTCAGGCATAGAGGCACCAGTTTAATATTGCTGCATAAGGCACCATAACTCCTAAGAATGGCCCTGAACCAGTGAGCAATTCATGCAGAATCAAGCCTACAGTAATGGCAAGAAAGCACAGCTCAGTACATTTAAAATAATTGATTTTAATAAATAAAATCTTTTAATCTCCAGTTCTAGTTTTGTTGACATGGTATTCTAAGAGCCGGGAGGAAGTACCTATGTCTATTGGTAAGACCATTCATTGAATGATGGGTCCAGTCCTGCTGCCCACACTTTTGAAAGATGCTGAAAACTTGGAGTGGGTTAAAAAAAAAAAAGCTTCTGGAATGATTGAACAACATGCCTTCTACTGAATGAAAATCAAAATCAATCCATGCAGCTTATTGAAGAGAAGATTAAGGAGTGATTCAGAGTGTGAACATACCAGCATGGGAAGAAGTTATCTGATCTTAAAGAGCTCATTGTGTAGCAGACAAAGGCATAACAAAATCTGGCTGGGAGTTGATGTCAGTGAAGTTCAAACTAGAAACAAGACACGCACATTAATCGGTGAGGGCAAGTAACCACCTGGTAAGTTCTCCACCGCTTGGAGTCTTGAAATGAGGCTTTTCTAAAATCTTTCCAAACGAAATGCTCTAGCTCAACCACAAGTTCCTGAGCTTCAGCAGTGCTCAAACTGTGGGTCAGGCCCAGTGTTCCTTCTAACATTTTCCGTGCTTGGGCAGGCTAATTGTTCTTATGTGCAACACCAGTTGTGTGTGGATGAGCACCACCAGTACAAACAAACACACCTAAGGCTGTGTCTACACTGGTGTGTTCTTTCGCAAAAACATGCTTCCTGTCTACACTGGCCACGCTTTCTTGCACAAGTAAACTGACGTTGTATTGTAGTAAATCAGGGCTTCTTGCGCGAGAACTCTGACGCTCCCACTGCGGAAGAAGACCCCTTGCGCAAGAGCTCTTCCAGAAGAGGCCTGTGTAGACAGGCAACATGAATTTCTTGTGCAAAAAGCCCCTATGGTTAAAATGGCCTTCAGAGCTTTCTTGCGGAAGGGAGCGTCTACGCTGCCATGGATGCTCTTGCACAAAAACACATCTCTTGAGCAAAAACACATGCCAGTGTAGACGCTCTCTTGTGGAAGAGTTTTTGCACATGAACTCTTCCACAAAAGAGTTCTTGTGCAAGAAGCTGCCAGTGTAGACGTAACCCTAGATATTGTGACCGACTGCTGGCTAAGCCAGAGCTCTGCCATTACACCTGTCCGAAAAGTCCAATTACAGCCAGCTGAGCAAGCCCAGGCCTGAAGGGCTAATGGAAGCAGCTGTGGGCCTCATTAGCCAGAGGGGGAGTGAAGAGGGAGGAGCCAGGAGGTGGCTGAGTGGGCTCCAAAGTTAGAAGGAGAGGATGGCTGGCTGACTTTGCTGGACAAAATAGAAAGTGGTGGGAAATTGGTACTGACAATAAAAGGCTCCAGGTGACTGCACCAGAGAGGGTCTCCAGTTGATTTATGACCCTAGGCAAGGACCTTGCCACAGTATATATTTAAACAGTTCATAGGTATGGAAGAAGAAAAATTATTAAAACAAGGGATAATTAACAAAGAGCAATGCTGAAGAGGTTTATTTTACATGACAAAGAAATTAGCACGACTGTTGACACTACTGTTGGAATACATGTATTTCTAACAGCTCAAACATGTAAACACACCAAAATGGGGCCTGTTGAAAACAGCTATATAAGTACATCTAAGACATGGCCATTTAGTAAAAGTGTGTGTGTGTGTGTGTGTGTGTGTGTGTGTGTGTGTGTGTGTGTGTGTGTGTGTGTGTGGTGTGATTGAAGCTGCTTCTTGGAAAGACAAGGTCCCCAGCTTGTGGTCCCACCCATGTTCTGCCCCCACTGCCTAGGCCCTGCCCCCTCCCCATTGGCTCCCTTTTCTCACCAGTTTGAGCCAAACTCTCCACCTCAGCGCACAGACACCAGAACCCACCCACTCCCTGTTTCCCCCACCTACCCCCTGCACTCCCAGCTCAGCCCACGGCTGGGGGAGAGTGCTGGGTTTCTCACAGGCCGCTGCAGCCAATCCCAGCTGCTGTCATTGGAGCAGGTGGCAGGGCTGCCGTGCCGCTTAGCGGGAACCTTGGTCAGGACCTTGTTTCAATGGGGTTGCCAGGGCTGGTGTAAGACTTGGTGGGGCCTCCGGCTGAATCTCAAGTTCAAGCCCCACCGCCTGGGGCTTCAGCCGTGGGGGGCAAGGCTCAGGTTACAGGCTTCCTGCCCAGGGCGGCAGCCATTGGCCCTCGGCTTCGGCCTCTTTGCCCAAGGCAGTGGGGCTCAGTCCCCACTGCTGGGGTTGTGTAGTAATTTGGGTTGTCAGAAGGAGCGGTGCTGCAATGAAGATTGAGAAGCCTTAGACAGGATGGAGAAATCATCGGGTGACATCTATGGCCTTTGTTATACAGGGGGTCCGATCAGATTGGGGCTGTCAAACTTCATTGCACTGCAACCCCTGTCGGACAACAAAACTGACTACAGGAGCCCAGGGGAAGGAGCGGAGGGGAGGAGAGGGGAGGGGAAGAGGGACTGAAGCCTGATCCCCACCACTCCAGGCAATAAGGGGAAGGGGGAAAAGCTGAAACCCAAGGGCTTCAGCCACAGGCAGGGGGCCTGTAACCTGAGTCCCGCTGCACTGGGCTGAAAGCCTCAGCACCAGAAAGTATGTCAGCCCTAGTGACCCCATTAAAATGGGGTGGCAGCCCACAGTTTGGGAGCCACTGGATTAGATTATCAAAATTGTCTCCCCTGACTTTAAAAATTGCTGAATATCTGCATGATCCAACTCAGCTTCCCTAATAGAGGTAGGTTTGTCCATTTGTAATGACCCATTTCCTGGAGATTGTCAACTAGTGTGAATAACAGGCATGCCCGTAGGCACCGACTCCGTGTGCCCATAGGTGCCAACAAAGGGAAAAATGGTGCATGGTGAGCACCCACTGGGAGCCCTCCATCAGCTCCCTCCAGTGGACCTGAGGATCTGCATCTCTGCATCCCTCTCTATGACTCTGTGATCAGTTTATTTTGCCGTGTTTAAGGAACTTCTAGTGGAGATAGGAGGGAAGAGCAAGGATGCAGTATTGTTGGTGGAGGAGGTTGAACTGGGAAGAGGGGGAGGTGGGGGGGGGCATGAGGCCAGGAAAAGGTATGATGGTGAAGCCTTGGGGAAGGAGGAGTGGGGGTGGGGTCTGGGGCAGAGCCAGGGATCGAGCACCTTCCCGCAGTTTGGAAAGTCAGTACAGGAAGTCCCCGGGTTACATACAAGATAGGGACTGTAGGTTTGTTCTTAAGTTGAATTTGTATGTAAGTCAGACCTGGTACATATTGTAGGGGAAACTCTAGCCAAACATTTCTCCAGAGCTCAGTTTTATTCTCCCACACCTCACTTCCCTCAGTCCTTTATTCTCAAGCTGAGGTGTCTGCTGAGAAAAGCCGCTCCGCGTCTCTCTGGTCTGCTGGGGGGGGGGACTAGCTTCACGTTTCCCTGGTCTGCTGGGGGGAAGCAGCTAGTGCGGGGTTGCCTCACCCCGTTTGTAAGTAGGGATCCGATGTAAATTGGATCCATGTAACCCGGGGACTGCCTGTATGTGTGCCATATCCTTAACTACATCCTAAATGGTAAGTGTTTAGGATGGTTTGCAGCAGTGTTCATAGTTGTAGACAACAATGTCACCGCAGTTGTTGCTCTTGCTTGTAAGACCCACTTTGCTGAAAAAGTTGTAGGTAAACATGAGCAAGGAAGTACTTTAACAACAGGTACTAACGAATTATGTCCACACTTAGGGAAGATTTTATATTTATTTAGTTTTGCAAGTGTTTGGGGCCTGATTCACTCCCATTGTACTCAGTTTCACACTCCCATAAATCAAATTGTTCATCATAAAATTGGAGTGAGACATATGGTGAAAAGTCTCAGGGGGGCTTACCCTATTTCTTTTTCTTCTGTTGGTGCTCTCCCTAGCTCCGCCCTCTTTTGAAGCTGACATTATGAAGGCATTGGTCACAGCTCCACGGTTAACACGGAATTGAGTTTTGTAGTTAACCAAGTGATTCAGCCACTTTGGTAGAGATGAAGGTTGCCTATGTGAAAGGGATTGTGAACTATTTTAATTTGGCATGTGCAAACAAAATCTAGTCCCAATTAGTAATTTATATAGTTGCTGCTTTAAAAAAGCTAATTTCCCAAAGCTGAAGATAATCATGAAGCTGAGAGTGAAAAATAATTAAATACAAGAAAGTATAGTAATTGGGCAGTGATTAAGAATGCTTTATTAAAGTGGCTTTCAACCTATCCAGATGACAGTATTCCTTTCAGGAGCCTGATTTGTCCTGAGTACCCCCATGTTTCACCTCACTTAAAATCTACTTGCTTATAAAATCAGACATAAAAATACAAATGTGTCACAGCAGGTTATTATTGAAAAAATGCTGATTTTCCTATTTTTACCATATAATAATAATAAAATATATCAACTGGAATATAAATATTATACTTATTTCAGTGTACAGCATATAGAGAATAGTATAACCAAGTTATTGTCTGAAATTTTAGTTTGTACTGACTTCTCTAATGCTTTATGTTGCATTAAACTAAGCAAATATCCAGATGAGCTGATGTGTTCCCTGGAAAAATATTCATGTGTACTTCTAGTTGAGAACTATTTATTTATTAGATGCCCCAAAACCCATTTCCACAATCACAAAAAAAAAGGCTTTTATTTATATAGACAGACAGACAGCCTGGCTAAAAGGACAGGTGAAAGCAACCATAAATAATAATATAAATGGTGGCGCTAATAGAAATGAGTACAAATTAGCAGCTAAGAAATGCATACAACTGATAAGGGATGCTAAAGTATCAAACTCTATGCCCATTATTATTAAGGACAATAAAAAGCAAATCTTTAAATAAATCAGGAACAAATGAAGTCTAGCAATGGTACAAGAGTAATACTAGGTGAGATGATAAAATTTTCAATCATGTATTCAAGGCACAAGTATCATATATATAGTAGCCCAATGTCTGAGAGTCTGTAACACCAAAATGCTGGCTGTTCCCTCTGGGGGGGCGCTGTTGCCTGAAATGCTGACTGTTCCCTCTGAGTGGCCTGTGCTGCATGGGGAGTGCGGGGCCCAAACAGCCACTTGCATCACTTGCTCCCCCGCAGCGGCCTGGCTGAGCGGCGCAGAAGTCAGCCGATTGCCACGGTGGGAGGGGAAGGGGGGGCAGGGCAGTGATGTGCGGTGTGACAGCGGCTGCAGGGCCCGCCCCCTGGCCGTGAACATCATCGCCCCGCCCCCCTTCGCCTCCCGCCAGGCCACCGTGTAGGAGCAAGCAGCGCAAGTGACCGTTTGGGCTCCACACACCCCCATGCAGCACGGGGAGTGCAGAGCCCAAACGGCCATTTGGGCTCCGCGGTCCCCCGAGTGAGAGGCAAGAGGGGGAGGAGAAGAGAAAGAGAGAGACAGAGAGAGAGGCAGGAGGCGGAGGAGAGCTGAGAGGGGGGAGGGGAGGAAGTAGGCGGAGGAGAGAGAGATAGAGAGACATGGAGCAAGAGACCGGAGGCTCAGGAGAGAAGACCAACATGGAGGAGAGACCTGAAAATCCCGTGTTATGACGGGCTAATTGGCTAGTTCATAAATATTTATTCTGTATTTAGAAAGAAGTAGGATATTGTGTTCACATCTTACAGTGATAATTAAATACTTTCTTTTCCATCAGTAACTAGGGAGGATGTTAGAACAACTTCATAGTTTAATAAGTCAAACATTTTTAGATCTATAAGACCAGTTGACTTGTATTCAAAAAGTTAATTAAAAGAATTGGCTGAAGAGCTCTTTAAACTCGTTAATTTTTAACAACATATGGTACACTGGGGGGAAAATCTAATGTGCCAATATTTAAGGAGGACAAAGGGGAATTATTTCCCTATTGATGGCTCACGCACTGTTTCTTCAAGGTGTCTTATCCTTGGCTTTGTTTCATTTTCAGTGAGTTTTCCTCTGAACTGCCTCCTTTGGTTTAAACCCTGGTACTTACAGATTAATATAAACCAACAACAGGAGGGTAATAGAATATTTAAGAAAACTTGACTATATAGCTTCATCATTCTCTCCAACATGCTCAAGTTCCCCATTTGCCTGACTTGTTTTGACCCCATCCCACAAAATGTCTGCATAGATATCATCTAACTATGCAAGAACAGTGAATCAGGAGGGACGTTGGAAAAAACATTGGAACATTGGGGGGTGGGGGGAAACCACATTCTCTTTAGAAATCTGTTGAACATGAAACCACAAACACTAACATGCATTAGTCCAGCCCAGAATACAAGTTGTTTAATTTTACATTGCATTGCCGCAGCATGTTTGGGGTGTAAATGTAACCCACACATCTAGGGTATGTCTAGACTACAGGGTTTTGTTGACAGAAGTTTTGTCGACAGATACTGTCAACAAAGCTTCTGTCGACAAAGAGTGTCTAGACTACATCCAGTTCTGTTGACAAAGCAAGCCGCTTTGTCGACATAACAGTGTGGACGCAAAGGACAGTGTAGATGCAATAATGCCTTCTATCAACAGAACTCTGTCGACAAAAGGCGTTATTCCTCGTAGAATGAGGTTTACATACGTCGACAAAACTGCTGAGTTTTGTCGACGTTATGTCGACATAACTCAAAGGCAGTGTGGACGTAGGTATAGTTTTGTCGACAAAAGTCCACTTTTGTCGACAAAACCCCGTAGTCTAGACACACCCCTAGTGTGGTTCACTGGCCCATGTAGTGACACTTACAGCAAGTGATAAGAACAAGGGAGCTCTTTACCCTAAGCCAAGAGCCCGCAGGATTTTAGCTCAAGCAGTAGAGGCTCCTACTCTGAGGTCCCAGGTTTAAACCTGCCTCGTGGTTGTTACATAAGTATTTAGCTTTACCTGTGAATTCCCAAGGTTTATAGTTCTTGGAGTAGCTATAATATGCCTGCAATGTTTTACCTTAAATTCCTGATATGTACCAAATGCTAACTGCATCTTAATAGTTTTACTCTGAAAAAAATAATCTTCTAAACAATACAGAGAAGAACATAGATCACGGGTTTCATAGGCTGGATCCAGCACCCTGCTTAATTTAATCCAGCCCATGGCAAGTCTGCAGAAACCCTGAGCCTTGGTTCTCCCCACTTCTCTGCCCCCTGGTGAGCTGAAGCTGCGAGCATCACCGCCGGCTCACAGAGATCAGGGAAACTCTACATTCTGCCTGCCGGCGCTGCCTCCACAATTTAGGAGCTGCAGGAGCGGTGCCTGCAAGGATGGACTGTATATGGAACCATCTGTCTCCCACAGGGGCTGCTGGGATGTGCCAGCTGCAGCCGCTTCTAGGAGTGGCAATTGCACAGGGCCAGGGCAGACAGAGAGTTAGCCATGCCTTAGCCCCACTGCATGGGAGCTACCTCAGGAAGGGCCCCACGTTCCCTCCTGCACCCAAACTCCCTCCCAGAACCCTGCCCCGATCCAGATCAGAACCTCTTCCTGCATCCTAACTCCCTCCCAGACCCCACAACCCAACCCACTGCCTGAGCCCTAAGCCCCCTTCTGCACCCAAACTGCATCCCAGAGTCTGCACCCCCATCCCCTGCCTACTCCTGCACCCTAATTCCCATCCTGACCCCATCCCCTCACCCCCATCTCAGCCTCCTATCTGCAGCCTCCTCTTGCACCACAAAACCCTTATTTACGGTCCCTCCCAGAGCCTGCACCTTCAGTCAGAACCCCCATTCCCTCCCTGACCCAGCCTGGGAACCCCCCCAATACTTGAGCCCTTCATTTTTTACCTGAGCCTCTGCACCTTCCCCCACAGGGTTATGTGTGGCCCATGACTGATTTTTTTCCTGGGGAGCAGTGGCCCTGATAGGAAAAAGATTCTCCAACCCTGACATAGATGTAGACAAACAAGGTGAAAGAAGAGTTGAAGATGAAGAGAAGGAGTGAGGACATGAAGACAGCAGTGAAACTGATTTGTGGTTACAGTACAGTGAACTTCACTTTAAAGTGCAAGCTATCAAATTTAATATTGTTACTTTCCATGAATCAGTGACCCGTAAAGGGCAATACTAATGATCCACCTTTTAGCTCCAACATTACAAACTTGCAATGAACTTGTTTTCTTGTTAACAACAGTGAAAAAAACAGAAAATAAAGGGGGGAGGGGTAGGAGAATGATTTTGTAATCTTAACATGAGCATGATGAGAAATCTCCAGTTGTTTGTGTAACCTTTGAACCTGGGACTGCTGGAGTATAGTGTAGAGCAGTGTTTCCCAATTTTATTTGGGCATAGAACCCCTAACAGAATTTTGCAGAACCCCTAATAACAGTTTTATTTATGGAGCTGAAAAAGTAGACCACACATAAGTAAGGATAATAATAAACAAATGCTACACAAGGTCATGAGATCAACATTTAGTTTAATTGCACAAATTTAAAAATAAGAATCACATTTCATGTGTACTATTTTTTTAAATAATAAAATGTTATTGTAATGGAATTTTCTCGCGGTACCCTTATTTTCACTTCGTGAAATCCCGGGGTTCTGCGGAACACCATTTGGGAACCACTGGTGTAGAGGCTCTACAGCTTGAACTATAAAGCCAACTGGCTCTCAACCCATCCTATAGAGGTCCCTTCTTATCTGTTGCTGTAAGTGGTCTAAGTGCCACTATATGGGACAGCGAACCATACTAGGAGTGTGGGTTCCAGATATTTAAATAATGCGAATGTATTACAACATCTTACAAAGATTTTATTTTTCCAGAACAACCATAGAAGTTCTCCTTTCAGGATAGGGACTTTGTATCTCTAGCTCAGCTGATCTGCAAGAGTGTGGCTTTTCTCAGCACTGCTGACTTTGGCCGAGAGACCACTCACTAGGCTCGCTGCAGTGCTGGTCTGTCACAAAGTTCAGTCTTTTTGATAAGAGAAAATAAGTGGAATGAAAAAACAGCTCTTCTACCCCAAACTCTACCTGGGACATGCTGTTAGAGAAGAAAGAGGTGACCCTGGAGTGGATGGGGTAAACAGCACTGCTTTCTTGCCCACACACGTTACCTCAGACATTCGACACAACATCCAAGTGGCCACAAATTGACACCAGTCATACCTTTTTATCTGTTTTAGTTTGTTAATTCACACATCTATCACTACTTTCCCTAAATCCTAATTTGGTAATGTTAACTCCTATGCAATGAATATTAAGAAGTAGGTGATGAATACAATTATACTTGCCCCTGTTTGTTGTTTACTGGTTTTAGTTGAAACCAGTATTACATACTGTCTTAATCAGCAGCTTACAGGGAGCAGGAAAGTGCATCAACCCTGAAAATATTCATACAGACAAGTGTGAACAAGACACTGTGCAGTTCAACCATCTTCCAAAGCTGCCAGGACAAAGGGAAAAAACAAGTTTAAAGGGCAATGCCTATTCTGGCTAGACCCCTTACCCACGGATATATAGTCATCCCAGACCCCTATTAATTTTTACATATCCCAGCACACGGCTCTTCCTTCTTCCCAGGGCTTGACAGGGATGGCTACACATCTCTTGACGTGTCAGAGCAGGTGTGATTCACACCCACCTTCTGCTATAGGTGACTCACCCTGAAACACTATACATGAGCTGCTTGCCCTTACCTTGCCAGCTTGTTTCCCAGAGCCTCATCCAATGAAATCACGCACTATCGTCTCCAGTTTATAATCTACTCCCCATTCTGGGTGCAGAAACCACGCTGAGACAGACCTATTCTCTTTGTTTTGCCTCTCTCTTTGCAGAGCATTCCCTCGGGTCAGCGCTACAGTGAAGTAAGTCGTCCTGCTTCCCAATGGCCATAACTGGAGACATTAATTTCTCTCTTTCTCTCATATCTGACCAACTCTCTGGTGCTACATGTTTAGGGCTTCTGTTTTTAAGGATTTAGTAAATTTGATTATGGATGATTACTGTTAGCAATGGTTTAGGTCTATATATATGCCTATACATTGGGGGACAGAGGAACCAGAGCTTTCTCTTTGGATATGCTGTAAGGAGTAATGTGTACTGTAATGAGTAATCTCTTTCATAATACTGTCTAGGGCATGGCCACATTGTACAGTTTCATGTAGCAGTGCATTAGAAAGAACCTTTACTACACACCAGCAGGCTCTCGATGGACCAATAAACGTGCAACGTATTAGTATGCTTTAGAAATCCCATCTCTGTAGTCTGTATTCCTGCTGCTTGTGAACAGATCCTTAAGCCGTAACACTCTTTTTCTTGTCTTAGAGGAGTCCTGTGGCACTGTGGGCTGACAGGCCTCCCAGAGGGGTTCCCCCGCTGCCAAGTCAGTGGGCGGCCAGTCCGCCCCAATGCACAGCCACTCAAAATAGTCCCCAAGTCAACAGTTCCCCAACCCGGCCTTGCTTCAGGTCAGGGTGAGAGGCCAATAGTCCAGGTTCCTGGCCTTCCTTTAGGTCTATATATATGCCCTAGGTAAATAGCTCAGGGGCCAGGCCTTGCTTTATATCTGGGGCCAGAAGTAAAGAGTTCAAAACAGTTTATCAGTCCGGGCCCTCGGTCAGGGCGGGGCAGCAAATAACCTCAGTCCCGCACCATGGCCCTTGGTCAGGATGGCCAGTAAATAACCATAGTTATAAACAGTAGTTCCTTAGTCCAGGCCTTGTTCCAGGCAAGGCAGCAAATAACCAGGTGAACTCTGGGGCTCTAGGTCAGGGCGGGGCAATGAATACAATAGTCCACAAGTTCAAGAGGCCCTGGCCTGTCTCAGGCAGGAGCAATCACTCCTTAATTAGGAAGGCCCTGGCCCTGGCCCAGGGCAGAGCGGCAAACAAATAACTCAGAGTTTAGAGGCCCAGGCCTGGTAATAAATAAGGCAGGTTTGGGGTCTCCTTGTTCAGGAGCGTGGCAGGCAGTTCACCTGCAGTGGTGGTGAGGGGTAGACTGCCACCTAGTAGGTGTGTGGCAGTGGGGAGCGCAGGACCACTTGCTCCACTGCGCCCCAGCCCAGGATGCAGCACAGCAGCTGCTGCTGGCTCAGTGGGGGCTCCAGCCCGCAACGCACTAGCCTAGGGCCTTCACCAGCCCATGCTATCCCCTGGGCACTTCCTTTCTCCCCCTCGGCTGGTACCTGAGACTCGAGCAGGTCACACGGGGAGTCAAGGAGGGTCTCCTCTGGCAGGAGTCACGGCAGTCCGACCCAGTCCTCAGCCGCTTTCAGGTCCTGGGGCTCCAGCTGGGCCTCAGGGTCCCAGGATCCAGGCTGGTGTCAGGGCTCGGGCAAGTCATAGAATGATAGAATACTAGGACTGGAAGGGACCTCGAGAGGTAGAATCATAGAATAATAGGACTGGAAGGGACCTCGAGAGGTCATCGAGTCCAGCCCCCCGCCCTCAAGGCAGGACCAAGCTCCGTCTACACCATCCCTGACAGATGTCTATCTAACCTGTTCTTAAATATCTCCAGAGAGGGAGATTCTACCACCTCCCTTGGCAATTTATTCCAATATTTGACCACCCTGACAGTTAGGAATTTTTTCCTAATGTCCAATCTAAACCTCCCCTGCTGCACTTTAAGCCCATTACTCCTTGTCCTGTCCTCAGAAACCAAGAGGAACAAATTTTCTCCTTCCTCCTTGTGACACCCTTTTAGATATTTGAAAACCGCTATCATGTCCCCCCTTAATCTTCTTTTTTCCAAACTAAACAAGCCCAGTTCATGAAGCCTGGATTCATAGGTCATGTTCTCTAAACCTTTAATCATTCTTGTCGCTCTTCTCTGTACCCTTTCCAATTTCTCCACATCTTTCTTGAAATGTGACGCCCAGAACTGGACACAGTACTCCAGCTGAGGCCTAACTAGTGCAGAGTAGAGCAGCAGAATGACTTCACGAGTTTTGCTTACAACACACCTGTTGATACAACCTAGAATCATATTTGCTTTTTTTGCAACAGCATCACACTGTTGACTCATATTCAACTTGTGGTCCACTATGACCCCTAGATCCCTTTCCGCCATGCTCCTTCCTAGACAGTCGCTTCCCATCTTGTATGTATGGAACTGATTGTTCCTTCCTAAGTGGAGCACTTTGCATTTCTCTTTATTAAACCTCATCCTGTTTACCTCTGACCATTTCTCTAACTTGCTAAGGTCATTTTGAATTATGTCCCTATCCTCCAAAGAAGTCGCAACCCCACCCAGTTTGGTATCATCTGCAAACTTAATAAGCGTACTCTCTATCCCAATATCTACATCATTGATGAAGATATTGAACAGTACGGGTCCCAAAACAGACCCTTGAGGAACTCCACTTGTTATCCCTTTCCAGCAGGATTTAGCACCGTTAACAACAACTCTCTGACTACGGTTGTCCAGCCAATTATGCACCCACCTTATCGTGGCCCTATCTAAGTTATATTTGCCTAGTTTATCAATAAGAATATCACGCGAGACTGTATCAAATGCCTTACTAAAGTCTAGGTATATGACATCCACCACTTCTCCCTTATCCACAAGGCTCGTTATCCTATCAAAGAAAGCTATCAGATTAGTTTGGCATGACTTGTTCTTCACAAACCCATGCTGGCTATTCCCTATCACTTTATTACCTTCCACGTGTTTGCATATGATTTCCTTAATTACCTGCTCCATTATCTTCCCTGGGACAGACGTTAAACTGACCGGTCTGTAGTTTCCTGGGTTGTTCTTATTCCCCTTTTTATAGATGGGCACAATATTTGCCCTTTTCCAGTCTTCTGGAATCTCCCCTGTCTGCCATGATTTTTCAAAAATCATAGCTAAAGGCTCAGATACCTCCTCTACCAGCTCCTTGAGTATCCTGGGATGCATTTGAGGGTGGGGGGCTGCCTTGAGGGTGGGGGGCTGGGCTCGATGACCTCTCGAGGTCCCTTCCAGTCCTATTATTCTATGATTCTATGATTCTATGATTTCATGAGGACCTGGTGACTTGCTGACATCTAACTTTCCTAAGTGATTTTTAACTTGTTCTTTGTGTATCCTATCTTCTAAACTTACCCTCTCTCTGCTTGTATTCACTACGTTAGGCACACCTCCAGACTTCTCGGTGAAGACCGAAACAAAGAAGTCATTGAGCATCTCTGCCATTTCCAAGTTTCCTGTTACTGCTTCTCCCTCCTCACTAAGCAGTGGGCCTACCCTGTCCTTGGTCTTCCTCTTGCTTTTAATGTATTTATAAAAGGTCTTCTTGTTTCCCTTTATGCCTGTAGCTAATTTGATCTCATTTTGTGCCTTTGCCTTTCTAATCTTGCCCCTGCATTCCCGTGTTGCTTGCCTATATTCATCCTTTGTTAGTTGTCCTAGTTTCCATTTTTTATACGACTCCTTTTTTATTTTGAGATCATGCAAAATCTCCTGATTAAGATCTCCTTGTTAAGCCAAACTGGTCTTTTGCCATATTTTCTATCTTTCCTACACAGCGGAATTGTTTGCTTTTGGGCCCTTAACAACGTCCCTTTGAAATACTTCCAACTCTCCTCAGTTGTTTTTCCCTTCAGTCTTGCTTCCCATGGGATCTTACCTACACGTTTTCTGAGCTTATCAAAATCTGCCTTCCTGAAATCCATTACCTCAATTGTGCTGGTCTCCCTTCTACCTTTCCTTAAGAGCATGAACTCTATTATTTCATGATCACTGTCCCCTATACTGTCTTCCACTTTCAAGTTCTCAACTAGTTCCTCCCTATTTGTTAAAACCAAATCCAGAACAGCTTCTCCTCTGGTAGCTTTTTCAACCTTCTGAAACAGAAAGTTGTCTCCAATGCAGTCCAGAAACTTATTGGATAGCCTGTGCCCCGCTGTGTTCGTTTCCCAGCATATGTCTGGATAGTTGAAGTCCCCCATCACCACCAAATCTTGGGCTTTGGATAGTTTTGTTAATTGTTTAAAAAAGGCCTCATCCACCTCTTCCACCTGACTAGGTGGCCTGTAGTAGACTCCTAGCATGATATCACCCTCGTTTTTTACCCCTTTTAGCTTAACCCAGAGACTCTCTACACAGCTATCTCCTACGTTCATCTCCACTTCAGTCCAAGTGTGTACATTTTTAATATACAAGGCAACCCCTCCTCCCTTTTTTCCCTGTCTGTCCTTCCTGAGCAAGCCGTACCCTTCCATACCAACATTCCAATCGTGCGTCCCATCCCACCAGGTTTCTGTAATACCAATGATATCATAGTTGTATTTATTGGTTAGCAATTCCAGTTCTTCCTGCTTATTACCCATACTTCTTGCATTTGTATATAGGCATCTAAGATACTGATTTGATCTTGCCTCCCTGTTGTGCCCTGACCCTCCTTTCTCCTTGCCATTATAGGCCGTAGTCCCCCCCATTTCCAACCCATCTCCCAGTCCCGCACATTCAGCACTTACCTGTGGGCTTTGCTCACCTGTCCCCGTCGAACCTAGTTTAAAGCCCTCCTCACAAGGTTAGCCAGTCTGTGTCCAAACAAGGCCTTTCCGCTCCTGGAAAGGTGAACTCCATCTCCGCCAAGCAGTCCTTCCTGGAAGAGCACCCCGTGATCAAGGAAGCCGAATCCCTCCTGGCGACACCATC
Source organism: Pelodiscus sinensis (assembly GCF_049634645.1). NCBI lineage: Eukaryota > Metazoa > Chordata > Testudines > Trionychidae > Pelodiscus > Pelodiscus sinensis. The sequence continues at coordinate 10,506,351 of NC_134713.1, forward strand.
TTCGCAGCCAGGCATTCACCTCCAGGATGCACCTCTCTCTGCCCGGGCCCCTACCTTTGACAGGAAGGATCGAAGAGAATACCACCTGCGCGCCAAAGTCCTTCACCCGTACTCCCAAAGCCCTGTAGTCACACTTGATCCGCTCAGTGTCACACCTGGCAGTATAATTTGTGCCCACGTGGATGAGTAGCATGGGGTAGTAGTCAGAGGGCCGGATAATCCTCGACAATGCCTCCGTAACATCTCGGATACGGGCCCCTGGCAGACAGCATACCTCTCGAGATGAACTGTCAGGGCAACAGATGGGTGCCTCTGTTCCCCTCAAAAGAGAGTCTCCAACCACCACTACCCTACGTTTCTTCCTCACAGTGGTGGCAGGAGACGGCTCAACCTTGGTGGTGTAAGGCCTGGTCTCCTCCACTGTGGGGGGTGACTCCTTGTCTCCTGCAGAAAGTAAAGTGTAACGGTTATGTAACAACACAGTGGGAGGGTTAGGAGCAGGGGTGGAACACTGCCTGCTGCCGGAAGTAACCAGCTGCCAGTGCTCACCCTGCACCACCGCCTCCTTCATAAGTGGCTGGTCAACAGTCCCACATCCTAGGACAGTGACTTCAGTGGACTCCACAGGAATACCGTCCAGGAATTCCTCATGGCCTCGAATGCACCTCAGCCTGGCCACCTCCTCCTGTAGCTCTCCCACCTGTGCCTGAGAGATTCCACCAGCAGGCACCTTTCACAACGGTTGTCTCCCCCAGCCTGGAGATCACTCAGTGGGAATTGCAAGCCACAAATACTGCAACACCACACCAGGACCTGGGTAGAGACATCCATGATCAGGTTCTCTGTCTGGATACAGGCACAGGTGGAGGAGACAGGAGAAGTACTGGCACAAGTGCTTCGGGTCTTCATCACCATCAGTCACTCCCCCATGGCAGGACCAAATACTGTCTAGACCATCCCTGATAGACATTTATCTAACCTACTCTTAAATATCTCCAGAGATGGGAATTCCACAACCTCCCTGGGCAATTTATTCCAGTGTTTGACTACCCGGACAGTTAGGAACTTTTTCCTAATGTCCAACCTAAACCTCCCTTGCTGCAGTTTAAGCCCATTGCTTCTTGTTCTATCCCCAGAGGCCAAGATGAACAAGTTTTCTCCCTCCTACTTATGACACCCTTTTAGATACCTGAAAACTGCTATCATGTCCCCCCCTCAATCTTCTCTTTTCTAAACTAAACAAACCCAATTCCTTCAGCCTTCCCTCATAGGTCATGTTCTCTAGACCTTTAATCATTCTTGTTGCTCTTCTCTGGACCTTCTCCAATTTCTCCACATATTTCTTAAAATGCGGTGCCCAGAACTGGACACAGTACTCCAACTGAGGCCTAACCAGCTCAGAGTAGAGCGGAAGAATGACTTCTCATGTCTTGCTCACAACACACCTGTTAGTTCTCCAGTCTAGCTCATCCTCTGGGTCTCAGGGTACAGGCAGGTGTCGGGGTTCCAGCAGGTCCTCCAGGTCTAGCTGGTCATGAGAGTGCCAGGGTGCAGGCTGGTCTCGGGGTTCAATCAGGCTCTCCAGGTCTGGCTGGTCCTCAGGATCAGCCACAGTCAGAAGCCCGAGCCAAGCCACAGCCTTCCCAACAGGGAGCTCTAAGCAAGCCTCCAGGACAGAGGCAGGTGGTGGCCCAAACCAGGGCTCAGCCTCCCAGGCAAAGAGCTCTGTGCAGGCCTCTAGCTTCTCCAGAAGCTGGGCACTGACTGAGCTCTCAGGCTATCCTTTTATAGCCCTAGTCCTGCCCCCTAGCTTCTGGTCAGATGATGTGGAAGGGCTGGGTTGTGCCCAAAATGGCTCCTGGGGGGGTTCCTCTACCGCTAGATCATTAGGAGGCCATTCCACCCCACTACCCACACAAACCCCTTAAGTCCAGTTCCCGGCATCCAAGACTGGGCCTTTGCTCTTCCTCAATGCAGGACAGTGCATCCACATTTGCATTGTCCTTCCCTGCTCGTTGTTCTACTGTAAACACAAATGGTTGGAGGGACAGGTACCGGCGCATGATGCGGCTGTACGGATCCACAGAATGTGGGATACATTTTAAGGGAGCATGGTCAGTAAAAAGAATAAAAGAGTCTCCAAGGAGGTAATTCCTTAGTGCTTCGAGAGCCCACTTGATCACTAGGGCCTCCTTTTCAATCACAGCATACTTACGTTCTCCTAGGAATAACTTGCGGTTAATATATGGCGCAGGATGTTCTTCTTCCTCAACCTCCTGTGACAGTACTGCTCCCAGTCGCAGTCCAGTGCATCTGTCTGGACTATAAAAGATTGTGTAAAGTCCAGGCTAAACAACACAGATTCCCGGCATAGAGCATCTTTCAGGTTTTGGAAGGTGGTCTCACACTCGGCTGTCCATCTTACCTTCTGTGGGCTTTTGTGAAGAGTGCAGTGAGGGGTGCTGCTAGGGACGTAAATTGTGGCACAAAGTGGAGATAATAGCCAGCCAATCCCAGAAGTTGCCTCACTTTTCTCTTGGTGGTGGGAACCGGGTAATTTTGAATGGCTTCCACCTAACCCACTAGCGGACGTACCAGGCCTCTTCCTAACCGATACCCCAGGTACGTTATCTCTTGCCAGCCAATTTTACACTTTTTTGGGTTGGCTGTCTATCCAGCATCTCGGAAAGTCCTTAAAATGGCAGCTACTTGCAGGAGGTGTTTTTCCCAGTCTCGACCATAAATTACTACGTCGTCCAAGTTAGCCGCAACATATTTTGTATATGGAGCGAGTAGACGGTCCATCATATGTTGAAATGTGGCTGGTGCCCCATGGAGGCCTAAAGGCATCCTGACAAATCCTGGAGGAAGTTGTAAAAGCAGTCTTTTCCTGAAATTCTGGGTCCAAAGGAATCTGCCAGTAACCTTTCATGAGGTCAAGGGCAGTAATAAAATTCCAAACAATCTAAAAGTTCATCTGTCCGTGGCATGAGGTACACTTCAAATTTGGATATTGTGTTCACCGTTCTAAAAATCTATGCAGAAACGGATGCTGCCATCTGGCTTCAGTACCAACACCACCAGGCTTCTCCACTCGCTCTTTAAGCATTCTACCACTCCCAATTCGAGCACTGACCAGACCTCCTGCTCAACAATTTCAAGCATCCAGCAGAGTAGTGGGTGGTTGCCTTTACGCACTACCTGTCCCAGAAGAATCCGGGTGCTGTAGGTTATCACAGTGGTATGCCCGGGCTGTGTGGTAAATGTTTTTTTGAAGGCTTCTAGAAGGCGTTGGGCTTGCTTTACCAGCTCCTTCGAAAGGGTATCCCCAAGTTATGGTTCTTCGTCATGATTTAAGTTGGGCACTTAGGGTCCCAGCTCAGGTTCAGATGGGTACGGGGTAATCATCAAACCCTGCCGGACTCGCCATGACTTCAATAGGTTTACATGATAGATCTGTTTCGTTTTCCTCCGGTCGGGCGGATAGATTTCATACTTCACGGGTCCAATCCGGCGGACGACCTCGTATGGTCCTTGCCATCGGCCGAGGATTTCTGATTCCTCAGAGGGAAGTAGAAGTAGGACCCGGTCCCCTGGCTCAAAGGTTCGTTCCTGGGACCGGCGGTTGTAATTCTGCTCCTGGGCTCCTTGGTCCGCACGCAGGTTTTTCTGGGCGTGTGCACCTGCTTGCGCCAGTCGCTCATGGAGCTGAATGACATACTGGAGGAGACCTTGCGAAGGCGAGGGGGTCTGCTCCCAAGTCTCTCTTATCAGGTCCAGGATCCCCCAGGGACAATACCCATATAGCAGCTTGAATGGAGAAAATCGAGTTGATGCTTGAGATACCTCCTGCACAGCTAGCAACAGTGGGAGAAGCAGCTGGTCCCACTGTTGCACTTCGGAGGGAGGAAACCTCTTTATCATCCCCTTCAAAGTTCAATTAAATGTTCGACTAGGCCATTGGTTTGGGGATGTTTGTAGCTTCTTTATGCTACACGGAAGTTTGTACCCGGATGTGTGTAGCTTCTTTATGCCCAGCAAGGTAGAGACCTGTCAGAGTAACTGAGAGGTGAAATTAGCACCCTGGTCTGTCAGAAGCTCCCGGGGAAGTCCCACCTGAGCACAGATTTTTACCAGCTCTGATGCAATAGTCCAAGCATGGATATTTCGCAGTGGTATCACTTCAGGGAACCATATGACATAGTCGACTAGAACCAGGATGTAACGGAACCCTGCTTTTCTTTTTGCTAGGGGACCGACTAGGTCAATGGCCACCCGCTCAAAGAGGGTCCCTACTATTGGCAAGGGAACTAACGGGGCTTTCGGAAGCCCAGGGTCAGCAGCCAGCTGGAAGTCTGGGCACGACTGACAGTAGTCTTTTATCTCGCGATGTACACCCAGCCAGAAGAACCGAGATAGGACCCTTGCCAGAGTCTTCTCTGCTCCTAGATGGCCCGCCACGGGAATATCATGGGCAAGTCATAACACCGCTCTGCGATGGCACCAGGGTACAAGCAGCTGAGTCTGTGTCTCTTGGGTTCAGGGATTTTGCATGACTCGGTAGAGGCAATCAGCCTTCAACTCAAAGCGAGGCCACTGACAGGCTCTTTGCGGGTCCACCACGGTGCCATTGACGCTTGCCAGCTATTCATAGGCCGCCTTCACTGTGTGGTCATCTTGTTGGTCACGAGGAAAGTCCATCAGGGCAAGAGCCTTCGCATTTGCCTCAGCAGGCAAAGGAGGGAGTGCTGGGCAGCTCGCCCCTTTCCCCTTCCTGGGGCCCCTCATCCTCGAGCAGTTCCTCTAGCTGGTCTCCCGGCAGGGTTTCCCCCAGAAGGATTCCTTCGACATTGGCTGGGCCTGACGAAGCCCTGAGTGTGATCTCTCTAAGCAGATCATGAAATCCTGTCCTGTCCTGGCCCAGGATAACAGGGTATGGTAGTGCAGACACGATCCCTACGATCATCTCCGCGGTCCTCCCCTTCATCATGAGTAGGACCCTAGTGCAGGGATAGGCCTTCACATCCCCCACCCCACTACAGAGAAGGAGGAGCAGAGTACAGCTGCTGCTCCTTCTCTCCTGCCTCTTCCCTCTGCTCCTGCTGCCCCTGCACCAGCCGGAGCTCTCCCCGCCCTACCCAGCCACCACCCGCCTGCTGAGGCCCCTGCTGCTGGACCTGCTCTCCCTGGACACCGCTGCTGCTGCTGGTGGGGAAGGGAAGGGGCCTGCCAGCCTGCCCCCCACCCCATTCCAGAGGGAGAGGAAGAAGACCCCACCACCAAAAGCACCTACCACCTGGGATCCCCCTCCTCAGCTGGCCACCGCTCGCCTGCTGCTGCAGCTGCAGCACCTGCGCCTCGTCGGGCGAGCAAAGAGAAGAAAGACGCCAACACTCAGACCTCTGGAGGGGGTCTTTAAAGACTGAGCTTTCTTCATCTGCACTTCTGGGGTGGTGGTAAGCTGAACTGCTGAGAAGGGGCCGGGAGAGAGGCACAGAAACCTCCCCACAGTCCAGCTGCCCCCACTTCCTGTTGCCACCACCCCCAATGCCCCCTCCACCACCTTTAACACCTGGACATTCTCTTCGCCCCTCGACAGGGCTGCTACTCCATCTGAGACTGTGCTGCTGCAGCAGTGGGTAAGGTTGAGCCCCCACAAGCGCTCCCTCCCCACCCCCTGGACTTGGCCTCAGCTACATTTGGCTGGGGGGGCCTCCCTCACCCCTGCTCAGCCCATCCTACCTCAGCAGCTTGCCTCCTTCCCCACTGCTGCCCTGCCTTGCTGGCCCAGTTTGTTTTTCCCTCCCTCCCTACGGTTGCTTACCCACCATGCCCAGCCCCAAAGTTTGTTGCCTGTCATGCTCTTGTACCAGCTAGCTTGTTCGTGCGTGTGCCCCGCCCCTCTCAGCTGCTGCCTTGCCTCGTTCCGCCCTTAACTCCCCCAGTATCTCCTTCCTCCCCCAGCCTCCCGCTAGCCTTTTGGCACTGCCCTGCCTGTCTGATTTACCTGCTTTTGGCAATAACCATGATAATCGATATTCTAATTATTGAGAATGGTCCTGGCATTTTGTTGATCTGCCAAAATCTCCCCAAACATCCTAAATCTACAAGAGGCATGATCCTGTGAGGTGCTACTGCTACTCACATGAAGAGGGCAAACCAAATTTGGCCTTTATGACATCATTTCCAAAGGAGTCTAAGATAATTTGGCTCTTAATTTTCATTGTAAGTCAGTAAGAGTTGGGTTCCTGACCAGCGTTCCCTTTAAGCTTTGCTTTTGCACAGCCACTCAGGAGAGATTCAAATGTCACCCAGGTGATTAGCAAAGCATCCACACACGAGGTTATTTTTTTCTACTAATGGTTCACATTTGTAAATGCCTTGGTAAACATAGAAAAATTTATTCTGCACAGAGATGGAAAAAAATCAAAATGTGGATGGAAAAGATTAGAGGGAGCATTGTTCCAGACTCCCATATAGTCCTTTGAAAATCCCTAGTGTGGCAGGGCCCCTCTTCCCAAGCTACCACTTGGCAGGCCTCTCACTCCTAACCCCTGAGTTTGGATTTTGCAACAGGTCTCTGTGGTAGGGAGCCCGGCCACGCCTCCTCAGACTCCCTCTCTAGCTGCCTGCACCTAACGCTGTTACAGATTGTTCTCTCAAACTTCTTCCTCTCTGTCTGTCCACCACCTCCCTTCAGTCCTCTCACACCTAGGGTGTGTCTAGACTACATGCCTCCGTCAGCGGAGGCATGTAGATTAGACAGATCGGCAGAGGGAAATGAAGCCATGATTTAAATAATCACGGCTTCATTTAAATTTAAATGGCTGCCCCGCTCTGCCGATTAGCTGTTTGTCAGCAGATCGGGGCAGTCTGGACGCGCCGCAGTCGACAAAGAAGCCTTTGTCAATCGGCGCAGGTAAACCTGGTTTCACGAGGTATACTTGCGCCAATCGACAAAGGCTTCTTTGTCGACCGCGGCACGTCCAGACTGCCCCGATCTGCCGACAAACAGCTGATCGGCAGAGCGGGGCAGCCATTTAAATTTAAATGAAGCCGCGATTATTTAAATCGCAGCTTCATTTCTCTCTGCCGATCTGTCTAATCTACATGCCTCCGTCGACGGAGGCATGTAGTCTAGACACACCCCTAGGGTTGCCAGATGGTTGAAACAAAAACATCAAACACCTACCCCAAAAAAAACACCAGGAAAAAATTCTATCAAAGGGGGAAAAAATGGGGGAAGACCAAAGTTGTTGAGCAAAAAAAAAAAAAAAGACTCCAAGGACTCTTTAAGAGTGAGTACAGAGAACAGGGAACTAAGACCCAGGGAGTCTTTTGGCCGGCAGCCATTTTGTGCCGGCAGCCTTGGGGAACCAGGTAAGCATGGGGGCTGGGGTCGGAGCGCTGGGGGGTGTTGAGTGCCCCTGAGGAGAGGCTGGGTGCTGCATGTTTGTAGGATTGCCAGGTGCCCGGCATTTTCGCCTGCTGGCTGGGGAAAAATTCAGAGAATACCGGACATCTCAGGTGTCCGGTATTCTTTGATTTTTTTACTGGACAGGAGCCAAAAATACAGGCCTGTGCCGGTGAATACCGGACACCTGGCAACCCTACTTAATTGGCCTGCAGTTCTCTGCTTCTACTTACAGGTTTTTTACCCTTTTGGGCTGCCTTCTTCCCTCTCTGAAGCCGCTTCCTGGCCTGACCCTGTCACACTAGTTATATTAGAGAAGATCAGACATGGTCTTAGCTAGGAATGGCAGCTGAATTTAACATAAAAAACAGTGTGGAATTTTCATAAATGTTCAGTGGTGGCAGAACTCTGTTCCTATGGAAGCCACTGATTTCAAAGGGAGTGGAGTTAAACCAATATTGAACACTTTGGCTACGTCTACACTGGCCCCTTTTCCGGAAGGGGCATGTACATTTGAAGTAGGAATAAGAGCCTCCGGAAAAGGGCACTTTTTCCGGAGGATCGGGGCCAGTGTAGACGCTCTTTTCCGGCTTTTTTAAAAGCCGGAAAAAAGCGGCGGACATTTTTATTTAAATGCCGCGAGGGATATTTAAATCCCCCACGGATTTCCCTACTACGATAGGTGAAATTTACATGCCCCTTCCGGAAAAGGGGCCAGGTTAGACGTAGCCTTTGGGAAAATCCCACCTTTGGAGCATTGTTCAGCCAGCTTTGGCCTTGCATTAGACCACTGACTAGAGCTATGGGTTCCCTCTGGGGGGGTGTGAAGAAATTCCAGGGAGGGGCGTGAGGCAACCCAGCCCCCTCATCCATCCCCTTCCCCCCCCAGTTGTGCTGCTATTTTTGTTTTTTGGCCCCAGTTAGTTCCTTTTTTTGGTTTGTTTGTTTGTTTGTTTTTGCCCAACAAGTTTTGCTGCTATGGGGGAGGAGGGGGGTGGCGGCATGAGTGTTTCTCAAAAATCAAAAAGGGGGCATGATGCCAAAAAGTTTGGGAACCACTGGACTAGACTGACTTTCTCGGGCTTTGTCTACACCTAACTGTTTAAAGCACAGCTGCAGCATCACTTTAAACAGTAGTTTCACACCCCTGAGCCAGAAAGTTAAAGCCCTGTATAACCTTGGCCTCACTAAACCAGCACATGTTGAATAGTAATAGAGAGGTAGCCGTATTAGTTTTTCCTTTTGTTTTAGCAAGATCAGACTATGTAGCACTTTAAAGACTAACAAGATGGTTTAATAGGTAATGAGCCCACAAAAGCTCATCACCTATTAAACCATGGGTTCCCAAACTGGGAAGCGTGCCCCCCTGGGCCATGACGCTGAAAAGTTTGGGAACCGCTGTATTAAACCATCTTGTTAGTCTTTAAAGTGCTTCATAGTTTTTCCTTTTGTTTAAACCAGCACAGTGAGATCCACAAACTTGTTTACCAACCTGTTACAAAAACCTTTGTGTCAACTTGGCCTCACTAAGACCCAGCCTCTTTCTCTGTGAATTGATCACTTATTCGCTGAATGGGGATTAGCAAATGACTGGGGAGGAGACTCGATTACTTTGCAGTCCCAAGATAGTTTAAGTACTATATTCTAGATAAGGTCTAAGTAGTAGCTAAGATGATGGGTATTAATGCTTCATGCTGCTAATTTCTGCCAATGGACACTGATCATATTTTTATTACACACTTGCATTTTATCCTGTGCAGAAAATCACTTACTGAAAGGCAATGGAGTGGCCAGATCCCACTTCCATATTTTTGGTTTTTGTCCTGACTATTATATTCATTATGAAAACTCAAAAATTCTGGAATAGCAGCTTCAGAGAGGATTTCCCTCCTGGACCAACTCCTTTACCCATCATTGGAAATCTGCATATATTGGACCGGAAGAGGCCCTATTGGACTCTGCTGGAGGTAAATCTTTTTGATCTATGTATTATCACATTGTTCACTTTATTCCAAAGGTCAGAGAGTATTTTATATTCCTTCTACCTGTCACTACCCTGATGTGTAATGCAATGGGCACCACAGACCCAAATTAATTATCCATGAAGGAAACTTTTAAAGCTGCAGGATTCATTGTTTTATGGTCAATAATTCCCTCTGGAGGTTTAAATTCATGTTCCTGGATTTTCTAATGTAAATGATTTTCAGCAATAAAAGTGAAGGACGATCTTCTCTAAGCATACAAGGGGCCCCATCCAGAGTCTGTTGAAACTTTAGGGCAGTGGCAATACCCTCTGCCAAACCCCCTTTAGGGCTTTAAGACCACTGAATTGGCAGAAGCCAGCTGTTTGCTATTCCTTTCCTGTAGGGAGAGTTTTCTGTGCTCCCCAGTCAGGCAACTGGGGTTATTCTTTATCAGTTCTATTACTACAGTGTGAGGCCAACAGGCAGAATTGAACCTGAGACCTCCTCTGGCGCTTATGCATGAGCTTCTACCCATGAGCTAAAATCAAGCAGGCACTTTGCTTAGTGCCACTAGATGAGACATAGTGATAGAAATGTAGCTGTGTTAGTCTGGTGTAGCTGAAACAAAAAACAGGACTATGTAGCACTTTAAAGACTAACAAGATGGTTTATTAGGTGATGAGCTTTCGTGGGCCAGACCCACTTCCTCAGATCAAATAGTGGAAGAAAATTGTCACAACCATGTATACCAAAGGATACAATTTTAAAAAATGAACATATATGAAAAGGACAAATCAAATTTCAGAACAGAAGGGCGATTGGGGGGAGGGGAAGATAAATGTCTGTGAGTTAATGATATTAGAGGTGATAATTGGGGAAGCTATCTTTGTAATGGGTAAGATAATTAATGTCTTTGTTTAAGCTTAGGCGTAAAGTGTCGAATTTAAACATGAATGACAGTTCAGAGGATTCTCTTTCAAGTGTAGTCTTAAAAGGTCTTTGAAGCAGGATGCAGGTAATCAAGTCGTTGAGACAATGTCCTTTCTGGTTGAAATGGCAAGAAACTGTTTTTTCTTTGTGATCCTGTCTAATATCTGTTTTGTGGGCATTGATTCTTTGGCAAAGTGTCTGAGACGTTTGTCCAATGTACATAGCAGACGGACACTTTCGGCACATGATAGTATAAATTACATTTCTGGATGAGCAGGAATATGTGTTCTTGATCTTATAACTCACTTGGTTAGGTCCAATAATGGTATCAGCAGAGTGAATATGTGGACAAAGCTGGCAACGGGGTTTGTTGCAAGGGAACAAAGATGAGACAGTGAGCCACACCCAGAAGGTATGTGAGTTCCAATAGCACCTACAAGCCCTACTTGTAGAGCAGGATTCCATTGTGCTAAGCACTGTACAAACACCAAGGAGGCTGCCTGTCCCAAAAAGTTTACAGTCTAAGCATGGGATAAGATAGAGATTGATGGAGGTGTACAAGGAAACAATGAGACATGATTATTTAAATAGACAAGCCAGACACAGGGTGGGGGAAGGGCTATAGAACACAAGCAGAGCAAATGAGGGGATGGTGACAAACAGCCACAATGAATCCCTAACATCAGTCATGTCCAAGCGCCCAGCATTGTATATACATATTCATATGCTTATACTTGCCACATCCAGCATCAATTTGACAAAACTACTTAGTAATTCTAGTATCAGAGGGGTAGCCGTGTTAGTAATTCTATTATACTAGCCAATTAGCCCATCATAAGACGGGATTTTCAGGTCTCTCCTCCAGGTCGGTCTTTTCTCCTGAGCCTCCGGTCTCTCGCTCCATGTCTCTTTCTCTCTCCTCCTCCTACTGCCTCCCACTCTCTCTCTCTCAGCTGTCCTCCACCTTCTGCCTCTCTCTCCGTCTCTCTCTTTCTCTTCTCCCCCTCCTGCCTCTCACTCTCTCTCCACTCTCCTCTGTCTCTGTCGGGGATGCACGCTTGTCCAGGCCCCGCCTCCTGGCCGTGTACATAACCGCACTGCCCCCCACAGGAATGCTGCATGGAGACCGCGGTGCCCAAGTGGCCACTTATGAACTGGATGCAAATAGTAGTTAAACATTTTACTATGCAATTATGTGTGCAAGTTAGATGTTTCAGTACTGTAACAAGTGCACATTTGTATTCCCAAATATGAATTCCTTCCCTAAAAATCAGTCCCAGGGGAGTCAGAATTGTATTGTATGGCCATCCCTTTGAATGTTCGTCTAAATTACACCAAATAAATCCCTGCTGTAATGCCTTCAATAGATGAATGTGTTTAGCATTTAGTATTCAAGACTACACTATATAGAGAGATAAAAATAGCCCTGGATACTTATATTCACAGGGTGTGTCTAGACTACAGGGTTTTGTCGGCAAAAGTGGACTTTTGTCGACAAAACTATACCTGCGTCTACACTACCGCCGAGTTCTGTCGACATAACGTCGACAGAACTCGGCAGTTTTGTTGACGGCAGTAAACCTCATTCTATGAGGAATAACACCTTTTATTGCTTTGTCTACAGAACTGGATGTAGTCTAGACGCTCTTTGTCAACAGAAGCTTTGTCAACAGTATCTGTCGACAAAGCCTCTGTCGACAAAAGCCTGTAGTCTAGACGTACCCACACTGAATCTGAACATTTAAAATTATAGAGAACCCTGACATGAAAACACTTTTTTTGTGCCAAATTCTACTCTTTGCTGCACCAGGTTATAATTGGAGTAACCGCATCATCATTAGTGGGGTTACAATGGATTTATATGAGTGTAACTGGCTATTAATTATTATTATTATTTATTGTTACTTACAATCAGCTAGATTCAGTAAGTGTATATCTCCTGTGGTTGTTGAATTCAATGGTTTTATTCAGTGAGTGCAGACAATGATATGACCAGGCCAAGCTCAAGGACGCGGAAGTTCAAGCATCTGAAAATGTATTTGCAATGAAAATAAATCTACTTCAAGTTTGGACAAAACAGATCTGTAAAATACTGTTTACATATAGATTTCTGGTGTGTGCACATATAAACAATGAGAATATTTTCAATGCTAACTAAAGACTCTGAAACAAAACCCTCCCTACCTCTTTTTAACAGTGGGGGAGATTTTATCTGAAAGGCCTAAGGAGCATGAAACAAAAGGAAGATGGTAACATAAGAAGCACACTTAGGATTTTACCTCAAAATGAGGTTAAATGGATTAACTGGTGGGGCAACTCTTTCACCATGGAGGAACAAAATGCAGGACAATGTAGCACTTTAAAGACTAACAAGATGGTTTATTAGATGATGAGCTTTCGTGGGCCAGACCCACTTCCTCAGATCAAATAGTGGAAGAAAATAGTCACAACCATATATACCAAAGGATACAATTAAAAAAAATGAACACATTTTTAATTGTATCCTTTTTTTTAATTGTATCCTTTGGTATATATGGTTGTGACTATTTTCTTCCACTATTTGATCTGAGGAAGTGGGTCTGGCCCACGAAAGCTCATCATCTAATAAACCATCTTGTTAGTCTTTAAAGTGCTACATTGTCCTGCATTTTGCTTCAGCTACCCCAGACTAACACGGCTACATTTCTATCACTATTCACCATGGAGGAAGTAATATTACAGACTCCTGGCTCACCGTCCCATGTAGCATCTGACATAGAAGTGTGAGGGGGTATGATTGGAGAGCTGCTGTGCTCCCACAATCTCTGGCTGCTGTACATGAACCCAGGGAACTAATCTAGCAAGCTTTATACTTTAGAGCAGCCCCACCGTTGCTCTAGACAATGTCTCTGGGCAGGTGTAGAACCAGGCCCCAGATCAGGAAAGTGCAGCCACTTGCTTTTCATTAGCTGTTCCCTGCCGGGCTGCAACCCGTGGATGTTGGGTACAGATGAGAATCTGTCACTATATTTTCATTCTCATCATCAGAACAGGCTGACTTAGATTATAAGATTTTAGTCATATATTTGATCAGATTTCTGCAGCATGTAGCACAGGAGGGTTTTCTAGTCCTGCTTGAACACTTTGAGGACTATAGGGTGACCAGAGAGCAAGTGTGAAAAATCAGGATGCTTTTTGAGAGGGGGGACATAGTTGCATACATAAAACAAAGCCCCTAATATCAGGATGTCTCATCACCAGTGCTGGACTGAGTCATAGTTGCGCCCTGGGCAGCGGGCGCGTGGCGCATGCGCAGCCCTGCCCCTGGGTGCACAGCGCTTCTTACCACTTCAATCAGGCACCCCCCCATAGGTTGGCACCCCGGCCAGCTAGCCCCCCCCCCTTAATCCGGTCCTTCTCGTCACATTATGATCCAATACGAATTAGACACTGAAATACTTTTGAGGATCCAGACCTATCCTCATGGTTCTTTTTCTCTGAGCTCAGGAAAGATTCTGACATTGAAATAACATCCAATCAGGATGGCAAAATAATTCTAAACCAGCTGTGAATGTCACGTCTAACTTTAATCCTTTCATTTTCTTCCTCGTTTAAGCTGTCAAAAAAATATGGCCCAGTCTTCAGCATTCAGATGGGATGTCAGAAGATGGTGGTGCTGTCCGGATACAAGATGGTGAAAGAGGCTCTTGTGAACCAGGCAGATGCATTTGCAGAGAGACCTAAAATCCCAGTATTTGAAGCTACTTCAAAAGGATACGGTAACAGTTTTCCTGTTACTTATAAGCCTAATTTACAAGAAGCAAGTAAAATGGTTTCTCTGTGGAGGGAGTAGATGGCTTAGAAGCTGTGATCACTGACCAATAGATCAGGACCTACTGGTAGAACCTGGAGCCTCTGACAGGTGATTCTGACTGGTTTGACCAGGCAGTTACCAAGTGCTGGCACTTGAGTTGCCCTTTCCCCCACTGCCATTTATCTCTTGCCTTCCGTCTTTGAGCTGCACCTTGGGAGCCTTCTGCTTCCTGTGCAGGGTAGCAGAGACACAGGAAGGGGGCACTGATGTCAAAGTGCCCTCCTCCCAGTACCCCATCTCCACCGAGTGAGCAGGGGCAGAGCCTTAGAGAAAGGCTGGGGAAGGAGGCGAAGCAAGAGTATTTGGATTTCAGGTAGATCCCAGACGTACTTACATTCGAAAGGTGATCTTGCACTTTAAAAGGTTGGAGATCACAGGCTTAGGGTCTAGCATGCCAATTTAGAGCAGTATTCACGTTGATCAGCATACATTAGTAATTACTTCAGAAAAGTCAGTGGACTTGAAGCTAAAAGTGGTGTGAGAACAGAAACAGCCTGAATGAGCCACAAATCCCTTAGAACTACTCGGACCCCCGTACCTACGTCTAAGGTAGACAAAGTTGAGGTCACATGCTGCAGAAGCACAAGGAGGTGGACACTGAAATGGCAGCACTACCACCGTTTATGATATTATTAAAAGTTTCATGATAGTTGGTGTTTCTCATAAAGCCCCAGCTTCTGGAATCATGTGAAAACATTGGCTTGTATTTTTTTAAAGTTAGTTTCCAATGGAACCTGCTGCTGAGTGTGTTCCAGGTTTCACACTGTCTTGCTCCATAGAGCAGAGGAATCAGTACAGACTCAAATTACAGTAGCTTGGCTCTTTAGCTCAAACAGTAGCAGCTAGTGCAGGCATGTCCAAAGTCCGGCCCGAGGGCCAATTGCGGCCCGCGTTCCGGTTTAATACGGCCCCACAGGTAATTTGGCAATATCTATCTTTTATGGCCCCCAACGAATCCATATGTATTGAGATGAATACATTGTAAAATCTCAGTTAATGTCAGTTGGTCTAAATCAGTTATAAATATATTTGGACACAACATGTATACTTGGTGTTATGTTCCTGTTCATATTTTTTGAACTTAAAAGTTGACAGACAACCTTTATTACCAATAATATGTAATGTACTTTACAATGTTCCTGACATATATTTCAGCTTCTTGGATTTTTTTTTCATCTGGCCTTCAGATATGAAAGGCAGAGTGATTTAACACCTGTTTAGATTTGTCATCCATGTGACGAAATGAAAAGTATGCTGTTTGCAATAAACTTTGCATAAAATAGTTAATTTGCATTTAATTTTAATGGTTCAAAGAATGTCAGGCAAAATGGTCGGCCCTCACGCATGTTCACTTCATCAAATCTGGCCCTCTTTGAAAAAAGTTTGGACACCCCTGAGCTAGTGCTTTTAGCTCTGGAGGTGCTTGATTGAATCCCCTCAGTATCAGCAGTGAAGACACCTGCTACACTTGCTCTCATGGTTAAGAAAAAAACTTGAAAAAGTGAATCTTAGGGTATGTCTACACTACCCTCCTAGTTCGAACTAGGAGGGTAATGTATGCATACCGCACTTGCTAATGAAGCCTGGGATTTGAATTTCCCGGGCTTCATTAGCATAAGCGGGGAGCCGCCATTTTTAAATCCCCGCTGCTTCGAACCCCGTGTAGCGCGGCTACACGGGGCTCGAACTAGGTAGTTCGGACTAGCGTGCCTATTCCGAACTACAGGTACACCTCGTTTCACGAGGAGTAACGGTAGTTCGGAATAGGCACCTAGTCCGAACTACCTAGTTCGAGCCCAGTGTAGCCGCGCTACATGGGGTTCGAAGCAGCGGGGATTTAAAAATGGCGGCTCCCCGCTTATGCTAATGAAGCCCGGGAAATTCAAATCCCGGGCTTCATTAGCAAGTGCGGTATGCATACATTACCCCGCTAGTTCGAACTAGGAGGGTAGTGTAGACATACCCTCAGAGACTGAAAAGTGAGAAGGCAAGTACAGAACATACAATTCATTGTTTATAAGAATTTCTTTTTAAAATCTTATGATTTCTGGAACCCACGTGGGGATTTTTAATGCTTGGGATTGACAATATAGAAATAGTCTCCTCTCTATTTTTACTTACACCTTCCCCTGCCTCCCATCATAGGCCCTAGGTCTCAGCCACTATTATAGACTCTGATCCTGCACTGGACTTCTGTGCCCATTCAGAGCTAATTCTAGAAGAAGAGTAATTAGCCTGTTTAAAGTATTGGTAGAATTGGGTAGGTCTAGGGAAAACAATCTTCCCTATTCAGGAAAGTACATAAGTAAGTTCTTTAACGTAAGCATTTATTTTAACTTCTATTGTCATCAATTATGATGACACTTGTGATCAGCTCTAGAGCATCAAATCAAATGTTCTGAGTAGCAGGTGATATTTCTAAGTGATATTAGGTAGGTGATATTTATTTTAATTATTAGAAGCTAATATTTATTTTCATTATTCTGCTGACTCTACTCTCTCCCTCCATTGTCAGGGGTTATTTTTTCTCACGGCAATAACTGGAAAGTGATGCGAAGATTTACTCTCATGACTTTACGAGACTTTGGCATGGGGAAGAGGGTCATAGAGGACCGGATCGTGGAAGAGTCTGAATTTCTAATTAAGGAAATTGAATCTCGTAAAGGTGGGTGGGCATTTCACTTCACACACATTTCCAACCTTTTCCACATATGCCTTTAAAGAGGCACCCGACAAAAGTCATCATAGTTTCACTCAACGTCCACCTTCACAGGCAATGTCACCCTTCATATTTTGTTGACATGTGGACATCTTTTTTTCTGCAGCTGACAGAGAAGTATTTTGCGAAGTAGTGAGGTTTTACACCACGCTGCTGCTCTCTCTTTCTGCAGAGCACGCTGAAGCCACTCTTTGGATCTAGAAAGTGTGTAACCACTGCCCCTACATTAGTTCATCCCCAGCCTGTAGGACCTGGACATGTAAGGCCTCATGCACTGTGAGCTATGTGAGCAAATCCATTGGGCCAGAGTGGTACTTCAATGGACAAAATGAGTCCCTCTCTGTGAGATTCCTCCCCTAGTCACAATCTTTGATTAATTCAGAGGCACCAGGAGTTGAAGTGCAAGGTAACTACAAGCACAAAGTATCTATAAAACAAACACATTTGCTTCCCTAGTTTAACAGAGAGGCCTAAATGCCCTTTGATGCAAGACACGCTAGAAAAGGAGACATGGTCCTAGAGCCTCAAAGATATTTATGTGAATAATTCTAACTGAAATCATATCTTTGAAGATCTGAGCAGTTCGTTTTATTTTTATGCTGTATCATCAAGTATCACTTCTTAATTGGCTTTTGACCTTTGCTGTGAATGGCAGTAAACAGCTGTTGGATTATTAGAGTGAGCATGGTGTGTTTGTAATGACGTGGGAGGCACTTATCATTATACCGCTTATGAATGCTGTTTGATGTTATCAGTTCTCTGCATATTTATGCCCTCGTGGCTGTCTTTTGGCATATTCTTGGATGATACTTCTTATGCTAAGGAGAGGGAGGCTGGGGTCTTCCTCTGCATGGGACAGTCATTGAGGGTCATCTGTTGATTGAGCCTTGCCCTAGCAGAGCAATGGGATGCTTGCAACCTAATTAAAACCAGTTTTTCAAGTGTGGACTCTGGTGAGAGAGCCTGACTGAGAACCTGCCTGCCTGTCTCCCTGCAGATAGGAGGCAGCACGAGCAACCGACCACCTGATAGAAGCCCTTGGTTACCTGAGGGAGGCTTTGAGGCTGACCAGGAGGTTCACATAACAGAGGGGATTAGAAGTTATAAAAGGACCAGGTCAGCTCGGAGCAGCTCTGTCATACCTAGGGTTGCCAGATGGTTGAAACAAATATACCGACCACTCCTCCCCCCCCCAAAAAATGGTAAAAATTCTGTTGAAGGGGAAAAAAGGGGGAGAAAGACCAAAGTTGTTGAGCAAAAAACTTGTTGAGCATGTCCCCTTTAAGAGTTGGTGCAAGGATAGGAACAGGGGAGTGGTTGAGCACTAAGACCCAGGGAAAACATTGCTTCCCCTAGGTCTTTTGGGGGGCCAGAGGCCAGGCGCTGAGTGTGTGTAGGGTTGCCAGGTGCCCAGCATTTTCGCCTCCTGGCTGGGGGAAAATTCAGAGCATACCGGACATCTCAGGTGTCCGGTATTCTCTGAAATTTTTTACTGGACAGGAGGTGAAAATACCGAACACCTGGTAACCCTAGCACAACCAGCACAGGAAGAAGAGGCTGAGATGGAGGGAAGGAGTCTATGACAGGGGACCTGGGTGTAGGGTTGTCAACTTTCTAATTGCTGAAAACCAGACCCCGAGGTCTCTTCCCCCTGAGACCCTATTTCTGCTCCGCCTCTTCCTTCTAGGCCACGCCCCCACTCCACCTCTTCCCCAGGCCACACCCCCTGCTCACTCCTCTCCATGCCCCCACTGCTCGCTGATCTTCTCTCTCCCTCTTCCGCACCATTGAACCATCTCCCCCTCCGTTTCCTCTTCTTCCCCAGCTCTGGGGCTGGGCTAAGAGCTACAGCCTGCCTGCCTCCATGCAGAGAGGAGGCAGCACTAACTGAGCAGAAGCTGGTGTGGGGTGATCACATTATACCTGGCCCCCTCCTCCGCCCCCCAGCTGCATTAACCTGACTTTTGGTGTCTGGTCAGAACATCTGACTGGACCCTGACAGGTCCCATTTTCGACCAGACTTTATGGCCTCTGGCAACCCTTCCTGGGACCCTGAAAAGACATTTAACAGATCCCAAAGAATGCTCAGGAGCGATGCGGAAACTGAAGCCTTCAGGGAAGGGAAGTGAGGGGTGTGTACTGGGAAGGGTGTTTGGGGAGTGCCGGCAGGTGGCGTGTGTACTGAGAGTGAGTCTTTAAGGGGTGTTGAAGGGGTGTATTTGTACTGGGCAAGGGAGCGGACTGCCATGCTAGGCCCCTGGGCAAGGAGGGGGGAGTGGCTCTGTGTTCCCAGAAGGGGCAGGAACTTGGGTGGAAGGGATGAGGCCAGGGGCAGCCAGCTCTCAGCACTGCCCAGAGTGCATCATGCCAGCCTCCCTCCCCTCCCCACAGCCCTTAGAGCTACCCAGAGGGCGCTACTTCCCCACACCCCCCCACGAGCCCTAAGAGCCACGGTGTGCTCCAGCCACAATTTAAAGGGCCCAGGGTTCTGGGTGTCATCGCTGCCACTGTAGCAGTGGCTGGGAGCCCCAGGCACTTTCGAATCACCAGGCCCTGGTGCAATTACCCCCTTTGCCCCTCCTGCCCCCGTTAGTGCTCCTGGTACTGGCAGATGGTATGGGGGCGGGGGTGCTGGTGAGATGCTGGAGGGTGGGACCTGCGGCCTCACACTTAAAAGAGGGAAGAACATCATACCCTGTCATGGTGGCAGGGCAGCTGACTCAGACTCAGGACACAGCACCAACCATCCATCAGCACCTCTCTGCCAGGCTCTTCCCCTCCCCAGGGTTAGGAGCGGGGCACCTGGGTAGGTGGGATCTGGCAGCTTCAGGGGAGGACCAGTCAGGGCACAGAGACACGCTCTTTCTGAGCTGCAGTGTCTGCTCTGCAAACATCCCAGCCATGTCCTCTGCCTGGAAAAATCTGCCCAGACAGAGGGCAGAGGATCAAAAAAAGGAAACCTCCAGAAAAACCCAGACGTATAGTATCCCTAATTGGATCCCACTTCCGAGCTAGGATACCATGACAGAGGTGGGCAACCTGCGGCCCGAGAGCCACATGCGGCCTGTCAGGATTCTGGGGGGGGGGCCCACAAGACATTTTGTTTACCGTTGCTCATGCAAAGGATTGCCAAATACTGCTGGTTTCTGTCCGCGTAGGTTTTTCCTACCGATATGACCAAAGTGACACGGACACAAAGCCAGGGCACGTGATGTGAAGAGCAGGCCGATTGCACACAACATTGACTGTAAGAGCCACGTGCTCCTCTGCATCCAATCAAAACGCTGCTGCAGTTGATTGGCTACACCCCACAAATTCTACTTACGCAAGCACAGTGAGCAAAACTGCCCTGTCTCGGGAGACAGTCTTGGTTATGACAGTCCTTGCGGTACATTGAGATGAAGGAAGGCCACTCATGCGGCCCATTCACTAGCCTAGGTTGCCCATCACTGGTCGATGCTCAGGGAATTAACCTGGAGGGGAAAGAAAGATACAGAACCAGAAGCCCACTCAAACCGCATGAGCGTATAAGTTCACAGAGCCACAGAGCCAGCGTATGGTCCAAATGCAGCAGCCTGATGAGTGCTGAGGCAAAGGACTGTTTGCCGGATCTATCACAGTAGTTAAAGATCTCAGATAGAAACAAGGTCAATGCCTGTCTCTGCCTAGGGTTGCCAGGTGTCCAGTTTTCACCCAGGCAGGTCGGTATTTTGGCCTTCCATCTGGTAAAAAAAAAAACAGAGATTTTCTGTTTTCCTTGGACAGAAGGCCAGCGGCATCTGCAAGGGGAAGTGAGGAGTGAAGTAATTTAAAGGCGCAGGGACCCTTTTTTTTTTTTTTTGCTTAACCAATTTTTCCCTGCCTCTTCAGGATTTTTTGTGAAGGTTATCTGGCAACCCTACCTCTACCACGGGCTTCAAGAAAGTCATTTAATCTTTGTTTGCCTCAGTTTTCCAGCCATACAATGGGAATTAATTTCTTTCCTGTATCCTTTCTCTGGTCTGTTTAGATTGTGAGCACTTTGAAGCAGGGACTGTTTCTCACTATGCACATGGACAATGTCTGTCACACCGGAGCTATGATCTTGATTTGCAGGCCTCTTGGTACTACCGTCATAGAAATACACTGCAATAACTCACTGTTAACCACACTGCACAATCTCTTCTTCCCTCTGAACATTGTTTTTCAGGACAGCCCTTTGAGATCACTACAGTTCTGACGGGGGCAGTTGCCAATATCATTGTGTCCATACTACTCGGAGAGCGGCTTGACTACAAAGACCCCACATTGTTAAAACTACTAAGTCTGATCAGTGAAAATGCCAGGGTGCTTGGAAGTCCCTCTGTTACGGTAATTCTGGTTATTTTAAAGTCAATTGTAGGGGGTAGGTGAAAGCCCAGCTGGGAAAGGCAAGCCCCAGCTCTGCCCCTTCCGCCGGAGGTCCTGCCCCCAGAGCCAAACCCCACCCACCCCCAGCCTGATCCTTCCTGGCCACGTGGGGAGCCAAAGATGCTCTGCTGCAGCCCTGGCCCAGCCTAGTCCTCCCTGGCGGTCATGAGAGCCGCGCTGCTGTGCCATGGCCCCATCCCTTCCCAGCAGCCAGGGAAGCCAGACTGCCACGCCATGGCCTCATCCCTCCCCAGCAGCCAGGGAAGCCAGGCTGCCACGCAATGGCCCCATCCCTCCCTATCAGCCAGGAAAGCCGGGCTGCCACGCCGTGGCCTCATTCCTCCCTGGAAGCCACGGAAGACAGGCTGCCACAATGTGGCCTCATCTCCCACCCCTCCCCCGGCAGCCAGGGAAGCCAAGCTGCCACGCCATAGCCTATCCCTCCCCGGCAACCGGGGAAGCCAGGCTGCCAACCTGAGGCCCCAGCCTTCCCCCGACAGCTGCGTGTTCTCACCATTCCGCGGTGCTAGCCCCGGCCTGAGGTGATCGGGTGCATAGGCAGTTTTGGGAAGGCTATGCCTTCCCTTGTCTACATTACCAGCCACCCCTGTAAGTCATTATTCATGTGCATGCAGTACACACATAATAATTGTGTGCTGTATATACAGCATGGCATCAGATCATTTCTACCAATCAAACTCATCCAACAAATAAGATGATGATGTATCTGTCTAGAATAGATATGTACCCCTACATAGGTTCTAACTCTGGGGGTCCTCCAGAGCTTGAAAAAATAAATGGGTGCTCAGCAGCCCTATGTATCAGTGACTCCCCCTCCACCCGGCACTTCCTGCTCACTGGAAGACCCATTGATCAACTTCTCCCTCTTTCTCCCAGCATCTCCTTCCCAGCTGTTTAGCGGAGTGCATGAGGCACCATGGAAAAGGGGGAGGTGCAAGGGAGAGGTTTGCTCAGGGGAGGGAGGAGAATGGGCCATAGAGGGAAAGAGACGGGACAGGAGCAGGAAGAAGTAGGGTGGGAAGTTGGGGAAAGGGTGGAGTAAGGGCAGGACCTGGGGCAAAGAGGGAGTCGAGCATCTCCTAAAGATTGTGTCTATGAGCCCCTACACTTACGAACAGGGACTGTTAACAGGGAGTTTGGAGAGGGAGTTGGGAAGGGGGTGAGATACACTCACCATTCTTTAAAATCTTTTCACTACACTCCTGCCCTTCAAGGAGGCATTGAATAACAAGTGGGGAGTCTCTCCGAAGGAAAGCAGGTATGGATGGTGCTAGGTCTGGTGTCGTTACCTGCACAGCATGTGCCATGTTTGTCTTCCTCCCAGAAGACAGAAGAGATTGCATCTGCACTAAGTACAAGCTAGTCACCATTTTAGAAGAAAAAATTAGAGGACTTAAGGGCCAAGAATCAACCCTACGTACTATCAGAGAGGATGAAGACTACCTCGATAGAAGGCAGCGTTTAATCCTACAGGCTGAAGAGCCAGTCAGGACAGTACAGGATAAGGAAGAGAACTGGCAGCATGTAACCTCTAGAAGGAGAAGGCCAACTCAAGAATCCCCCATTCCTGTATAAGTAAGTAACTGCTATCAGGCTCTCTCCACAGGCACTGCGGTGGAGAATGCTTTGGCAGGGACCTCTCAGGGAAGAAATCAGAAGGGAACACCCTCTACCGGAAGGCATGGGATGCATAGTCCTAGGGATGGGGGTTCCACGATCACCACCCGCAAAAGAAGAAGACAGATGGTGATGGTCGGAGACTCCCTCCTAAGTGGGACTGAGTCATCCATCTGCCGTCCAGACCTGAAATCTCAAGAAGTGTGCTTCTTACTAGGCGCTCGCATTCAGGATGTGACCAAGAGTCTTCCCAAAGTGATTAAACTTCGGATCGCTAACCCTTCCTGCTTCTCCTGTAGGAACTCATGATACGGCCAAGAATGACCATGAGCGGGTCACAGCAGATTATGTAGTGCTGAGAAGAAGGATCAAGGAATTTGAAGTGGAAGTGGTGTTCTCGTCCATCCTTCCAGTTAAAGGAAAAGGTCCGGGTAGGGATTGTCTAATTGAGGAAGTAAATGAGTGGTTACGCAGGTGGTGTCGGAGAGAGGGCTTTGGTTTCTTTGACCATGGGACTCTATTCCGGGCACAAGGATTGTTAGGAAGAGATGGGATCCACCTAATCAAGAGAGCAAAGAGCATCTTTGCAGGCAACCTTGCAAACCTAGCGAGGAGGGCTTTAAACTAGGTTAGTTGGGGGACGGTGACCAAAGCCCGGAGGTAAGCGAGGAAGTCGGACACCGGGAAGAATCACAAGGACGAACGAGCAACAGAGGAGGACGCCTGATTCAGATAGAGAAGTAGGGCGATCAACTGCTTATCTAAGGTGGGCTGGACTTGATGACCTCCTTAGGTCTCTTCCAGATCTATGATTCTATGACTTACCATCATAGCCAGTGGGTGTCTGCAAAGTCTTCTTGGATTTTCCCTCACAAGAGCTATGTGAAATACTATTGTCCTCATTTTACAGATGGTGAAATGAGAGACAGAGAGATTGAGTGACTTGCCCAAGGTTCCATAGGAGGTCTGTGATGGAGCTGGGAACTGAACTTACCTCTCTGAGATCCCAGCATAGCACCTTAATGACAAAGCCATTCAAACGGTCTGAGCATAATTAATTTGCAGCATAGTGGCAGTTGTGTTTCCAGCCTGGAGGACATGATCCAAACTATCTCTGAAATGAATTCCTTGGTAGTTTATACATCTGTGTATGTATATGAAATGAGTTTATATTCTAACAAATCTGGAGAGACATGGGACTTCCAGGCAGACAATCTCTTGCATGTTACACAGCGTGATGACAGTGGCAATACAAGTAAAAGCCTTCCTCTCCAAAAAACCCTGAGTCTGTCTGAATCTTTCGCAAAATCTTCTTGCGCAAGAGAGCACCCACACCGCAAAAGCGCATCGAAAAAGCAATGCGCTTTTCTGCAAGAGAGTGTCCACACTGACTGCATGGACGCTCTCTCAAAAGAAAGCTCTGATTGCTACGCACAGAATGGCCACCAGAGCACTTGTGTTTTTTTCCATTGGCTCTTTTTACACAAAACTCCCCTGTTGCCCATCCACACGCACCTTTTTGCACAAGAACTCTTGTGCAAAAAGGAGTTATTCCTCATAGGAGGAATATCTACAGCAGAAAAACCCCTCTGTTCTTTCATTTTACTTAAACACGCTTGAGGTGTGGACACTCCACGAACCTTATAGTGTAGACCTAGCCTGAGTGTTTCAGACCACTGCTTAACAGCACCTCTAATCCTATCTGGTCTCTCCGAGCACAGCCCCTCTACATTTCATGCCCCAGCTCCGCCACTTGCCTCTCAAGACCGAATTCTCCCATGGAATTCTCCCACTTTCAGACTAGATCCTGCTTATCAACCACAATCACACCAGCAGCAAGTCTGACCTATGTAGAGGCACTGAGCATTGGTGTACTTTCATTCATTGATCATAGATTCCAAGGCCAAAAGGGAGCACTGTGATCATCTAGTCCAACCTCCAGTATCATCCGGGCTGTAGTACTCCCCCCAGCATAATTCCTAGTGCAGTAAACTCTTCGGCTACATCTACACTGGTACCCCTTTCCGGAAAAGGGATGCTAATGTAGACTTTGGAATAGGCAAATCCGTGGGGGATTTAAATATCCCCCGCGGCATTTGCATTAACATGGCTGCCGCTTTTTTCCGGCTTGGGGAAAAGCCGGAGACAAGCGCCAGTCTAGACATTATTCTCCGGAAAATAAAGCCTTTTCTGGAGGATTTCTTATTTCTACTTTCAAGTAGGAATAAGAAATCCTCTGGAAAAGGCTTTATTTTCCGGAGAATAACGCCTAGACTGGCGCTTTTCTCCGGCTTTTCCCCAAGGGTAAGTCTAGACTACAGGTTTCTGTCGACAGAATTTTTGTCGACAGATACTGTCGACAAAACTTCTGTTGACAAAGAGCGTCTAGACTACATTGAGTTCTGTCAACAAAGCAAGCTGCTTTGTCGACATGGTAGTGTAGACGCAAAGGACAGTTTACATGCAATAACACCTTCTGTCGACAGAAACTCTGCCGACAGAAGGCGTTATGCCTCATAAAATGAGGTTTACCAGCGTCGACAAAACTGCTGAGTTCTGTCGACGTTATGTCGACAGAACTCAGCGGTAGTGTGGACGCAGGTATAGTTTTGTCGACAAAAGTCCACTTTTGTCGACAAAACCCTGTAGTCTAGACACACCCCAAGCCGGAAAAAAGCGGCAGCCATGTTAATGCAAATGCCACGGGGGATATTTAAATCCCCCGCGGATTTGCCTATTCCAAAGTCTACATTAGCATCCCTTTTCCGGAAAGGGGTGCCAATGTAGACACAGCCTTCCAGTAGATAAGTTACTCTCACTGTTAAAAATGTACATCTTATTTTCGGTCTGAATTTATCTAGCTCTTACTTCCAGCCATTGGATCATAGTTTGCCTCCTCTGCTAGACTGAAGTCCCCATCATCAAATATTTGTTCCCTGTGTAGCTACTTAAAAACTGTGATTGTGTCGCCCCTTCGCTTTCTCTTTAGTAAGCTCAGTAAATTGAGCTCCTTGAGTCTATCACTTCAGACACTTTACCAAAGAATTAATGCCCACAAATCAGACATCTTCACAAGGAAAAACCAGTTGCTTTTCATTTCAGCCTACCTGGACATAGTCTTAACGTTCTTACTACATGCAACTTACTTCAAAGAGACTTTAACACCAGATTACAGAGGGAAACTTCAGAACTTTCTTTCATCCTTAAATTTGACACTTTACAAATGGGCCTTAACAAAGATGCTAATTACCTTAAGCATTAAAAGATAGCTTCCCACTTCTCACCCCTGATTAGCCATTCATTGACTCAAATAGCTATTCCATCCCTCCCTGTCCCTCACCCCACCTTCTATACTAAATCTGATTTGTCAGTTTAATAATGTGTTCACTTTTTTCATTGTATTCCTTTGGTATATATGGTCATGCCAGTTTTCTTCCAGAATATGATCTGAGGAAGTCGGTCTGGCCCACGAAAGCTCATCGCCTATTAAACCATCTTGTTAGTCTTTAAAGTGCTACATAGTTTTCCCTTTTGTTACTGCAAGGCAG
This sequence comes from Pelodiscus sinensis, assembly GCF_049634645.1. Classification (NCBI taxonomy): domain Eukaryota; kingdom Metazoa; phylum Chordata; order Testudines; family Trionychidae; genus Pelodiscus; species Pelodiscus sinensis. The sequence goes on from NC_134713.1 coordinate 10,532,806, forward strand.
GCTTTTTAATCCTGTAATCCTTCTTGTGGATCTCTGAAATCTTCTCTCCATTTTTTTCAACATCCTTCTTGAATTGTGAAACCAGAACTAAACACAATATTCCAGTAGTGGTCATATCAGATACCATTTTAAAGGTAAATAACCTCTCTACACCAACTCAATATGCCCCCAGGTTATATATCCCAGGATTACATGAGCTTTTTTTGGCCCCAACGTCACACTGGAAACTAATGTTCAGCTGATTGTCTACCACCACTCTCAGATCTTTTTCAGTCACTGCTTCCCAAGAGAGAGTCCTTTATTGTGTAAGACTGACCTGCATTCTTTGTTCTTGGAGGTGTATATTTATTTTAGTCATACTATAACTCAGATCACTTGCTTGTGCCCAGTTTACCAAGCGAGCCTAATCGCTTTTTATCTGTGACCTGATCTCTTCGTTATTTATCATTACTCCCAATTTTGCGTCATCTGCAAATGTCAGTGACTATTTTATGTTTCCTTCCAGGCCCTTGATAACCATGTTAAACATGTTGAACTTTGCTGAGCCCAATAACTTGAGTTAGACTAAAGCTGTGGTTCTCGACCTAATGGCCTCATAATCCCACATAATAGAGAGTTGCATACATGGCACACAATCATAAATAGATTGAAAACCACAGGACTAAAGCATTTCAGCCTCCAGGCAAGTAAACTGTTGTGTGCCACAGGCAGAAAACAAGAGACCAATAGGACATCAATACCTGAGGCTCCAACAGTGGTGGGGAAATGATTAGGGGAGATTTGCACAGCTGATCCTAACTGAGGGCAGCAGAGGAAAGTGAAATCCCATTCTTCTTAGAAGCTTTTTAACTGTTTAGTGTCCCCCAGCTTCCAAAAGGCTATTTAACTATTTTGTGTCTCCCAGCTTCCATCCTAGCAAAATGGCGCTTCAAGAAGGAGGCAAGATTCGTGAAGCCAGAATTTTGTTCTGTTGTTCCTCAAGTCTGTACTTAGTTTTTCTTATGTCAGAGGCCATTGTGTGGCTTCCTTATGTGTTCTTCCCACCATTCCTGTTGAATTCAAGCATTACATTTTATAGCAAACATTATCCAATCCTAATATTTATTGTTATACAGTCAATCTAAATCACTAGGATTCATGTCCGTACTCATGGATTCTTACAGAGCACCTCTGACAGGATTCATAACATTTATTCCATTTCATCACCCTTTTCTGTTGCACCAAGTCTAAAAGAACAGCGAGAAGTCCTGTGGCACCTTATAGACTAACAGATTTATTGGAGCAAAAGCATATGACCAAGTGTAAAAGAGAATCTCTATTCGCCGTAGAACTGATTAAAAAACCAAATGAGACTTTTGGGGAAACAAAAGTAATTCATTTGTGTGGGTTTTTTTCTGTACAAATTTGACTTTTTAAGGGCTTTTTTTAGTAGTTCTAGAGAACAGTATAGAGCCTCTGATATACAGTTGGGCAGTTCTGCTTCCATCCAGTAGGGGGCAGTACACACTAGATCAAACAATATATACAAAATGTGGCTATTTAATCTACTTTCTGGAATACATGGTCAAGTGATAGAAAATTCAGGATTGATTGGTGGCACATCACAGGTGCAAGAACCAGGCTGGAGAGCTAGGAATTCTTGCCCCATCCTGTACCTCCAGACACATAAGACCTATGAGGAATGAGGGCTTGTTTGCTGCTCATACCCCCACACACAGCGTATGATCTTCCTATGCCTCAATCTCCTTATCTGCGAAATAGGTATAACAAGTCATTTGCTTTTATGAATTGCTTTTAGATCTTTGCTCTAATAAGTGTTACGTATTCTCATTACTTTGTTTTGCTTACTCTGCCATTTTAAACTATTTCAGCTATATAACATATTCCCAGCCCTGGGATTTCTACTCAAGAATTACAAGACATTTTTGCGCAACACAAGTGAAATGCATTCTTTTATACGGCTTACTTTTATAGAATGCCTCAAAGTTCTGGACAAAAATGATCAGAGAAGTTTTATTGATGCATTCCTTGTAAGACAGCAGGAGGTAATTATGATTTCTGCAGACTTGCATGATTTGTTTTCATATTTTATATTTAAAAACACATTTTATATGGAAATTTAGCAATGGTAAAGTATACACCTAATAAACTAGCAGTGCTGAGCAAATAGTTTGCTATGATTGCAATAAGAATTTCTTGGCTGGAACATTGGGCCTGCATCCCCACTAGTTTCAATTCTTGCAGCATCAGGGCCAAAATCTCTTTCATTGCTAGTTGAATATCCTTCACTTAATTGCAATTTGCTCAGATGTATTCATTGTTTGAATTTGCTTGACAAATATCTTTCCAGATGTTTGCGTCCAGAAAGATGCAAACAGCTGACTGTTCTAGTTACTTCTGATTAGTCAGATGAATCACATAGTATTTATTTTTCTATTTTATTATTACACCTAGGAGTGTGAGTTATGGGCCAGGTTTTGCTAGGCACTTATCAAAAGACAGAGCAAATACCCCCCATCCCAGAAAATGTACAGTAAGACAAGAGACAACAGGTGCATATGATGATGTGACGGGATGCGGCCATGGGGGAATACAGGGAAACAATATTGGCCAACATGATAGGCCATAGTCTGATTCCTGGCTTCCCTATGCTTAAAAGTTAAGTACGTGTTGATGTGCTTCGCTGAACTGGATCCAGAATGCTCAGCATTGTTCCGACTGATCTTTAGTAGCGGCTGGGCCAAGGATTTTTGGCACCCTAGATGAACTATGACTTTGGCACAGGGCTCCCCACTTCCACCATTCAATAATTGGGGGCAAGCAGTGGGGAGCTGGCGCTGAAGCACCTGCATGGCTGACTTTGCCTTGTGAGGGGAGGAAGAGGCTCTGCATGCTGCCTTTGCAGTTTCCGGCCAATAGGAGCTGAGAAATTCTGCTGAAGGAAGGGGAAGCAAATGAATCCTCCTCATTCCTTCCCCCCTCCCTCCCCATGCTGAAGCAGAGCAATCTGCCCAGCACACAGGCAAGGAGCCTGTCTCAGGTTCCTGCAGAGCTGCTGGCTGGGAGACGCCTAGGTAAGCGCCTCTCAGCCAGAGTCTGCCTCTGGCATCCCATCCTCTTTTTTTACCCCCAACTACCTGCCCCAGACCCAAACCCTCTGTGTCCTCTCTCCCCAACTCCTCCATGTCAAAACTCCCTCCCAGACCTTGCACACCTTTCTACACCTGTCCCCCAGGTCAGAATCCTCTCCTCCACCCATAACCCCTACACCCTGCGCTCCAAACCCCTGCACCAGATCATAACCCCCTCCTTCACCCAAACTTGTCTCACTCCCCACACTCCCTTCTGCACCCCGGTCCTCTATCCCAAGCTCCCTTCTACACCCCACCCATCATCCCTTGCCGCCACCACAAAAGTACAACCTTTGACCACTTACCAAAACCTTGGAGTGGCCCTCCATTAAAAATTATTGCTCACCCCTGACCTATATAGTTGGGAAAGTCCTGTTTAGTAGAAAAGATGCATATATGTTTCTGAGGGCATGTGAGCAAAGCCCTCTTGGTTATCTTTTTCATTTATTTTTTATGACATGGTGTGGCGGGGTCCCCAGCCCCGCCCTCTTCTCCCCAAGGTCAAAGCAGGCCCTGAGGCCTAGTCCCAGGTGAAAGCAGGCCCTGAGGCCTAGTCCACGCCCGGAGAGGATGGGGTAGGAGGGTCCGGGCCCTCCCTCTCCACTGGACCCCAAACCAGGGCCCTATTAGTGGTGGGTGGTTCCCACCACCAGCTCGGCGGGGAGTTCTCCCCATATCGTGCCGAGCCCACTGGGGGGTTCCCTGCCTCCAGCCCTGTGGCCGATGGAGACCCCACCTGCAGAAGCTGGGCTGGTGGCGGCCGCGATGTTGGCAGGTCCGGTATCTGGGGCAGCAGCGACGGGGTTGTCCACTGCAGCAGGACAGGCGACCCCCGGAGTCTGCATTGCGGGCACGCCCAACCCAGAGATGGTAGTAGCAACGGTGGCAGTCCTGACAGCTCTGGCTCCAGCGGCAGGTCCGGCTGTGGCTCTGGAGGTTGGGCAGGAGCTTCTTCCTCCCCAGAGGTCAGCCCCAACTGAGCAGCTCAGCAGCCTTTTATACTGGGGCTGCACTGCGAGCATGCCCAGAAGGGCTGCAGGGGAGGGGCATTTTTCACCCAATAGGCGGGCTTTCTGCCTCTCTGTTCAGTGTGAGGCAGGCCAGACCCGCTACATATGGTCTAGTTTTCACAAGACTTCTTTTTGTGTTAATGCTTTTTTTTTTTTTTTTCAGGAGAAAAGTAATGCCAATGGATATTTCCATAATAGCAACTTAATAGTCCTTGCGAACAATTTGTTTGCGGCTGGCATGGAAACCAGTTCCACCACCCTGCGCTGGGGACTTCTGCTCATGATGAAATACCCCAAAATTCAGAGTAAGTGCTTTTGTGACAGCTTCTAGTTTGGCTGGCACTGGGGTGGAGCAGGAAATATCAGGCAAAAACAACATAAACTGCTACAGCTCGAGCTAAAGAGTTAAGCTTGACCTTGAAGAGCTGTAGCAGGTTCATAGTCTCAGTAGTTCAGGCATAGAGTGGGACATAGAACCCCCACTTACCAGTGGGTTATTCTTTTATTTCCTTAGAGCAGATTCTGATCTTAGTTGCACCTGTGTAAACCTGGAGCTGTTCCGTTCTAGTCATTAGAATTGCTCCAGATTCACCCTAGAATTTTGCTTGTGGCAAGCAGAACAGTTCAGAGCTGAATTTACATGGTCATAGCTGTGAGCACAGTTGTAATAATTGAGGCTTCACAGACCTACTTGAATTGTGAGCCTAACCAGTGGAAAGTGGGTGAATGGTCATGAATTGTCACAGGGATCTGTTATATACAATTGTTTAAGACAAGTTTTAAGAAGGAGGCCAAGAGAATGAGTTTAAATGAGGCAGGAGGTCTTACTGGTTCCACTCAAGGACATTGCTATGCACATGGCTAGTAAACAAGAGGGAAAAGGAACCAGAAATCAACGGACCAAAATTGGTACATTGGAAATTAGACCTAATTGGTGTGCAAAATAATGAGAAGATGGATCATTCTACCCCCTACTCTTTTGGGGTGGCCCTTAAAAAGACACTTGGAAATTTAAAAAGGAACTTCTACTATCACTGCAGTTACAATAGGATTTTTACAATAACACTCAGACTTTAATATTCCCAGCCCTTTAAATCTCTGCCAGAGCCCTAGGTGGCAGTGAAGAGCTGGTGGAGGGAGACTAGCCCTCAGCCCCTCCTCTTCTGCCAGAGACCCCACCCCTTTCACCTGATGCCCCACCCCTTCCAAGTGTGCAGACCCCTCTCCTCCCCCCCACACACTCAACTTGGCCAGGGGCCTGACTCTGCAGTTGGTCAACCTGGTACTGAGACAACCCATCTAGCTCTGGTTGGCTTGAGAAGGACCAGTGAACGAGAGGGACCTGAGCCAGCCAACCAGATGATGTTCCTAGCCAGGCAAGCAATCTGGCATTCAGAGTAGCAGTTGTAATAGCCCCGCCTCTCAGCCGGAATCATCTGTTTATGATTGACCAGCTGCCCTGTTCTGAGAACATCAGCAAAAGCTGTATTTCCTCCAGGCTGTCTTATCTTCTCTCCATTCTGTGTCAGTGTGTTTTGTCAAAAGCAGAAAGTGAATATCATTCCTGACTCACAACTGAACAGCAGATATCATCCGTTTGACCCCCACCCAGAAGTACTGACTGATAGGATAAGAAACTTTAACCAATTTACCATCTCTACAAAAGTTTCTGACAGATTTTTATTGTTTAGCTTAATCACTCCATTGCAGCTGTAATGGTTTTTGCCTTGTTTTGAGTCTTTCACTTTTGTGCATTTCATTGAAAACCCTTCAAACCATTGACATGAATTTCCTAATCTGTTTGCTATGGCACTAAGCAAACTGAGGTCTTTGTAAATGAAATTCCAAACCTTGCTTAACACTCTTCACTACTGGACGGAGATAAGGTCATATTAACGTCTATAGCTTTGTGGGCCATCCAGCGTCATGCAACAGCAGAATTTGACATTACATTTCTGGCCTCCTCCAACCTGGCAGACCATCCATGATCTTTCCCCAGATAATTAATATCATTAGAGATGGTGAGAAAATTGCAAGGAAAATGACATTTTGCCTCATCTCCTCCCACAAAAAAGATAGACAAAGATTTATGAATGTTTCTATGATGGTTCTCCTATTACATCCAGCTCTATTTACTTGTTAAACCCCAGGGGTATGTTCACCACTTTACAAAATAGAAGACAGAGTCCATGCCCCCCAAGGCGTTTGCAATCCCAACAGATAAACAACATAATGCAAGATACAAAGGGACAGATCTAGCCTGTGGTGTGCCGAGGCAGTTTTAGTAAGCCATGCAACAGCTTGCTTATATGCCTTAGAGAGACAAGGTTGAGTAGATAATATCTTTCATCGTCATTGGACCAACTTCTGTAGGTGAGAGACAAGCTGCCGAGTTTACACAGAGCTCTTTTCAGGTCTAAATGGTATAGTCCATGAATTGTGACCTCATACAGGTGGCACATACAAGGTCACACTGTGCAAAGATTAGTTCAGCAAACAGAATCCTCCCAGAAGGTGGCGGGGAGGGACTACAACCCACATTGTCCCACAACCCATGTTCAGCCTGCCAGCTGGAGAACACACAGTGAATCAGGCATGATTTGCATACATAGACCACACCCACCAGCTCTCATTTACATCACTATTGCTACACTGGCTTTGATGGAATTACTCCTGATTTCAATGAAGTAAGCTCAGAATCTGGCCACCTGTGTACCGGAGGACCAAGAATCTGGTTCAGAGCAAGGGTTTTTTGGTTGCTATTGTTACTTTTATGCTTTTTCAGTTGCTTCCCCTAACTCATCCATTGTTAGATCTTATGATAATCACCAAAAAAATTTCCTGCACATCTCAAACTCTGTTTCTGACAATCACCAGATAATTCCTTAACAGTTCTATTTGGTGACTTCTTGCCTGAAGGCTGCTTCACAGAATCACGGGAAAATCCTTTATGCATGTAATTGACAGAATGAACAAGGAAGTCTCCGTTGCAAAGGAATTGAAAACTGTAATAAAATCCTCTACTAATCACAGGTCATGATAGCCCACAGTCCATTTTGTCCAATTAAGTACAGAATGGCATGTTCTAGTGGTCTGATCACAGATCTGGGTGTGGGGATCACCTAGATTTTGAACCTGAGCGTGGCTTTGTCTGCCTCTAAAAATTCATCTCAGGACAGTTGGGAGGCTAGCAAATTAATGTTTGTAAGTGCTCTGAAGGTTAAAAATAGTATTGTGCAAAGTTGGAAATTCCTTTTCATGATGGCTTTTCCCACAAGAGAAAATTTAAAAAAATGTTTGGGGGGAATTGAAATATATTTTGTTTCAAAACATTTGTATGTTGTATGTCGAAAGCTGACATATTTGAGGTAATAATTTAAATTTCTAAATAAAAAATTGTTTTGGAGCAAAACAAATATTTCATTGCAGATTTGTTACAAATGGGATATTTTTTACTTTGCCAGAACTTATGTTTTCCCAGATTTCTTCCAGAACAAAATTTCAACAGACACAATTCCATGAAGCATTTCAGTTTTAAGAGAAGTGCATAATCCAATAGACTATGTTCCATCAACAGAGACTTGGTGGGATGACTCGCATGACTGGAGCGCTGTCATGGAAGGGTATAGATTGTTCAGGAAGAATAGGCAGGGGAGAAAAGGAGGAGGAGTTGCACTATATGTAAGAGAGCACTATGATTGCTCTGAACTCCAGTATAAAGAGGGAGAAAAACTTGTTGAAAGTCTATGGGTCAGGTTTAAAGGAGCAAACAGCAGTGATGTTGTGGTTGGTGTCTGCTATAGGCCACCGAACCAGGTGGATGAGGTAGATGAGGCTTTCTTTGGACAACTGAGCGAAGCTTCCAGATCGCAGGCCCTGGTTCTCATGGGGGACTTTAATCACCCTGACATCTGTTGGGAAACCAATACGGCAGTACACAGGCAATCCAGGAAGTTTTTGGAGAATGTTGGGGATAACTTCTTGGTACAAGTGCTGAAGGATCCGACCAGGGGCCGTGCACAGCTTGACCTTCTCTTCACAAACAGGGAGGAACTAATAGGGGACGTAGAGGTGGGTGACAACCTGGGAAGCAGTGATCATGAGATGGTAGATTTCAGGATCCTGACCAAAGGAAGGAAAGAGAGTAGTAAAATACACACCTTGGACTTCAAAAAAGCAGATTTTGACTCCCTCAGAGATCTGATGGAAAGAATCCCCTGGGATGTTAACATGAAGGGGAAAGGAGTCCAGGACAGCTGGCAGTATGTTAAAGAAGCCTTATTGAAGGCACAGAAAGAAACCATCCCGATGCATAGCAAGAGAGGCAAACCTGGTAGGAGACCGGATTGGCTTACAGGGGAAATCCTTGGTGAACTTAAGCACAAAAAGGAAGCTTACCAAAAGTGGAAACTTGGACAAATGACCGGGGAGGAGTTTAAAGGTATAGCTTGAGAATGCCGGGGGGCTATCAGGAAGGCGAAAGCGCAAATGGAGTTGCGACTGGCTAAGGATGTGAAGGATAACAAGAAAGGTTTCTACAGGCATGTCAACAAGAAGAAGGTGATCAGAGAGGGTGTGCAGTCCCTAATGGATGAAGGAGGTAACCTAGTGACAGATGATGTGGGGAAAGCTGAAGTACTCAATGCTTTCTTTGCCTCTGTATTCACGGACAAGGTCAGCTCCTGGACTTCTGTGCTAAGTGACGCAAGATGGGATGAAGATGGACAGCCCATGGTGGGTAAAGAACAGGTTAGGAACTATTTAGAAAAGCTAAACGTACACAAATCCATGGGTCCAGATTTAATGCACCCGAGGGTACTGAGGGAGTTGGCAAATGTCATTGAGGAGCCTTTGGCTATTATCTTTGAAAAGTCGTGGAGATCGGGCGAAATCCTGGATGATTGGAAAAAGGCAAATGTAGTGCCCATCTTCAAAAAAGGGAAGAAGGACAATCCAGGGAACTATAGGCCGGTCAGTTTTACCTCGGTTCCTGGAAAAATCATGGAAGGGATCCTAAAGGAATCCATTTTGAGACACTTGGATGAGAGGAAAGTGATCAGGAATAGTCAGCATGGATTCACAAAGAGCAAGTCGTGCTTGACCAATTTGATTAGCTTCTATGATGAGGTAACTGGCTCAGTGGACATGGGAAAGTCAGTGGATGTTATATACCTTGACTTTAGCAAGGCTTTTAATACGGTCTCCCATGCTATTCTTGCCAGCAAGTTAAGGGAATGTGGATTGGATAAATGGACGGTAAGATGGATAGAAAGATGGCTAGAAGGCCGGGCCCAGTGGGTAGTGATCAACGGTTCGATGTCAGGATGGCGGTCGGTTTCTAGTGGAGTGCCCCAAGGTTCGGTTCTAGGACCGGTTTTGTTCAATATCTTTATTAATGACCTGGATGAGGGGATAGATTGCACCCTCAGCAAGTTTGCAGATGACACTAAGCTAGGGGGAGAGGTAGATAAGCTTAAGGGCAGAGATAGGGTCCAGAGTGACTTGGACAAATTGGAGGATTGGGCCACTAGAAATCTCATGAGATTCAACAAAGACAAGTGTAGAGTCCTGCACTTGGAACGGAAGAATCCCAAGCATAGTTACAGGCTGGGGACCAACCAGTTAAGTAGTAGTTCTGCAGAAAAGGACCTGGGGGTTACAGTGGATGAGAAGCTAGATATGAGTCTACAGTGTGCCCTTGTAGCCAAGAAGGCTAATGGCATATTAGGATGCATTAAGAGGAGCATTGCCAGCAGATCCAGAGATGTCATTATTCCCCTTTATTCGGCTTTGGTGAGGCCACATCTGGAGTATTGTGTCCAGTTCTGGGCCCCCCACTACAAAAAGGATGCGGAAGCATTGGAGCAGCGGAGGGCAACCAAAATGATTAGGGGTCTGGAGCATATGACCTACGAGGAGAGGCTGAGGGACTTGGGTCTGTTTAGTCTGCAGAAGCGAAGAGTGAGGGGGGACTTGATAGCAGCCTTCAACTTCCTGAAGGGAGGTTCCAAAGAGGATGGAGAGAGGCTGTTCTCAGTAGTGACAGATGGCAGAACAAGGAGCAATGGTCTCAAGTTGTGGTGGGAGAGGTCCAGATTGGATATTAGGAAAAACTATTTTACTAGGAGGGTAGTGAAGCATTGGAATGGGTTACCTAGGGAAGTAGTGGAGTCTCCATCCCTAGAGGTGTTTAAGTCTCGGCTTGACAAAGCCCTGGCCGGGTTGATTTAGATGGGATTGGTCCTGCCTAGAGCGGGGGGCTGGACTTGATGACCTTCTGAGGTCTCTTCTAGTTCTATGGTTCTATGATTCTATGATAAGGGGATGGTTGGATGAAATAACATGATCTTGGTAACTAATTGACCATTCATTATCAGTTGGAAATAGGTCAATGGAGGGATGATAGGAGTTGCTATAGGGAACTTTCTGGGTGTCTGGCTGGTGAGTCTTGCCCACATGCTCAGGGTTTAGCTGATCGCCATATTTGGGGTCAGGAAGGAATTTTCCTCCAGGGTAGATTGGCAGAGGCCCTGGAGGTTTTTCGCCTTCCTCTGTAGCATTGGGCACAGATCACAGCTGAAGGACTCTCTGCATGTTGGGGCCTTCAAAGTATTTGAAGGCTTCAATATCTGAGACATAGGTGAGAGGATTATTCTAAGAGGGGTGGGCAAGATTCTGTGGCCTGCACTGTGCAGCGGGTCAGACTAGATGATCATAATGGTCCCTTCTGACCTTAAAGTCTATGAGTCTATGAGTCATTAAAGTTTCTGCAACCAATTCTATTATTATTTGGCAAGCCAGGTAACAGGATAAGTTACCTGTGTGTATTCAGAAGTTCTCTATTTAGTTTTAATGCTGACAAACAAATGTTTATAAAGTGTAATATTATCAGCACCCAGTTATGTCTGGAAAGAGACAGATTTTGGATGGCTTACTACATCACTTTAACACAAGCTTACCTGCCTTTCAAACCCTCCATGTGCAACACTTCTCAGAGATAAATGTATCCTGATCTCTTTTATCTAACATTCTATGTTCTCAGGCAAAGTCCAAGAAGAAATTGCAAGCGTCATAGGCTCAGCCCAGCCAAGAATTGAACATCGAACTAAAATGCCGTATACAGATGCAGTTGTCCATGAAATTCAAAGGTTCGCCAATATCCTGCCCATGAGCTTGCCTCATGAGACTACTGAGGACGTTACTCTAAAAGGCTACTTTATTCCCAAGGTGAACAGTTTGTAATATCACTTTTCTTGAGTTCTATGACATCATTAAAGTTCTAATTCAGCTGATGAACCCTTTTAAGCCCTGGTTTATTGATTAATAATACATCACATTGGAAGTCACATGACAGTATCTGCAATAGCATCATTCACTTATTGAAACTTAAATGCTTATAACAATATGGTCAGGGGACCATATTGGCCTAAAGAATAACTCCACTGATTTGATTTACAGGGTACTTACATCATCCCCTTACTGGCCTCTGTACTACGTGATGAATCTCAGTGGGAGAAACCAGATACCTTCAACCCTGAGCATTTTCTTGACTCCGAAGGGAAGTTTGTAAAGAAAGAAGCTTTCATGCCTTTTTCAGCAGGTGCTTTCTATTTTACCTTTACTGCTGGGAGGGGGTCAGTATCCAAGATTAAGTAGACTATCACATAAACTTGTGGATCTTTAAACTGCATCTTTCCTTTGCCCTGAATGTGGGATAATCTCCATTTTAAATTCTACTTCTGAGAGGACGTTTGTCTCTGGCTATTCCACTGTTGTACCGAAAAGGCTGGTGATGGGTATTCCCAACCTCACAACGTATTTCAGTAACACGCACATAACAAAACTTCATAACTTCACATACAGTAATTGCACATACAATCCAATGGGATATTAATGTTCAACTGATCGAGACTTATATACTGATACCTCACAAGGCTTACTTTGTATAAAACACATCATAATTATATGACAATGGTGAATATGGGTATTCCGAGGTGCTGCTTTGAGGATGTTTGACTGTGCGTTCAGCATCATTCTATTCTGTTTCTCTGAGCTCCCCCTCCAGTGAATGTTGCCTCTTTGTTGCACAGCAATGGGTAATGTTGTGACCTGGATAGGTGGTTATCCATCTATATCTGGCTGGGAGGTTGCAAGCATTCCTTTCTAATGAGAATTTTGCTGCTATGATCCATGCCTTTGTAACTTCAGTATTAGGCTACTCCAATGCACTCCATGACTGCAATTAAAGCGATTGTCAGTTGACGTCAAAGGAACTTAATCACTTGCCTAAAGCATTGTCCTGAACTGAAGCCTCTATAGGTATGTCTACATTGCAGTTAAAAACCTATGGCTGGCCCATGCCCACTGACTTGAGCTTGGGCAAATGTGCTCTTTAACTGCAGTGTGGATATTTGAACCCCAACTTCTAGGATACTGTGAGCCAGGGCAGCAGGTTTGTGAAAATGTCAGTGCCCAAAATGCCCAGCACCTGCACCCCTCCTCTACTCAAACTCTCCCCATATCCTGGACTCTCTGGCTAAGGATCTGAGAAGGAGCATGGCTGGGGGAGGAGTGCAAGCAGGGCCATCCCTAGGGCAGTGCAGAGCCTAGGGCAGTGCCCCTCTGCTGCAGGTCACACCCCGCCACCTGCTCCACCTCTGCCCCATCTCCATCCCCATTCCACCCCTTCTCCCAAACCTCATTCCCACCCCACCCTCTCACCATAGGCCCCTCCCCAAGCAACATAGATTACTAGGAGGATGAGTGTGGGGCGGTAGCAGGAGTTGTCTCCGCCCCTCTTCCCCTCCCCTCGTTCTGCAGTCACCATGGCAGTAGGAACCTGCCGCACCCCCGCACCTCTCCCAGCCTGCTGCACTTTGCTTCTCCACAGAGGCAGAAGGTAGAGCGCCCTGGGCCAGAGCACTCTGCTGCCTGCTGCCATGGTGAAGCAGTGCCCGGCAGGCTGGGAGAGGGCAGCAGGGCAGAGTGGAGGGCAGCAGCTTGCCAGGTTATTCCAGCTCCCACTGCCACAGTGAAGGCGGGAGGGGGGACTGACCCCTGCTGCTGCCCTGAGCCAGGCCCCTCCCCCTGAGTAATTCCTGGGGCCTCCCCAGTACCTCTCTATAGGACAGTTGAAGCGGCCATGTCAGAGCCCCCAAAGCACAGGGCCTGGGGAAGCCACCCTGAACTATCCTAGGGATGGGACCGCACTGGGTGATGGCTCAGAGAGAGCGTCTGTGTGCTGGGTGCAGGCTCTGAACTGCAGCAGCGGGTTGAGGGTCAGAAGGCAGCAGGCTCTGGCAATTTAAGTGCAGAAGGCGTGAGAGGTGGAGCTCTGGTGGGGGCTTGGGTGCAGGCGGGGATCTGAGGTACAGGCTCTGGGAGGGAATATTGGTGCTGGGGGGAGGCTGAGGTGCAGGCTTTGGAGGGATTATGGATGCTAGCTCTAGACTGTGGCAGGGGGGCGAGGATCCTGGATGCTGGCTCTGGAGAGGGTCTGGGAGCAGGACAGAGAATTGGAGGGGTACAGACTCTAAAGGGAGAGGAGTACACAATGGGAATGAGGGTGCCACACTTCCCTGTGGGCATACCCCTCTGGCAGTGGCACCTGTAGAGGCCGGGCTCTCTAGGTTCTGCTTCTTCCGTGTGTCCACTGTCCCCACATGTCCCCCAGCTCCCTCTGCTACCCCACACGCTCCCCCATGCATCTCTCAGCCTTGCCTGTAGCCCTGGGGCAGGGGAGCGTTGGGATCCTGGAGCAGTGCACAGAGACCCTAGGCCATGCAGCCATGGTGAGTGAGTGGCTGGAAGTTTCTTTAACCCCACTGCACTGCCAGTGAGGCCTCCTTGCACATTTTAAAAAGCCCCAGGGCTGCAGGTAAGGCTGAAGGATGTGCAGGGAGAACACATGAGGTGGCCAGAGAGCCAGGAGGTGCTAAGGGCAAGGAGCACAGCTAGCAAGTTTTGATGGAACCTAGCTCTGGGCCAGGAATATTCCTGGTGCCAGGGCTCCATGGAACCATATAATTTGACGCCTCTGCCTGCCAGGTAGGATGGTCCTATAGCTCAGGCTGGAGCCCAAGGCAAAATGTCTACACTGAAATTAAACAGGACTTTAGCTTGAGCTCTGCAAGACTGAGTTAGTTGGCATGGGTCAGCCAGGGATGTCTAATTGCAGTGTATACATGCCCTTTGCAGTGACGCCTTAATCAACTCAGAAACTGCAAATTGTGGCCATTTGCTTAAGCTGAGTTTCTTACCATGCTCACAGGACCCCATGTTCTGTACTGAGCGCTGCTTCTCTGTGGGTGCAGTTTAAAATGGTCATTTTGGCTAGTGCTGATAAAATATTTCTATAAGTAGTCACAACAATTTTGAAAGTAGCTTCATGCTGTGACATTTTGAAATCAACCATTTTTCACAGAATTATGCATTTTTTTCAAAAGTTGAAGCTCTCTTAAATTTTTCAAAATGTTAAGAATATTTGTCTTGAATTTAATTCTGAAAAATTGACAATGGCGAACAAAAGAAATCCAAATCCAACACTCAAAGTGATGGATGGAGGGGAAATCCTGAATATGATGAATGAAAAACAAAAGAAAAAAAACCTTTAGTCAAAAACTTAAACACATTTTTTAAAGGGGATTTTTGTTTGTTTGCTTGCTTCTTTCCTTGCTTGAGGTTTTTTAACTTCCTCTGGAATACCAGCCTTAGCCAATTACTTTTTAAAAAAATCTATATTAATTGCTGCAGCCATAATATTTTGGAAGAGCAAATTTGCACTGATTGAAATGTTTAAAATACTATATAATCAATGTCCTCTTTCTTCTTTTTTTTTTTTTTTTTTTAACTAAAAAACGTCCTGTTTTCAGTAACATCTGTTTGTACCTGAAGTAAAT
The DNA here is from genome assembly GCF_049634645.1 of Pelodiscus sinensis. Taxonomy (NCBI): domain Eukaryota; kingdom Metazoa; phylum Chordata; order Testudines; family Trionychidae; genus Pelodiscus; species Pelodiscus sinensis. The sequence goes on from NC_134713.1 coordinate 10,547,845, forward strand.
CCATGTTTATGCTCTGGATTTACCTGCATGTTACTAAGAAGTTGTGCTGTGGTTTTTATTCATTCTTAAAGTTAATTAAGCAACTGGTTTTGTGGTGCATTTCGTTACAGGTCGGAGAATCTGTGCAGGTGAGAATCTTGCCAAAATGGAGCTCTTCCTCTTCTTTACAAGCCTCCTGCAAAGATTCAGTTTCCATCCTCCTCCTGGAGTTACCGCTTCAGATCTGGACCTCACCCCAGCTATTGGAATAACCACACCCCCAATGCCCTATAAACTCTGTGCTGAGCCACGCTCTTAGAGCCCCTTGCCTTGGACCGGGTCTAACAACACTGAGATAGTTAGTACCATTGTACAGCTACATTGGTCAGAAAATCACACCTGTCATAGTTACCAGGTAGCTGCAGCTTATATCAGATGAAGAATCTTTTTCATTGTCTGCTTTGTGGTTGAGAGAGGTAGTTTGAGCATCCTGGCAAAAGAACTCGTTTTACGAGCATGCATTGTGTCTCAGGTACAGGGCTTCACTAACATAGTTACACTGGTCTAGCTATCCCAGCAAAGCCTTTGAAGGTAGACTAACCCTTACTCATGTGTATCTTCATCCCTCTCTCTGCCGACTCTGCATGCACTGGTCTTTGGCTGTCATATGGTCCATGATTTGTTAGGGCCCCATCCTACCTGAGTTATACCACTGCTACACTACTGGCAGTGGTGGCTAAAACCCCAGACCCCTTTGAATCGCTGGGACCTGGGTCAGTTACCCCCTTTGCTCCTCTCCCATCTGCGGGCCTGCTATCTATGCATGCATTTCATGATACCAATGGCCAGCCTGACACTGTTTTCATGTAAGATCTTCCATAACACTCTTGGGTGAACTTGAGTGTACACACTGACATCAGGCTTTGCTTGTAACCCCTTTTCCAGTTGACACTGTGTGGTTTTAGGGTCCCACATCCGTACCAGACTCCTCTATTGTTCCCCCCTCCCCCTCCAGTGTAGCCAGACAGAACCCCCCCTCCCTCCCTCTAACATCCTTAGGAGAGAGAATCCTTGAGAGCGAAACTCTGTCTTCAAAGGCTCCAGAGCCTCCAGAGGTGCTGGAATAACAATGGCCCTGGATGCTAGACAGGAACCAGATAACAGCGACAATTGGGCCAGCAGGTGGTCAGGGGCCTATGGCTGGTACCAGTATTGATATGCCTACACACACCGTCCCAGAAGAGGAATTGGCTACCCCATCAGAAAAAGGATGTCTGGCCCTAATGATTTAGTTACCTCCACCTCACAGGTGCAAATTAAGCTTTGGACCCCCTATAGGAATGGGCCTCACAAAGACGTTCTAACTTAATTGGCATTTTAATGACAAGAGAAGCATCTACGTGACCACAGGGTATAAAATTTGTGCCCCACTCTAATTGGAGATCTACCCATATACTTTAACCCCATATACAGGTTTCATGGTACCTGTAAGTGACTTTTTATTGTAATTTCTGTCTTGTCCTTTTGTAGTGGCTGTGTTATCTGTAACAGCAGTAACATTTAACAGCTAAGCTTGCCTTGTAACAATAAAATAGTAACTGTTTAAGCTTTAACTTGACTCCTCGTGTTGCTGTAACAGAACCAGACACAATTAAAAGAATCATAGCCAGTCAGGGATGAATGCAGTAAGAGCTGAGCGTTGGGTCGTGCCGTCTCCACGGGGCAGACTCTTGGGGCGCCCGTCAGCCTCCCTGGCTGCCCGCTGTGAAGAGACTTTTGTCCTAGCAGTCAAAGACTCAGGTGTAACCAGCTCTCTCTGCACCACCTTAAGGCACCCGTCAGCTTCCCTGACTTCCCGCTGTGAAGGGACTTTGTCCTAGCAGTTGAGGACTCGGGTGTGTGATAGGGCTCACAGACCACTCACTACCCCGGCCACCAGCTAACACCCAGCCAGAGGCTGCATGAATACACCTATTTCCCGCCATTCCCACTTTTCTGTCTGGAAGCTAAGCCAGCCAGGGTATCGCCATGTTAAACTCTATTGGGACGATGGATACAGTTCAGAAATATGGGTATGATCATATTGGAAGGCATGAACATGCCCCTCCGCCAGCTGTATAAATTATAGAGAATTGCAGAGGTGTTTGAGACTATGGCTCTGCCATCAAGCTGGAAGGGGCTTCATGTGTCTCTGATTTCCCCATTGTGGTTTTCTATTTTCCCCCAAAACCTATAGAATTCTGGCCACTGATGCCTAGGACAGTCCCTGAAATTTTGGAATTGACTAGATGTGACGTTCAAAAGTGATTGTCATACAGATAGAAAAATGTCAAGATGAGACTAAGATTTCACATGGGTTCTCCCAGTGCTGGACCGTAGGTGACCACAGGTCCTGGTTTGGCTGGGGCACCCTTCTATCGTGATGGAGAAGTAAAGGCCAAATATGCGGGAGTGGCATTATAACCTGTCTCGTGGTCTCACAGCACTGTTTACGTTTGTTCTATCCTATGAATTTGGGCCCTAGATAAGTGGCTACTTGTCTATGCAGTAATCCAGCCCTGCCTTTGCAAGCTCAGCCAAGTAGGAAAAAGGCAAATTTGTAACTTGTTTACTAATGTGTTAAAATCCAAGTGTAGCTGCCCTTCTAATGTTTGTACCTTGACCGACTAACAAGTCTTTAAGCTACAGCTGGATTTCACTGCACATGGATTTCAACATCTATTGATATGTCAAAAGTACACTTTATTTCCTATTGCAAAGAAGACCTGCAAGGACATGTTTAGGTAGCAGGGCTAAATCTGAAATGAGTTATGCAACTTGAGCTACGGGTGTGTCTAGACTACCTAGTTTTGTCGACAAAAGTCCACTTTTGTCGACAAAACTATACCAGCGTCTACACTACCGCTGAGTTCTGTCGACATAACGTTGACAGAACTCAGCAGTTTTGTCGACGCTGGTAAACCTCATTTTACGAGGCATAACACCTTCTGTCGACAGAACTCTGTCGACAGAAGGTGTTATTGCCTGTAACGTTGCGTCCAGACTACGGAGTTCTGTCGACAAAGCAGCTTGCTTTGTCGACAGAACTCAATGTGTCTGGACGCTCTTTGTCGACGGAAGTTTTGTCGACAGTATCTGTCGACAAAACTTCCATCGACAAAATGCGGTAGTCTAGACGTACCCTACGTCAGTTGCATAGCTTAAGTTGAAATAGCTTCTTTCGGCTCTTGGCGCTGCCTACACAGCAGGAAGTCCGAGTTAAAGCACTCTTCCTCCAACTTCCCTTACTCCGCATAGAATGAGGGCTACAGGAGTCAGAGTAACAAGTCCTCCAGCTTGACACTGTGTCGAAATAGCTGCTTGCGGTGTAGACGCAAACTATGTTATTTCAGAATCATGTCAGTTATTCTGAGATAATGCTGCTGTATAGACATAGCCCAAGAGAAACACTGATATAGGGGTAAGGCCAAAATTTTCAATCTTGCCCAACCCTGTTTATAACTCCTTTGTCAGTTGGCATTGAGGGGGTTTTAGGATCACAGCACCATACCAGAGTTCTCTAGTGTTCCACTCACCAGGGTCTACGTGCACACTCCCTCCCCCTTCCCCTGCTTTTCCTACCATTCCCACTTCTCCTCAACCATTATATTCTTTCTGTCTGGAGATGAAGTCATTCAGGATGTCAAATGATTTAGACCAGTGGTCCCCAACGTTGCATGGCTGCCAGGCGCCCGGGGGCGGGGCCACGCACGAGCCGGGCGCCCGGGGCCGGCACCGCGCATGGGCCGCGCGCCCGGGGCCACCCACGAGCCACGCGCCCCAGGCCGGCACCGCACATGTGCCCTGGGGCCAGGGCTGGGGCCGGGCCGGCCCTGCGCATGTGCCGCACGACCAGGGGAGGGGCCGCCCATGCGTCCCGGGCCTGGAGCCGGCACCATGCGTGTGCCGCGCGCCGGGAGCGGGGCCAACCCAGATGTTCCAGCGGGCGCCCAGAAATCCCCCGGCGGGCGCCATGGCGCCCACAGGCACCGCGTTGGGGACCACGGATTTAGACAAACACCTGGCAGGACTGATCTAGTTTTCTTATGTAACCAAACTGTAATTTAGTGTTTGAGTAAGTATAATGAAGGTAATAAGTCCTATATAACAATTTGATTAGAAGTTCTATATGCTTTTGTTTCATCCTGCCAACTACCCTTCATAATTAGCAAGAAGGAATGGTTTGTGCCATTGGTTGATAGGCATCTAGTAAGCTGATAAGTGCGTACCCGTATGTTAAGGCAGGGAGAGACCATAACATATTATGGTAATTTCTTTTTATCTTAGGAGAAGGTTTTATTACACTGTTTGCAATAAGGCCTTGCTTTTTGTATGCATTACAAATTAAGTTGTGCTTCCTATATTGTGTACAGTTCCCTTGTCATTTCTTTAGTTGCCATATAATCCTTTCTAAAATGTAATCCTGTCTGAAATGGTCTTTAAAATTATTTGGTGTAAGTGAGGAATGGATGCATGTGTGTGAAAGCCATCCCAAATGTCCAGATGGGTAAGAAGTGAGAGACTTGGAGAGCCCTGGAGACAATTAGAAAACATCCATCATGCCTGATGCTAAAACAATTAGCAGAACTGGTGACCCTGGAAATGAGGCAAGCATCCACTCTGGGACACGATTAGCTGATCTGACCAAAACCAGTTTGAGGAAATGCCCTGAAAACATCATCTAAAATGCTGATGACACGGTGATGAGGAAAACAATCTAGAGGTAAACAGTCATTCAGAAGTAATTGAATAGGACTGTAAAAACCATAGGTCTGAATCATGGCAAACCACTATAAAAATGAGCCGCTTTGCCATGGTTCTCTGGGTTAGTCCTGCCAAGCGGCCTCAGAGCATCAGATCACAACTGATAGAACCCAGCTCTTCCCACACTTGTGTCCATCCAGCTGTCCACTAGGTTGGTCCACGCCTCAAATGGTAACTATAAACATCATTAGTGGCACTGTGTGTATGACCGTGTGTCTGTGTGTTATCTAAGGCTATGTCTACACTGGTGGCTTCTTGCACAAGAACATCTTGCACAAGTGTTCTTGTGCAAGAAGTCTTGCGCAAGAAAACATCCACACTGCCACGTGTGAGCTGTGCTTTTGCGCAAGAGCGCTCATGGCAGTATGGGTGCTCTCTTGCGCAAGAAAGCTCTGATGGCCATTTTAGCCATAGGGCTTTCTTGCGCAATAAATCCCTGCTGAGCATCCACACTGCCCTCTTGCGCAAAAGCTCCTGTTAAAAAAAAGCATAGCTCTTGCGCAAGGAGCCCTCTCTTACCATGCCGTACTGTAAATTTCCTTGCACAAGAGCGGGCGGGCAGTGTGGACGCTCTGCAGATTCTTGCGCAAGAACAGCTGTACTTGCGCAAGAAGCCGCGAGTGTAGACATAGCCTAAATGTGTATGCTGAGTTTTGCATTATATTCTCAATAAATGTGGCGTATGGGCCTTATCCCCTGAAAGAATGATCCCATGTGCTTCTTATAAGCATAACACTTAGTCCTGCTTCGAGTAGAACTAGATGAGCTATTGAGGTCCCTTCCAGTCCTTACTTCTATAAAGACTCTTTTTCCTTCTCTTTCAGCTCTAGGAGTATGTTCCGGGGAAATGTACATTAAAAGGCTTTCAAATGATGTTGGTGTATTTAACTTAAGAGTGTGTTTCCTTTGCTAATTATGAAAATAGTCCAGATGAAGCTAACATTTGTATTCTTTATGGTCTTCTGTCAACCTGCATACAGTGATAACAGTATTTTGTTTAAATAATCAATTCTGATCTTATCACAGCTCAAAAGTAGGGTATCTTGTCCTATAAATAAAGATTCTGTATACACTCAAAGCCAGGGTCCATATGAAACATGTGATATATTCTGGAAGTGCTGATCACAATGAATATTCAGTGTTTCTGTAACTGATCCTTTAAAATTAAAAAGCCTGATCAAATATAACAAGCTCATGTACTGTCTAGCTTCAGTGCTGATGTTGCCTTTAATGCAGTATCTGAGTAAGGTTGGGCAATGCTACCATGCCCTCTTTCACGATGGGGAACTGAAGCTCAGAAAGGCTACAAGACATGCCCAAGAGCCCATAGGAAGCTTGTTGTGGAGCAGTAAACTGAACTTTGTCTCTCAAGTCCAAGGCTCTCATCTCAGCCACTGAAATATTCTCCCTCCCCTTTCTCACTATTCAATTTTACTTTTTTATTTGTAAACCTAGTTTAAGCTGATGTGGAATGCCCATTCATAAAGATATGCTGGTTTACCTAAATCCATGCAACATCGCTAAGTAGTGACAACCGTACAAGAGTGTGTGTTAAGTAGATCCACTTATAGGGTATGTCTACACTACAAAGTTAATTCGAACTAACAGGCGTTAGTTCGAATTAACTTTAATAGGCGCTACACTAGCGCTCCGCTAGTTCGAACTTAATTCAAACTAGCAGAGCGCTTAATTCGAACTAGGTAAACCTCATTCCACGAGGACTAATGCCTAGTTCGAATTAACTAGTTCTAATTAAGGGCTGTGTAGCCACTTAATTCGAACTAGTGGGAGGCTAGCCCTCCCCAGCTTGCCCTGGTGGCCACTCTGGGCACCACCAGAGAAACACTTCTGCCCCCCTCCCGGCCCCGGAGCCCTTAAAGGGGCATGGTCTGCCTACGGTGCCCGTGCCAGGTGCAAGCCTGCCAGCACCCAGCCAGCAGACCCTGCACCTGGCACGGCTCGATCCAACCACCCGCTGCCACCCAGCCCTCCCCCTCTTCCCGGGACCAGGCTGGCAGCTCCCGGGAGCCTGCCCAGGTCCACAAGAGGCAGGCACCCGCCTGGTCTAGTGCAGACATCGTGGACCTCATCCACGACCTCCGCACTAGGCACAGGAAAGTGGCCGTCTAGGGCAGGAGAGCTGCCAGCCTGGCCACCCAGGAGCAGGTGTGCATGAAAATCAAGGTGGTCCACTGAGACCCCCGACCCTGAGCCCTGAGCTTAGAATGGCCGTACTGGGTCAGACCAAAGGTCCATCTAGCCCACTAGCCTGTCTGTCAACAGCGGCCAACACTAGGTACTCTGGAGGGGATGGACCGAAGACAATGACCAAGCCATTTGTCTCATGCCATCCATCTCCAGCCTTCCACAAACAGAGGCCAGGGACACCATTTCTACCCCCTGACTAATACCACTCCATGGACCCAACCTCCCTCACTTTATCTCACTTCTCTTTAAACTCTGTTCTAGTTCTAGCCTTCACAGCCTCCTGCAGCAAGGAGTTCCACAGTTTGATTGTTTGCTTTGCGAAGAAGAACTTTCTATTGTTAGTTTGAAGCCTGCTACCCATTCATTTCATTTGGTGTCCTTTAGTCCTTATATTATGGGAACTAATGAAGAACTTTTCTTTATGCACCCTCTCCACACCACTCGTGCTTTTATAGACCTCTATCATATCCCCCCTCAGTCTCCTCTTTTCTAAACTGAAAAGTCCCAGTCTCTTTAGCCTCTCTTCATATGGGACCTGTTCGAAACCCCCGATCATTTTAGTTGCCCTCCCCTCTCCCACCCTCTCTCTTCCCCTCTCCCACCTCCTTTTCCCAGTCTCCCCGAGTGTTGTTCAATAAAGAGAGTTTCTATTTTTGAACACACGTGTCCTTTATTTTGTACATCAGGAAGGGGGGCTAGGGAGGGGTAAGTGGAAGGAGGTGAGGGAGGAATGGGGTACGCGCCCCCAATGGGGAGGACTGGGCTGGCTCTGCGGGCTCCTCGGGGTGGAAGCTCTCCTGCAGCCCCTTGACTGACCCCCCCTCTGGATGGCAGCCTGCGGCAAGTGCAGCCGGGCTGATGGCCGAGTGCTGTGATGTGCCAAGTGTGGGCACTCAGGGCACTCCAAGCCAGGACTGCTTTGCAAGCGGGGAACCCCTGAAAACTGTCTGTCCAGGGTGGGGGTCGGGTCCCTTTAAGCACAGGCCTCGGCTAGCCTGAGACAGCAGCTCCACGCTCTAAGTCCTCATCTGATGCCCTGCCGGCACTGCTTCCGGCCATCCTTAACCTCGGTTCAGGGTCCACTCAGTGTGGACATGTTAGTTCGAATTAGCAAAACGCTAATTTGAACTAGTTTTTAAGTCTGGATGCGCTAATTCGAATTAGCTTAGTTCGAATTAACTAATTTGAACTAAGTTAGTTCGACTTAGCGCTGTAGTGTAGACATACCCATATTTATTCCAGCACACAAATGCTTTCGGTCAGGGGTAGGCAATAATTTTTAAAAGGGGACCACATCAGAAATTTCTGAAGTGACCCCAGGCCACCTCAGAAGAGATGGAGCCTTGGGTGGAAGGGGTGGGGCCAGGAGACTTTTGATTGGTCTGGGGGAGCATGAGAAGTCTTCCCCCTCCCACTCCCACCCAACCCCCTAGAGAGAAACTTCAGCTGTTGTTTAAAAAGCTGGCGGTTTCATCTAGGTGGCTGGTGGAAGGAGATCTCACTTGCTCTCCCTACCCCAGGCTAATCAGGCCTGTCTCTCTAGCCCAGGGGTGGGCAAAAGGTCCTCTGTAGGCTAGATCCAGCCTGCTAAGCTGGTGAATCTGGCCCCCTGCCACTCTCCCACCCCCAGGGCAATCAGCCTGGGAGTGAGAGAGTGTGTAAATTCCTCTCGTCCTCCCTCCCCCCCACACACAAGAATGCTCGGTGGCTAAAGAGACACACTGGCAGTTTTAAAACCGCCAGCATGTCTCTCTAACCTCTGCACACCCCTGGCAGGACGGGGACAGGATGCAAGAGACTTTGTGCGCAGGCCCTGATTGGCTTAGGGGTGGTGAGTGCAAAAAGCTTCCCTCCTCCCCCCCAAAAGCGTTTGGCAGCTAGAGATAAATGTAGCTGTTTTCAAACAGCCAGAGTGTCTCTCTAGCCACTGAGCACTCTTGCGGGAGCAAGGAGATTTCACAGGCACCCCTGATTGGCCTAGGGGTTCAGGAGCAGCAAGGCAGCAGATCCTCTGGCATGGTGGGCCACATCCGTCCCACAGAGAGCCCTTTGCCCACCCCTGATTTTGGTGATCTGCTTTTGATACAAACTATTTCAATGGAGCTGGGCCTATATACACCAAGAGAGGGTCTGACCCTAGATAGTATCCTTCAGCATCCTGCATGGCTCTACCATGGACCTTGTTTGTTTGTTGCATCCCCCTACCTCTGATCTGCCAAGAACGCCAACTTTGCCCTCCCCTTTGATTTTTTCGCCACTTTCCATCTTGTTATAGGGATTTTGACCTAACCTAAGGGGCATGTTTGCCGAAATAAACGTGGAAATCTAGACTAGCACTTACAAGTGAGACAGTTTAAGTTAATTGGCAGACAAATACTTTGAGTTAAAATGGAGCCACAGATTCACTACTAAACCAACTCATTAGCCTTGTTCAGGAATCTAATGGTTTAGTCACCATTAGTTTTGAATTTGGCACACATAGGATCTTTATCAAAGAGCCACAGTTACGTGGTTTGCTTTAGCTTCCAGTTTGTGTGAACCACCATTTTATGGCAAGGCAACTTAACACACTATTCATAGAGTCACAGAGTTTAAGGCCAAACATGAACATAGAACATCTAATGTGATCTGTAGATCACAGGCCCTTAAATTTCACTCTGTTTACCCCTATTTTGAGCTCAGACTGGCTGTGTCTAGACTGGCCAGTTTTTCCAGAAAATCAGCCGCTTTTCCAGAAAAACTAGCCAGCTGTCTACACTGGCCACTTGAATTTCCGCAAAAGGACTGACTTCCTACTGTAAGAAATCAGTGCTTTTTGCAGAAATACTATGCTGCTCCTGTTCGGGCAAAAGTCCCTTTTGCACAAAACTTTTGTGCAAAAGGGCCAGTGTAGACAGCTGAGATTTGTTTTCCGCAAAAAAGCCCCGATCGCGAAAATGGCGATTGGAGCTTTTTTGCGCAAAAGCGTGTCTAGATTGGCCATGGACGCTTTTCCGCAAAAAGTGCTTTTGCGGAAAAGCATCCATGGCCAATCTAGACACGCTTTTCCGAAAATGCTTTTAACGGAAAACTTTTCCGGAAAATCATGCCAGTCTAGACCTAGCCACTGTGTTTGATAAAAGCGTAACTTTCAGAAAGGCACCCAGTCTAGCTCTGCAGATATCTAGAGTTGAAGAAACCATCATTTCCCTTCGTAGTCTGTTGCAGTGGTTACTTCTCCTTACTGTGGGTACGGCTATACTGCGGGGGTTTTCGGGATGTATCCCAAAAAAAACTCCGCTGCGTCTAGGGAACAAGTTTGCTCTTCCACTTTTTTTTAACGGAAGAGCAAACACGCTTTTTTGGAAGCCCCTATATTCCTCGTTCTATGAGGAAGAAGGGGGCTTTCAAAAGAGAGGTTTTTTCCCACATTTGGCCCAGTCTAGATGGTCCAAATGTCAGAAAAGCCTTTTCCGACAAAAGTATCGGAAAAACCTACACAAAATGCGGAGTGCATTTTGCGTAGCTTTTTCTGACAAACATGTAGTCTAGACATACCCTGAGCAAAGTTTATGCATTATTTCTAATTTGAGTTTGTCTGGATCCAGCTTCTAGCCATGGGTTCTTGTTATGCTTTCCTCTGGTAGAATAACAAGACCTTGCATATGCTGTAATTTCTTTCTCCTCATGAAGATACTTGTACACTATAAGCAAGTCCCCTCACAAATTTCTTTTTGATAAACAAATTGAGCTCTTTAGTTGCGACATTTTCTCCAGCCCTTGAATGATTTTTACAGCTCCTTTCTGTACTTTCTAGAATGTTTCAATATCCTTTTAATAATGTTCTCTCTTCTCTTTTCCTTGCTGCTCTCAGCCTTTCAGCTCAGTGACAATAGGATTTCTCCAGCCACCTCACAGGTTAGAGATGCACAAAAGGGTGGAAAGCATGAAGAGGAAGGGGCAGAATGTGTGTGGGAGAGCATTATTCTTCTCCCTCTCCCTCCTCCCCCCGCAAGGTTGAAATAGGCTGATTCCTACATGAGCATTAAATCCACTCCCACATGTTTTTAAAGATGACTGTTTTGGATGTACACAAATTATTTTCCAATATGTAAATTAGCCAATTTGCTTTACACATAAATGGGGCAGAAGTGCCTTAATTTTTTCCCTAGCTGGTGGTAACTCTAGAGCAAGAATCATTTCTAAGCCAACTTGAGAGAATGGTCCCAATATTATCCCACATACCTCACCACTCCCCATGATCACTATCTTTCATTAAAGCTGATATGTGAACAATTACTGTCACCAAGATTGGTGATAGAGATGTAGCCGCTGTATTTTGTGTCACCAAGATTGACAGTCAAATGGCAGCCAGCAGAAAGGGAGGTGACATACAACCAGGTATGTCCCAGTGTTCTATTCAAACCACAGTTACACTAGAACCAAGATAATCCTAGTAATTCAGATTGTCCAGACATTCCATCTACCAGGCTTTTCAAAGGGAGGAGCTAGGGAGAACCTTTTCATACTGAATGGTTTTTTACTGGCAATTATGGGGTTAAGTAAGGCATCCTGGGATAGGCAGAGGAGATAAAACTGCTAGCAAACAATCATTTAACCAAAACTGATCACTCATTTTGCAGACACAGCTGCTTTACATTGCATTCTTACTTTTTTCCCTCCAAATTTCTTCCTAGCACGATACCTATCACCAAAAAATGATTCTGGAAGATCCAGTTGTCTTACTGCTGCTGTTTGCCATCACTTTTGTTTTTATTTTCACTGTGAAAAGGGGGTGGAGTAAGAGAACCTGCCTCAATTACCCCCCAGGACCGAGACCTCTACCCGTCCTTGGAAATCTACACCAGCTGGACCTGAAGAGACCGTACCGAACTTTGCTTGAGGTAACACTTTCAGATGAGGTGGACTGGGCAGGCTGTCCTCGATCTCACCATTGCAAACGGCAGAGGGAGGAATGCAAGCTAAGCAAAATGTAGGAATCCCCAGTTTTAGTGCTCCTGCATACTGGGAGGGGAAACCCCCAATGCAGACAAAGTGAGGATAGCACAGCTTATGTGTTAGTGAGTCAGTTAGGGACAAACCATTGATTTACCATTGACTTCAGTGGATCTGTGATCAGTCCCTTCATTCTGGAATTTGTATGTATGTTTATTCAGCCTATCCAGAACTTGATCTGTGCTGGTCATCTGCTGTCACTCAACCTCTGCAAGCCAGTCACAGATGCAGCCTCTGACTTACAAGGATCTGACCCCGAAGGCTCAGGGCTCAAACCCCTCCCGCATTGAGGCGTCTGTGCTGGCACTCCAGCACCGCTGCCACCCTACTGTGGGGCTGGAGCACACAGAATCTACTAGCTTGGGCCCCGGTGAGCAAGGGGAATGTGGAGAAGCGTCTTTCTCCTTCTCAGTTGGAGGTAAGATAGAATGCAATTGAATAGCAAGGTAACCATATCAAATTATAGTGGTTACACAACTATTTGATAGTCCCTGGGTGTGGGGCAGAAGCCACTGTGCTCCTGGCCCCACTCCCAGGGAGCCCCTGTATCTTGCACTGTTGCCTCTCTATCAGCAGTGGGGGGCAGCAGCAGCCCATCTGTCCCCATGGAGGGACGCTGTCCCAGCACCCCACGGAGCAGCCTTTGTCCACAGCAAGCCTGGGCCCATCATGAACCTCCCAGCAGCCTCCCCTACCCCTCAACCCCGCTGCCTCTGCTTTTCAGGCAGTTCCCTTGGGCATTGGCTCCTGCCTGTTGTCCCCTCCTTAGATACAGAGGCAGCAAGTAGGGATGGGAATATGTTTAGTCACCAAGATTAACTGATAAACCCAGGCTTGTTGGTTAATTGTGCAGTCAACTACATGCTGACGCCCCAAATGTCAGTGAGAGTTTATTTGGTATTTTTTTGCTTCTCACTTATGTATGGCCCCTGACTGATTTTTCTGTGGGTCAGTGGTCCCTGGCCTAAAAAAGGTTTCCCACCCCTGAAGTAGATAGTCAGTTAGTGTGCATCTACACTTCATTGTTATTTTGAAATAACCATGCGAGCATCTACACAGCCATTCCGTTATTTTGAAATAATTTCAAAATAACAGATGGCTTATTCCAACTTCTGTAAACTTCATTCTACAAGGAATAACACTTATTCCGAAATAGCTACTTTGAAATAAGGCGTGTGTAGACACTCTACTGTTGCTATTTTTCCAATAGCCCCTCACCAGGGCCATTCTAAGTTGTTCCTCCCTAGTGTCTCCTTGGGCTCTAAATCAGAGTCAGCCTCAGACAAATTTTGAAGCTTCCCAGCAGCACAGACGTGCTATTTCAAAATGAACTATTTCGGTATAACTATTCAGGATTCGTTTATTTCAAGATAAGTATGCAGTGTATCCCTACCATCAGGGACTAATTGCTGACTTCCCATTGACTTCAGTGAATCTGCGATCAGGCCCTTCATTCTGGAATTTGTTTGTATATTTTTTCAGCCTATCTAGGACTTTGATCTGTGCTGATCATCTTAAAGCAGCACTGCGTAATCCCGTCACGGATCAGAGAGAATGGGACAGAAAAGTTCATTAGTGATAATAATCAGGGCTTGACAAACGGTGGCGAAATCTACTCGCGAGCCACGCATTGCGCCTGTGCAAGACCCTCATTGTAAAATCACGTGCCACCGGTGAATGGGGCTATTACCCCAAAAATATTCTCACTTGAGACCACCCAGGGTTACACTAGTATGGGTTTATTTCCACTAAACAGAATGAAAGAGGAGAAAGCAGCCACCAAAAGTTTAAGCTAAAGAAGACAGAACTCTCTCTCACACACACGCATACAGACAAGCAAGCAAGCACACACCCCTCCATTCATTCACTCATTCACACCCATTCATTCCTGCCCTCAGGCAATCACACATTTACACAGACATATAGGTTGCAGAAGGAGCCAAGGCATGTGGATCCAGGAGGGTCTGTCTGCTCATCATGGCTGGGGAAGCTGGTCAGGAGGAAAGACACTGAAGGGGAGCTTCTCAGGATCAGTGGAAGGAAAAAGAGAGTCTCACATGTGCTCCTTCTCTTTATATAGTGTCTGAATGGCTCCTGTGACTCATTCACCTTGTCATCAGGGAGCATGCCCAGACTTCTCTTTATCCAGCAGGGAGCATGCCCCTACTGCGATGACTCATTGCCATGTGGTCAATTGTTCCAAGCCTTCTTCAAACACACTCACACTCACACTTTCTCTTCATTCACTCAGGGGAGAATGCAGCTTAGGGAAAGTTACAGGCAAGGTGGCTGCATGTTACAAAGATTACAAAGTTTCAGTTTACAGTAAATTTGAGAATTACATAGATTACAAAGTTTGACAAAGATCACAATGAGTTACAGTTTAAAACCTTTGACCTTACAGTTTGGTGTAGTTTCAGAAAATCCATGTACATAAATCAAGTAAGCTCAGGAGGAGGCTTTTTTATGCAACAGGGGCAAGCGGCTGAAAGCTACTTGCCACAGATGAGTAGATTCAGTGATTTGTTGAGCCCTGATAATAATTAACAATATTTGCAATACAGGCTGATCCAGGGGGTGGGCAGGAAGAGGCCAGGCTGAGGGTGCATTTATCCCATCTGCCATGGCCCCCTACCTCATGTAAGCCCCCTGCCTGCAGTAGGAGCAGGTGAGCCATTGCTGGGGATAAGCCCCGCTGGGTTTACCCACCCTCACATGAAGGTGCTGTGTAGTTGCCGTGTGGACACGTGTTAAGCATAAGAAGCATATGGGATCTTTCTGAGGGGAAAAGGCAATAGGCCCTGTTTATTAACAATGCAGTATGAAATTCAGCATATGCATTTACACGCACTCATCCTGCAGATTATTTATAGTTACCAGTCTATCAGGGCTCGAGTCAATCTTACTGGCCAAGTAAGACTGAACCTTCAGTTATCCTTCCGGTTTATGGTTGGGCTTCGTTATCTTTCGTTTGTGGTCTCATCTTTGGGACTGTCTGCCTGTCTCCTGTCTCTGTTCTGCCAATTCGTTCGGCCTCGGGCACAGTGGATACTCATTGATCATCTCCAAGTGTCTTGTGTCTTTTTGACCCTCTGGAGCTTGTGATGACTTTCATACGCATTCTTCTCTCACGCCACATAGTTTTCCAGAGCAGTCCAGACAAAGGATGACATGGCTACCAAAAGTCTGTAACACAGACAAGAGACCCCGCTGAGTTTGGAATGCTAACAACAAGCATTAATTATGCTAATCATGAGAGGTGGGGTGAAATAGAAGCAGACAGAACTTATAAGCACATCATTACATGAGGCTTACTAGCAGATTTAACATGGCATTGCTCCGATGTGGAGATGGGAGCCAAGGCGCTGGCAGGGGCTGCCTGAGGCACATAGGGATGCAAAGGTTTAGTTGGGGGCAGCTCTCCTTGGCCTCCCTGGGCCGTGTAACTGTATAGGGGAGGGGTGGCACGCTGGTGAGGTAGGGGCAGGTGCCTGGCGCTGGCAGCAGTGGCAGAGATGGCGGTGCATGTTGGGGGAGCCGCGGTAAGAGCTTGTGTGCCACGTTGCTGCAGGGCTTCTCCCTGGCCCATGCTGCAAATGCAGCTGTGGCCAGCAGAGAGTCTCTGCTGCCAGACAGGGCAGAGAGGAGCCCCCAGCTGCTGCAGCTGCGGCCCCAGGGAGGCCCAGAGTTCCAGTAAGAAGGTAGGAATTAGGGAAGGAGAATCCCTGGACTCCGTAAGGAGTTGGGAACACAGGGAAACCCCAGCCTGCGGGAGGAGGGAATCCCCAGGCCCTGTAAGGAGTGGAGGGGGGGGAATCCATCCCCAGGGGGAATCCCCAGTGCACCTTGAGTTGCTCCAGAGTGGTGGGAGGGAATCTCCAGGCCCTGGGTGAAGCAGCGCAAGGGGTAATGGAAGGAGGGCATCGCTAGGCCCCCTGAGGAGCCATGGGAGGGAGGGGAAGGAACTCCCCAGGCTCCAGTTGAAGTGGTGGAAATCGCTAAGCCCCTTAGCCATAAGAGCCTCACAGTGGTGTGGGGAGGACGGATACAATCTGCATGAAGCTGTGGGGAGCGGTGGCACTTGTTTATTCAGTGACCGGGGAGGGATCACATGAGGATTACCTGTTGTGTTCCCTCCCTCTGGGGCATTTGGTATTGGCCACTGTCCATCAGACAAGTATTGGGCTAGATGGACCATTGGTCTGACCCAGTATGGCCGTTCTTATGTTCTTCTGTGCAGGCAGAAGAGAAAAAATAGCTCTTGCTCGTGTGCTTTAAAATCAAATTGACACCTTCCAGTTGATCTAACAGCATGGAAACTGTTAGAGTGGTGTTATAACAAAACAGCTAATGTTTTTTTACTCTCCCTCTGATTAAGCTGTCTGAGAAATATGGCCCAGTCTTCAGCATTCAGATGGGACCAAAGAAAATGGTGGTGCTGTCAGGATATAAGATGGTGAAGGAGGCTCTTGTGAACCAGGCAGATGCGTTTGCAGAAAGGCCCAAAATCCCAATATTTGAAAAGTTAGCAAAAGGACATGGTAAGATTTCTTTCTCTCTTACCTAATTATAAGATAGTTCTTTGCTCCAAGCACTAGAAACATTCTTCTTCTATCAGGGATCTGTTTGACAGGGATGAGAAAGTGGAGCAAATTGGAGAGCATACATATTGACTTGTATACTTTCATGAAGTTTTGTTGCTGGCAAAGATAAGCACAACAGACTGGGGAGTCCATGCAAAAATGTTACATCCAAACAGTCTTTATTCAACAGATGGAGTAAATTCATTACTGCCTATGGGTGAAAGACAGAGACATAGAATATGCAATTAAAAAAAACAAAAAAACAAAATCTGAGATGAAGAGTAAGGAGATGGAAGACCTGGAAGCAACTATCTCCTACTTTTTGCAGGTATCAGTCTGGAAACACTGCCCAAAACCTATGAATGTCATGACAGTTACAAAAAGTCTTAAAGAAAAAGAAAACTGGTGTAGTAGTTCAGGACAGCGATACAGTACGTTCAGGATTTACTGATGTGGCATTTTAACAGATTTTCTGCTCTGTCAGTGATGATAAATGTTTGGCCGCGTGTTTTCATATGGTCTTAGTATATTGAGCCAGCTTTGCATGGATAGCTATCATAATAGACTTTACCAGAACCTCCAACAATCACAGACTCAGATCAGACACAAAGGCATCCGTGTTATGTTTATTGTTGAATGAAGCACATTAATAGTTGATCCCCTGCGTATTTGTAACCAGGGCAGTGGACACGGCTTAATTAATAGTATGGATTTTACTATTGCTCGCTAGGCTGGCCGAAGTGTTAAGTTGAAGTATCCCAATATTTATAGACAGAACTGAACAATTTATTATACACACTAATGGCAATTTATTTTTCACATTAATGACACATTTGATACCTTTCCTTGTACTTCACTGGTTGTTTTTCTACTGTTCTCATGGAATGTATTTACCTACTTCATGTGCTTTTCTTAGTGCTAGCAATTCTAGTGCCAAAAGACACTGACTTGCAGGCAAACATTTACTTCTGACAGGTCTTGCATATCCCATGTAAACATTGGAACTACTGGGGTAAAAGTTACATGGTGCTTACTACTAACCCTACCTCTGCCACTTTCACTGGGCTCAACATGTGAGACAGGCAAGTGAATACTCTGGGCCATGGATTGCTTCTAAGGCTTAGGCAGGAGACAGGTATCCAGATGCCTAGAATGAGGCCTAAAGGTAGGATCTGGGGGAATGTTTACCCTGAAAAGTTCAGGTACCTACAGAGTTTGGCAAGATTGAAGTGGAACCTGAAGTTTGGATTTAAGACCTGAAACCTGTAGTTGTAAGGGATGAAAGAAATTCTGAGGTCATCTAGTCCAACACCCACTTACAGCATGAAGGCAGGGTTAAGTACACACAGGTCTTAGCTAGACACATGACTCAGTGCATGACCATGTAACATTGAAACCAAACCAACCTCTGTAATAGTTATCCAATATGCATGATTAATCACTACTTGCCATAGACAGCTCTGAAATGGTAGCCTTGGCATTTGGAAAGCTGAGCATAATGGACACTTAACTTTAGTTGTTTTCACTATAAAAATACAATTAACTGAAGCTTGTGTTTGGTTGGGGGTTCTTTTGCATGTCAGGTATTATTTTTGCTCACGGTGAAAACTGGAAAGCGATGAGACGATTCACTCTCACGACCCTCCGGGATTTCGGGATGGGCAAAAGAACCATTGAAGACAAAATCCTGGAAGAATGTGATTATCTGATACAGGAATTTGAATCCCATGAAGGTGAGCACGTGTTGAGCTTTGCAGTGAGACACTGGTGATCATGCAAAGTCTCTCAACACATTCGGGCATGGGAAGCTTTCTTTTTGCCATGCTCATAAAGTCGCCCCACTTGGAAACTAACTCAGCCCTGACTCTTTTACCTTGATTCCAACTAGTCCGAACTTAGGGTATGTCTACACTACCCTGCTAGTTCGAACTAGCGGGGTAATGTAGGCATACCGCACTTGCAAATGAGGCCTGGGATTTGAATTTCCTGGGCTTCATTTGCATAAGCGGGGAGCCGCCATTTTTAAAACCCTGCTGGTTTGAACCCCGTGCAGCGTGGCTACATGGGGCACGAACTAGGTAGTTCGAACTAGGCTTCCTAGTTCGAACTACCGTTACTCCTCGTGAAATGAGGAGTAACGGTAGTTCGAACTAGGAAGCCTAGTTCGAACTACCTAGTTCATGCCCCGTGTAGCCGCGCTGCACGGGGTTTGAACCAGTGGGGTTTCAAAAATGGCGGCTCCCTGCTTATGCAAATGAAGCCCAGGAAATTCAAATCCCGGGCTTCATTTGCAAGTGCGGTATGCCTACATTACCCTTCTAGTTCGAACTAGGAGGGTAGTGTAGACATACCCTTCGGGAAGGAGGCTGAGCCACTTGGAGCACATTGGTGGCTGTGTAAGGAGTAGGAAGGGAAGACGCGGAAAGGATTAGCCTAATAATAACGGGCCAGTTCCTTGTTAAGACAAATCTCAGATTGACTCTTACGGAAGTTTGACCTGAGGATCTCACACAAGAGAAAGGTTTAAGGAGTCTTCCTGCTCTGCGCTAAACATTGCCTCTACTTAAAGAAGCCCAGAGACTGTTCCCTTCCGCTGTTCCCTACCCTTTGCATTAAGAGGAGCATTGCCAGCAGATCCAGAGAAGTGATTATTCCCGTTTATTCGGCTCTGGTGAGGCCACATCTGGAGTATTGTGTCCAGTTCTGGGCCCCCCACTACAAAAAGGATGTGGACGCATTGGAGAGGGTCCAGCGGAGGGCAACCAAAATGATTAGGGGGCTGGAGCATATGACTTATAAGGAGAGGCTGAGGGAGTTGAGTCTGTTTAGTCTGCAGAAGCAAAGAGTGAGGGGGGATTTGATAGCAGCCTTCAACTTCCTGAAGGGAGGTTCCAAAGAGGATGGAGAAAGGCTGTTCTCAGGGGTGGTAGATGGAAGAACAAGGAGCAATGGTCTCAAGTTGTGGTGGGAGAGATCTAGGTTGGATGTTAGGAAAAACTATTTCACTAGGAGGGGAGTGAAGTACTGGAATGCGTTACCTAGGGAAGTAGTGGCATCTCCATCCCTAGAGGTGTTTAAGTCTCGGCTTGACAAAGCTCTGGCCGGGTTGTCTTAGTTGGTATTGGTCCTGCCTAGAGCAGGGGGCTGGACTTGATGACCTTCTGAGGTCTCTTCCAGCTCTATGGTTCTATGATTCTATGATTGTGTCAAGGAATGCAAGTCATGCCAAAAGGGGTCAGGAGAGAGTTGTTGATTCTGTGGTTTCAAGTAAAAAACCTATTAGATACCAACAAAATAATGGATGTTGCCACTCAATGTTTTTCAGGAAGCTCCTTTGACACCACTGAGACGATGAATGTTGCTGTTTCCAACGTCATTGTGTCGATAATGCTCGGACACCGATTTGATTATAAGGATCCTAAGTTTCTGCATCTTATCCATTTAACTATTGAAAATTTCCAGCTTGGTGGGAGTCCCACAGTTATGGTAATGTTAGTACATATTTGGGATTTTAGAATATTTCCCAGAGAGAAATCCTAATCCCAGATTGTCCAATAGTGTGGTGATTGGAGCACTCAGTTCAGGTGTTGGGACAATCAGGCCAGACAGTCCTTTGAAACTAAGTGTCTCATATCCTGCATGAATTCCCTAAATTCAGGCCTATTGGCTCTTGCAGGAAATTGTTTTTTTCTCTCCATCCCTTTCAAATTTGAGCAAAAAATCCATCCTGGAGCTACAAAACCTTTCCTATTGAAAACGTCATCAAAACAGTATGCTTCTTTGAAAAGTCCTAATTTTAGTGAATTTGAATGTTCTGATCAAACATTTTAATCTAAAACTTCCTGAGCCGCTCTAATCTCTCTAACAGGAAGCAGCAGCATATGATCCAGAAGAAAAAGCAAGAAACCCTTATGGCAGGCAACTATGTAATAACCTGCCCATGAGAAATCCTACCCATAAATTTTTCCGCCCTCAGATAACTGACTGGCTTCTACCTTAAGCACCAGAGTTATATCCTTTCTAAAACCATCTCAATTGACACGGTTATTAAAAGGCCAGTGACTGGTCTACAGCAGCTCTCCCATTATTTCTATCATCAGCACAGCAGCACCAGTGGTAGCAACAGCATAAAATGTTATGGTGAAAAGGTTATAAACACACCCTAGGAGTCTAGCAGGCTTACCTATTGGCACATAGAAATATAGTTGTTGTCTCCATATGAAAGAGGAAGTTACTTCAAAGAGTTGTTTCATTGACCCCAATGGCAGTTTTCCATGTGAAAGGCTTATAAAATCAAGCCCCAAAATTTACAAGGTATCTAAAAGGGTGTCACAAGGAGGAAAGAGAAAAATTGTTCTCCTTGGCCTCTGAGGATAGGACAAGAAGCAATGGGCTTAAATTGCAGCAAGGGAGGTTTGGGTTGGACATTAGGAAAAACTTCCTAACTGTCAGAGTAGTTAAACGCTGGAATAAGTTGCCTAGGGAGGTTGTGGAATCTCCATCTCTGGAGATATTTAAGAGCATGTTAGATAGACATCTATCAGGGATGGTTTAGATGGTAGTGGGTCCTCCCATGGACTCGTTGACCTCTCGAGGTCCCTTCAAGATCTAGTGTTCTATGAGTCTATGATTTATCACCTCAATACATACTGCTAAAAAGTCACATGTTGATCAGGAATGATTTGTTAACCATTATAATCTGCATTCCCTCTTTGCTAACTGTGCTATATTCCCTTCCTTTAGCTGTTCAATACGTTTCCCGCTCTTGAATTCCTACCAGGAAATCACAAGACTGTCTTAAAAAACCTTGAAGAACTCTACTCCTTTATTCAGCAGACATTCGTCGAATACCTGAAGCAATTGGATGCCAATGACCAGAGAAGTTTTATTGATGCCTTTCTCGTCAAACAGCAGGAGGTTACAATGGGAAAGGAAGAGGTGGTTAATGTAGATTTTCCCTGATTACAAATATTCCTCAAACACTAACAGAATGTTGTATTTGCAGGAAAAATCTAATCCCGATTCCCATTTCAAAAATGAGAATTTGCAAAGTCTGGTGAGTAACCTGTTCATGGCTGGTACGGAAACAACTTCCACCACACTCCGCTGGGGCCTTCTGCTTATGATGAAATACCCAGACATTCAGAGTAAGATTTTGGAGCCCTTCTGACTATTCATCATGTCTTTTGCTCTGCTCCACATGTACAGACTGTCTTCATGCATATACAAACTCCACAGCTGTCAAATGTAAGACCTCTGGCTTGGTGGTGTTCCCTTAGCGTGGAGAGCAGACAGATCGGCTGTCATGAAAGTAAAAGATACTACACTTGTAAAGGGAATCCCTTAGGATATGTCTACACTAGCCCCCTAGCTCGAACTAGGGAGGCTAATGTAGGCTTTCAAAGTTGCAAATCAAGCACGGGATTTAAGTAGCCCTGGCTTGATTTGCATCCTCCCAGCAGGTCGTCATTTTTTAAGTTTACAAATCCAGACTAACTGCCCGCGTCTACACACGGCAGGGGCCTGGTATTTCGAATTTAACAGGTAGTTTGATTTAGGGCTTTAATTCGAATTACTGGGCCCCTGCCGCGTATAGACGCAGGAAGTTAGTTCGGACTTGTAAATTTCAAAAAAAAATGACGACCAGCCGGGAAGATGCAAATCAAGCGCGGGATATTTAAATCCTGGGCTTGATTTGCAACTTTGAATTCCTACAGTAGACTCCCTAGTTTGAACTAGGGGGCTAGTGTAGACATACCTTTATTGAGGGTGCTGGACTCAGGGAGGGCCCCTCAGTTTTTCTTAATCATTTAGTTCTCTGATTAAATCATTCTCTGCTGCCCTCCCCACACAGCATCTCCCTAAACCCTGGGCTGCACTCCAGATGGAAGGGACCACAGTGTATTGCAAACATCAAGAGTGACCTCAGCAGATATGGAGCATACTCAGCTCTCATTAGTCAGTGGAATAAGGGGATGTTTAGCACCTCACAGGATCAAGCCCTAAAGGTTAAAGATCTACCCTTTGCACCGAGACTGTACCTTCTCTGCACTCAATTGGATACCCTGTCTAGAAGAGACATGCTCATCTCAGCCCCCAAATTACCCATCTGCAGTTTGTTCAATTTCAGCTTTGGCAACAAAGGTTGCCAGCAGCACCATGTTAGAAACAAGAGGTTTGTTTTCTAAAGAGTGTAGATTATATTATTTAGCAGGCATCCGTTGCATGTTTTCTTCTCTCTGTTTAATTTCTTGTAGAGGTTGCCTCGATGGTAATATACTGAGCACCTGCTTTTATTCTCTTTCAATTGTTCAGAAAAAGTCCATGAAGAAATTGAAAGAGTTCTAGGATCTGCCCGGCTTCGTTATGAGCATCGGAAAAAAATGCCATATATTGACGCAGTCATCCATGAGATTCAGAGGTTTGCTAATATCCTTCCAATGAACTTGCCTCGTGAGACTACGGAGGATGTTAGACTTTATGGCTATGTTATTCCTAAGGTAAGTTTTAAGAGGTACTTTAATTACCAGGACTTTTAAACTCACCAGTCAAAGAAGAATAGCAAGGGATAATTTAAATTCCTCCAGATAAGAAATCACATGACCTCGTTCACTTAGACACCGTGGTGATCAGGGGGTTGAACCGGGGCCCGTCAGCACTGAACGTCTATCATCTATATTCTATCATGGAACTGGCAGCAGACTGAAATCTCTGTCAGCGTTTGGGCTTCACATGTAGTGAGGATTTCACTGAAACCACCTCCTGCCCAAACAACAGACCCTAGCATCTCTCATCCATCATAGTCAGTTTCAGCTCATGTGGCAGGAAGCCAGCCACTCCACTTTGGGCAGCGTATTTGGTTTAATTATACAGCTCCCATCCACAGACCAATCAGTCTTTAAACTTTCTAGCTGCTGAACCCAGAAAAAAAATGGCTTGAAGACAATGTTGCCAAAAATGGAAGTTTTCCACATTTTTTTGGTTGCCAGGAAATTATGTTTTGATTGAAATCACATTATGATGGAAAAGTTCTAACAGTTTTTGTTTTTATTTTGTGATAATTTTCAGGGTACTTATATCATCCCCTTGCTGGCCTCTGTGTTACATGACAAGACTCAGTGGGAGAAGCCTGGTGAATTTTATCCTCAGCATTTCCTCAGCACAGATGGAAAGTTTGTGAAGAATGAGGCATTCATGCCTTTCTCAGCAGGTAACTTCTCTTCAAGGCCAGCAGTTGACCTTTGTCTTTTATCTACTCAGTTCTAAAATAACATGCTGGAACTCTGTCTGCCCTTGTATTCAAGGAAGGGCTGGCCAAACCTTTCTTGGTGGTGCTTTGCAGTTGGCTGGACAGAGACACTCTAGAGCAGAGGTGGGCAATAATTGCTAATGGAGGGTCAGTCCAAGATTTTCAAAAATGGTCAAAGGCCGCACTCTTCCATGGTATTAACAGAGGAGGTGTGGGATCTGGATGGAGGTTGGGTGCAGAAAGGAGCATGGGGTAAGAGATTGGGGTGCAGGAGGGAGACTGGAATCTGGGAGGAAGTTTGGATGAAGGAGGCAATTGTGATCAATGGCAGGGTACTGGGGCACAGGGTTTTGGGATGTGACCTAGGGTAGGAGGGGATTTTGATCTCTGTCAAGAGATCGGTGTGCCAGATCTGGGAGGGAGTATGGGTGCATGTGGAGAAGCGGGACAGAAGTGGGGGGCAAAGAGTTGAGAAAGGGAGGGGCTGAGGTTCCAGAGGCAGGCTCTGGCCAGGAGACTTACCAGCCTGCCTGCAGATCTAAAGGCTTGCAGAGTTTAAAATATTTCTGCCTGCTCTGCCATGTGCTTGAGTGAGTAACTGAACAGAGGGTTGTGCTTCATGGCTGCCTGTTATTCACACAGGCAGCTCCCATTGGCCAGTTGCAGGCCAGAAACTGCCCATTGGGTCTTTGCTAGGGTTGGGGCCAGCGTCTGAATCTTCCCCTCTTTTCTTCCCCCCTCCCTTCCAGACTCATAAGGAGAAAGTAGCTGAGATTTTGAGCAGCGTGCGTGGTTGCAGGGCAAGCAGGGGAGCTTTCGTGGGGCTCCCCACTGCCTCCATGGGCTGGATCCGGTGGCTTAGTGGGCAGGATCTGACCCACGGGCTGTATTTGCGCACGCCTGCTCCAGAGCAATGCTAGATACTCCTTGCCTCTGTGAGTTGAGTTTGCTAATTCCATTGTACTTCTAAACCCTGCTGAGTAAGAGACATAAAAGGACTAAGGAGAAAAATTACACTGTTTCCAGAGATGGACCAAAATCCAGAACCAAACCCTCTGAAATCTTAGAGGATGTGGAATTTGAACCCCAAGCCAAAGGAGAGCAGGAAATAGGTTTTGAAAAAAGTTATCATTACTATTCCTTAAGCACGTTAGAATAGTCCTTTGAGTGACTAGAGCTTGCTACATTTCCAGTCTTTAAGCCAAGGGTAGTCAAGGAGGGGCCACTTAATGAATTTTGGTACTGGTCATGGGCCAGCTCCAACCTCCCCTCAAGAAGGGGAGAGGCCTGGAGACTAGCTCTCTCCTCCCGCCATTTGTCTGGGGCTTGGAAGTAATAACAGAGCAAAAGATTCACGGCGCCCAGCCTCACCACTATCACATTGCCTGGCAGCCACCCAGGGTTACTACAGCTATTTAAAGGGCTCCCAGTCACGATGCTCCTCCAGCAAGGACCTGAGCCACAAGCCCTTTAAATAGCAGCAGCAACCCAGGTGCCTGCTAGTCAACGTGGTAGCGGAAGGTCAGGGAGCTGCACACTCTTTAAATAGCAGCAATGGAAAGGTCTTGCAGCTGGCAGACCCATCGCTGCCATGTTGCCTGGCATCCTCCCGAGATTGCTGCAGCTATTTAAGACTTGCAGCCCTGGCCTCTGCCAGGATAGCACCATGACCGGGAGTCAGGAGCATTTAAATAGGATCCTGCTGTCTGAGCCACTGCCTGGAAATTTGTTGGCACGTGCAGCAGGGTATAAATAGAAAGTAGCCAGATGCAGTTCAGGGGCTGGATGAAAGCATTAGGCAGGCTGGATCCGGATCTTGCCCAGCTCTGCGTTAGGCTGTTCATAAGGTTAATGCCCCTGTCCATTGCATAGGGGCACTAGCTGACTTGGCTGATCTTCTGGACTGGTGGACTGCGCAAGGCACTAGGAATGGGAAACTTTTGCTTTCTAGTCCTACCTCTGCCTGATACCTCTGGTGTGATCTCAGAGGTCACTTATCCACTTGATGCCATATGTTCCCCTCTGTAAAATGGGGGTGATAACTCTTGCTCTTTGAGACTGGTGTTGTGAGGATGAATTAGCTCATAAAAGCTAAGCACTACTCTACAACTCTTGTGTAGAATTAAAAACCAAATCTGTTGTGTTATGTATACTTTTTGAAACACTTCCATCCTTGATTCATTTTATTACAGGTCGGAGAATCTGTGCAGGCGAGACTCTTGCCAAAATGGAGCTCTTTCTCTTCTTTACAAGCCTCATGCAGAAGTTCACTTTCCATCCTCCTCCTGGAGTTACCGCTTCAGACCTGGACCTCACCCCAGCCGTAGGGTTTACCACGCCTCCCATGCCTCATAAGATATGTGCTGAGTCACATTTTTAGAGCCCGTTGCCTTGGGCTGGGTTTAACTACAATGTTTTGCACATATAGTTATGCTGATCAGAAAATCACATTTGTTGTACCTATGCCAGCAACATGCCTCCAGCTTATGCTGGAGTCTTCCTGATGTTGTAATTTATGTTGTTCAGGGGGATAGCTTAAGCATCCAGGCAAAATAACTCATTTTACTAGCATACCTTTTGTCTCCAATGTTTGTACCTTGACCAGCTCACAAATGTTTTAACTAAAACTGCACGAGGATTTCAACATTTATTGATATGTTAAAAGTACACTTTATTTCTGACTGCAAAGAAGCCCTGCAAGAAAAAAACTGAGGCAGGGGTAAGGCCAAAATTTTCAAACTTTCCCAAATTTGTTTATAACTCATTTGCCAATTGCACTGAAGGGTTTTTTTGGGTCACAACCCCATACCAGGATTCTCTTGTCTCCCCTTAGTGTGTATCCTCCCATTTTCTGTCATTTCTACTTCTCCATAACCGTTATCTTCTTTATGTCTGGAGATAAAGTCTTTCAGGGTATCAGAGGGTTTAAAGAAACACCTGGCAGGAAATAATTGATTACAACAAGAGTGTGTAAAACCCATAGACCTGAACCAGGAGAAACCATTATAAAAATGAGTTGCTTTGTTTTGATTCTCTGGGTTAGTGCTGCCAAGCAGTCCTGCAGCATCAGATCACATCTGACAGAACCCAGCTCTCTCCACTCTCCCATCCATCCAACTGGCCACTAGGTTGATCCAAGCTTCAGATTGGTAATGATATCATAATTGGAGGGACTGTGTGTGTGTGACTATGTGAGTATCTAAACATAAATGAATAGTGATAGAAATGTAGCCGTGTTAGTCTGGTGTAGTCCTGTATTTTGTTTAAACAATGCTGATTCTTGCATTATATCAATAAATATAAATGCAATATATCAATAAATGTATCAATAAATGATATAAATAAATATCATTATATCAATAAATGTGGCATATTGCCTTATCCTCTAAAAAAGATCCTATGTGCTTCTTATAAACATAACACTTCGTCCTACATTGAGGACAAGGGGCTGGACTAGAACTAGATGAACTACGGAGGTCCCTTCCAGTCCTTACTTCAATAAAACCTGGAGTATAAATTCTAGAGCATTGTGTCCAAATCGGCTTTTCCCACCCCACCCCCAATTACAGAAAAGATGTGGACGCATTTGAGAAAGTCCAGGGGAGGGTAACAAAAATGATTAGGAGGCTGGAGCACATGAGGCTGAGGGATTTGGGCTTATTTAATCTACCAAAGAGAAGAGTGAGGTGGGATTCAACCTTTAACTACCTCAAGGGGTTTTCCAAAGTGGGTGGAGAGAGGCTGTTCCCAGTCATGACAGATACAAAACAAGGAGCAATGGTCTCAAGTTGCAGTGTGCGAGGTGTAAATTAAATATTAGGAAAAACTATTTCACTAGGATGGTGGTGAAGCACTGGAATGGGTTACCTAGGGAGGCGGTGGAATCTCCATTCCTAGAGGTTTTTAAGTCCCAGCTTGACAAAGCCCTGGCTTGGTTTATTTAGTTGGGATTGGTCCTGCTTTGGGCAGGGGGTTGGATTCAACGATCTCCTGAGATCTTGTCCAGACCTAGGATTCTAGAACTGAAGAACCCATCACTTCTTTAGTAGTTTGTTGCAGCGGTTAATCCTCCTCCCTGAACAATTCATTCATTGTTTCAGAGAGGTAGACGTATTAGACTGCTTCAGCAAAAACAACAAGGAGTGTGGTTTCACTTTAAAGACTAATAAATGTATTCGGGTATTAAGAGCATAAGCTTTCATGAGCTAGAGCTCACTTCCACAGATGCAGTCTTTTCTTGAGGTTTTTCTGTCTGAGAAAGGCAACTTGCAAGTCTGAAACAGTGTTCTCTGGGAGATTAAAATGCTCCCCACACTGGCTTTTGGATGTTGCCATTTTTAGTGTCTGACTTGTGTCCGTTTATTCTTTTGCGTAGAGACAGTCCAGTTTGTCCGATATACCTGGCAGAATGCCACTGTTGGCACATGCTGGCATAAATTACATTTATAGATGTGCACGTGAATGAGCCTTTGATGAGAATGTGGTTAGATCTGTGATAGTGTTACTAGGGGAGATGTGTGGACAGTTTGTTGGTCATGGGGTTTGTTGCAGGGATAGGTTCTTTGATTAATGTTACTATTGTGGGGTGTGAAGTTGGTGGTGAGTATTTGCCTCGGGCTGGGAATCTGTCTGTAAGTGTGGACAAAGCAGCCTCTCAAGGTCTGTGAGAGTGAGGGATCATCACCTGTGACAAGTTGTAGTCTTGTGACGATGTGTGGGAGAGGCTTTAGCTGGGGGCTGTAGGAAATGGCTAGTGGTGTTCTGTTGCTTTATTTGTTGGGTCTGTCCTCTAGGTGACAGATTGCTAAAGCCAGGTGGATACCCAGAGGCCATCTAGAGCAGTGGTACCCGACCTTTTTTAAACCATGGACCAGCAAACCATTCACAAGCTTTTGGTGGACTAGTAACATTTTATTTGCATGTTTGCATATTCATTATGCAAATATGAATATTCAAATATGCACATAAAGGGTTACCAGTCCACCAAAAGCCCTGGCCCCCAGAGCTGCTGCAAACAGCCAGCCTCAGCTCCAGCAGTTCCCATGTGGCGGGCAGATGCTGCAGCTGAACCTGGCTGTTTGCAGAGGCTCTGGGGGCTGGGGCTGGAGTACGTCCTGGCCTCCTAAGCCTTCCAATGCCAGCCTTAATCCCTAAAGCTCCCCACCTCTCCACTACCCCCCAGAGCCAGTGTCTGACCCGAGTTCCCTGCACCTAACCCCCCCTGTGCCAGCCTCCTCCCCTCAGTGCCTCCCAGTGCCAGCCCCCATCCCATAAGCCTTAGCGCCAGCCCCCACTCCTTAGAGCGCCCCACCACCAGACCCTCAGTGCCAGCCCGTTTCCAGAGCCCCATTGTACCCAACTCTCCCAGAATCTCCCCCAGCACCAGCCCGTAGTCCCCAATATTACCCCATCCCCAGTGCCAGCCCTGACCCTGTAGCCCCTCCACTACTGGCCCGGTCCCCAGAACTCCCCAGTGCACTCCGGACACTCCAATGTCTCCGCCCACCTCTTAGAGCCCCCAGATCCCTATAGCTCCCTAGCACTAGCCCCGCCTCTCTCACCTAGTCCTGCACTGCCTCCAGCCACCAGCTGAGCACTGGAGTCATGGCTGCTCTAAGGCTGCCATGTCAGGCTCCATATGACCCTCCCACAATGCAGGGAACTACTCTTCTGCATCTGGGAAGAGACCCCGCCCCTGCCTGATGCTGGTTGGCTGAGAGGTGGGGCAGGACACACATCTTCCAAAAGCTACAGCAGGAGGAGAAGCACTGGGGGGTGTACTTCAGCACCAGCCCCCAGAGCAGCTGTGGCCTGACAGCCAGTGGTTCACGGCCTGGCACC
The DNA here is from genome assembly GCF_049634645.1 of Pelodiscus sinensis. Taxonomy (NCBI): domain Eukaryota; kingdom Metazoa; phylum Chordata; order Testudines; family Trionychidae; genus Pelodiscus; species Pelodiscus sinensis. The sequence goes on from NC_134713.1 coordinate 10,577,503, forward strand.
AGTCCACGTGTGGATAAATCTCTGCAACATTTCCATATAACCATGTATCACTCTCATATAACTTTGTATTAAGATAAATTTTATCAGTCTTTATATAGCTAGATCTTGTACAGATCTTTGCTTTTTATAGACCATAGAAACTTTATATTAAGCTCTTCATGTTATAGGCCTTAGGAATAGGAAAATGTCTTTCTCTAGGAGTAGAATAGATCTCTCCCCTTTCATTGAGTGTCCTGTTGAAATGAATGAGGTATGAATGGAGAAGCCTTGAGAGGTGAGCACCTCCAGCAGCAGTTACAAGGGTGGAGAGGGGCTGGTAGCCAGATCCAGACAACAAGACTTGTGAAGCGAGCTCACTGAAAAGAAGGTTGGACATATAGACGGCCTTGGGAGTCAAGCAGCAAGTGCCTGCCCTTGGAAGGACTCTCTTTGAAGCAGCATTAAACAAGGTGAGGTGATGACTAACTGGCTTCATGAGAGGGATAAATATGAGGCATCTTGCAGAGGGACCCTGGGTTTTAGTCTTGTCAATATGGGAGCATCGATCTGGATCAGCAGAAGCCCGGCTCCAGCCCTACCCCATCTAACTCACCTGGCCAGTGCAGTTAGGGGGAGTAACTATTGGTAACAACAAGACAGCGTGTGCTTGTGTGTGTGTGTGTGAGTACATGAGTGTAATGTATCATATGCATATGATAAAGTATTGATTGGTCTATGTATGTTCAATAAATACAGTGTGTTATCTTATCCCCTGAAAAAAATCCATTTTTGCTTCTTTTAAGCACAACACGCAGACTGGCAGTTGGGAACTGCTGACCTAGAGGAAGGGGCAGCATGTGGGGGGGGGGGGTGCTATTCACCCCCACAAGGCTGAAATAGGCTGATACCTGCACTAACATTAAATCCACGCCCACATGTCTTAAAGGTGAAGTTTTAAGATGTATGCACATTATTTTCCAATATGCAAATTAACCATTTTGATTTAAAAATTAATAGGTACAAGTTCCTTAATTTTCTCACTAGCTGGTGGCAACTCTAGAACAAGGATCATTTCTAAGCCAAACTGAGCGAATGGTCCCAATATTATCCCCCATGGCTCACCACACCCCATGCTCACTATCTTTCATTAAAACTGATGTGTGGTCAGTTACTGTGGCCAAGACTGACAGTCAAATGGCAGCCAGCAGAAAGGCAGGTGACATACAGCCAGGTATGAGTGAGACCATTCCATGGCAGATGTCCCAGTGTTCTACTCAAACCCCAGTTACACTAGAACCAAGATAATTCCAGTAAATCAGATCGTCCAGACATTCCATCTACCAAACTTTTTAAAGGAAGGAGCTGCAAATAACATTTCCATACTGAATGGTTTTTCACTGGCAATTATGGGGTTAAGCTAGGCATCATGAGTTAGGGAGCGGAGTTACAACCTGTAGCAAACAGACATTTTAAACAAAAGCCAATCATTCAGTTTGCAGACACAGCTGCTTTCTCCTGCATTCTTACCATATTTTTTTAATTCCTCCCTTGCACAAAATCTATTACCAAAAGAATGATTCTGGAAGATCCAGTTGTCTTACTGCTGCTGTTTGCTGTCACTTTTATTTCTATTTTCACTTTCAGAAGGGAGTGGAGTAAGAGAACCTGCCTCAATTACCCCCCAGGACCGAGACCTCTACCTGTCCTTGGAAATCTACACCAGCTGAACCTGAAGAGACCGTACCGAACTTTGCTTGAGGTAACACTTTCAGATGAGGTGGACTGGGCAGGCTGTCCTCGATCTCACCATTGCAAACGGCAGAGGGAGGAATGCAAGTTAAGCAAAATATAGGAGTCCCCAGTTTTAGTGGTCCTGCATATTGGGAGGGGAACCCCCCAATGCAGACAAAGTGAGGATAGCACAGCTTATGTGTTAGTGAGTCAGTTAGAGACAAATCATTGATTTACCACTGTGGTATGGGCCCCTCTTCCCCAAGCCACTACTGGGGTTTTGCAGCAGGTCTCAGTGGTAGGGAGCCCGAGCCAGGGGCCCACAGGCTCCCTCCTTTGCTGCCTTTATCTAAAGCTGGTCCAACTTGTTCTCTCCATTTCTTCCTCTCCACCACCTTCCTTTCATCCTCTCACTCTCCCTCCCAGCCTCCAACTGCTGAGGCTTTTAAAGGCCCTCAGAAAGACAGCAGAGAAGTCAGCTGACCCCAATTTGCCTGAGCCAGCTCCCTCCCAGCAGCACCTAATTGTGCTGCAGTTCTCTACTTTTCTAACAGGAGTTTTTCCCTTTGGGACTGCCTTTTCGCCTCTCTGCACTCGGGTTCTGTGGGTGCCATTCCCCTGCCCCACTGCAACTCCTGGGAAGGAGGAGGAGGAGAGGCAGCAGGGTGCAGAAGCTGCTCTCCCCCTTCTCCCCCCGCTCCCGCTCCTGCTCCTGCACCAGCCAGAGCCCTCCCCACCTACCCAGCCGCCCTCCTGCCTGCTGAGGCCTGCTTCCCTGGACACTGCTCCAGCCACCGCTGCTGCTGCTGCTTCTCACCACCACTTGCTGCTGCTGCTGCCGCCTGAGGGGAGAGGGGGGGCCTGCCGGCTGCCCTTCCTCTCCCCTCCTCCACTGCTCCGGAGAAGAAGGACCCCACCAGCACCCACCACCCGGAGGCCTGCCCCACCTGGCTGCTCCCCGCCTGCTGTTGCTGCTGCTGACTACCTGCACCCCACCAAGGAGGACAAAGACTGCCGGTTGGACTGTGGAGGGGGTTTGTTTGCAAGAACTGAGCTTTTTACCTGCTCCTGGGGTGGTGGTGGACAGAGACACCAGGAGGGGGGCTGGGGGAGAGGCATAGAGCCCTCCCCCTAGTCCAGCTGCCCCCCCTCCCATACCACCCCCCCCCACAACCCCCTCCACCAACCCCTGCACCACCAAGGAAGCGCCCCTTGGTGGGGCTGGCTGTTCCCCCTGCTAGTGCCACCTGGAACTGTCTTTGCTGCGGCAGTGGGCGAGGACTGAGCCTCCCACAAGCGCTTGTGGGCGAGCTCCCTCCCCCCCCTTGGACTTGGCCCCCTTCCCTCAGCAGTGTTAGGTTGGGAGCCCCCCCCCTTACCTTGGTTCCCTTGCCCTGTTCCCCACTCTGTTAGCCAGTTCTGTTCCCTTCTCCCCTCCTCAGTTTGCTGACTAGCTCAGCTTCAGTTTGTTTTCACCTGCCCCGCCCACATTCAGCCAGTGCTCTGTCTCGCAGCCCCTACTGCCCTATCCTGCCCTGCTAACCCGATGCCCCTCCTCCCCCACCCCCCCAGAAGTCCTGTAGCCCCACCCAGAGCTCTGCCCCCTGCCTGAGCGCTTGTGCCCCCCTCCCCCCCCTTTTTAGTTACCCTCCCTTCACATCACCCCTGCCGCTCAACAGCCCCATAGTCCTTCTTGTACCCCAGTGCAGCCGGAGGAGCCGGCCCCCGCCCTGCACCCATCACCTTGTTCATTGCCTGCCCTGCCAGCACCCTCCTCCTCTGCTTCCAGCCTTGCAGGGAGGACAGGTTGCTGGCCTCTTAGGTTTCCAGTCTACTACTCCTGGTAGAGCCCTCCCTCCCTGAAATCAGTTAGTGGGAGGGAGTGGTTGGTTCCCCCCCTCCCCCTCCTTCCCTCTCCCTCTCCTCCTCCCCAATTGTGTACCCCCCCTTTTCCCTCGCGTGCCCCCTCCCTTGCAATAGCGCCCTCCTCCTCTGCCCTAGTCTCAGCAGGGAGGAGTGGCTGCTAACCCTTCCCTTTTACGGTTGCCCTTCCTTGGACCCAGTGCCCCCCCTCCTTCCAACCCCCCCCCTCCTTCCATTGATGCCCTCCGCCCCCGCCTGCTGTTTGGTGGGGAGGAGTGGTTAACCCCCGCCCCCCCCGCCCACAGTTTGCCATTTGCACCTCCCTCCACCCACTCCCCAGGATGGAGGAGACCCCCGTCCCTGATGGTCCCTCGGTCCCATCAGTGCCATCGGCCCAAGCAACTGCTGCGGCCGACCTCCCTACCCCCGACCCGAGCTCTGCTGCTGCCACGGCTGCTGCCCCCCCTGACAAGGGTGGATCCTCTGCCTCGGCCGGCAAGAAAAATCGGGGAGGGAAGAAAGGCAAGGGCCCGGCCCGGAAAGCCGACCCCTCCGTGGCCAAAACTGCCCCGCCCGCTGCAGCCCCGACACCGGCTGCAGCTCCCCCCCTCCCTGCTGTTCCCCCCACCGGCTCTGGGGGCGATCCACCTACAGCCCCCAGAGCGTACGCCCAGGTGGCCGCTGCCGCCCCCCCACGTGCCGGGTCATCCGCCCCGACTGCCGCCTCCAGCTCCATCCCTGGCGGCCGGGGCCCCTTTCCCGCCATGACCAGGAGGCACGGCGTCCGCTGCCTCCTGGTCGCCGCCTCGCCCCACATGGAAACCTACGTGCGGGCGATGGCGAGGGTGGTGGGGGCCTCGGCCGTGGTGGCGGCCTCTAAGATGTACGGCAAGGCGGTGTTCTTCCTTGCCTCGGAGGCCGCCGCCCAGGAGGCGGTGGAGAGGGGCCTGGCGGTGGGGGGCGTGCACGTGCCCCTCGAACCTCTGGAGGACCTGGGCGTACGGGTGGTCCTTACCTCCGTCCCGCCCTTCCTCCCTAATGCCGCCCTGTTACCTTCCCTCTCCACTCTGGGGAAGCCCATCTCGACCATCAGCCCTCTCCCGCTGGGCTGCAAGGACCCCGCCCTCCGCCACGTCCTATCCTTCCGCCGGCAGGTACAGCTGCAACTGCCGCCGGCGGCGCGTGGCGGGGAGGCGCTCGAGGGGTCCTTTATGGTGCCCTACCAGGGGGCTCTCAATCGAGTCCACTACTCCTCGGGGGAGACCCGGTGCTTCCTCTGCCGGGCGACGGGGCACGTCCGGAGGGACTGTCCCTTGGCCCGGTCGGGGGAGGCGTCCGGGACCTCCGGGGTCCGTGAGGACATTGGCCCCACCACCGCCAGTCCCCCTGGTAGTCTGGCCTCCGCGGCCGCCCCTCCTCCAACCGACGGCCCTGCTCGGGAGCCGGAGGCGCCCCCTCCGACGTGCCCGAGCGGGCAGGCAGGCCCCGCCTCTACTCAATCTGTCCCTGCGGGGCCCGAGGAGGAGAGGGTGGCGCGGTTGCCGCCGGGCAAGGGAGAGGGCCCTCCCCAGGTGGAGGTATCCCCCTCCTTCCCTCCTTTGCCACAACGCCCTCCCCGAAAATCAAACGTGCCCCCCAGCCTTGCCCCTGCTGACCAGCCCTCCACCTCCACCTCGGAGGACTGGACACTCGTCCGGGGGAAGCGCAAAGCCCGCCGTTCGCGGGCTTCCTCTCCCCCCTCCGATGCGGAGGGCGGGAAGGCCCCCCGAAAGATCCCGAGGGGGGCCAGCGCTGTCAAAATCCCCCCCGGCGAGCGTCAGCAGGAGGCGCCGGCCGAGGAAGCCGTGGCAGCGAGGGGGGACAACCATGTCCCCCCTGAGGAGCCTATCCACGAGGAGGCCTCTGATGGAGCCCCCCCGGCCCAGGCTCCAATTGCCCCCCCTTCCGTCCCCGCCGAGGTAATTGGTGCCTTGGTGGCCGGAGGGGAAGGCTCCGGGGCCGAGGGGATGGAGTTGAGCTCCATCTTTGAGGAGATCGAGGCCCTGGGTCTGACCCCGCTCACCCAGGGGGAGGACGACCCTCCGCCAGCGGGCCTCGGTCTGGGCGGCGACTCCGTGGCGCCGCCCCCTCCTCTCCCCAACCCCGTGTCCCAGGTGGCCGACCCCATCCTCACGCTCGGGGCACCCCTGATACTGCCCACTGGCCCGGCCGACTCGAGCGCCGGAACGGATGCTGCCGAGCCCCCCGGGGCGACAGCTGGCGCCGAGCGACCGAGTCCAGGGGCTGAGGGTGCCCCCCCTCCAGTAACCGGGGTGGGGCGGTCATCCTCCCTTCCCGTTGGGGGCCCACCACAAGATACCATACTGGCCGACGCCGAGGCACTAATACTAGCTTTTCCATCTGAGCCCGGCGTCGGCGCGGACCCCCCCGTTCCTGATCCCGACCCCCAGGTCCCCATCCGGGAAGCGCCGCAGCCTGGTGGAATGGCCACGGGGGACCCCTTCCCAGACCCTGCCTGGGATTCCGATGCCCCCCCACGTCCCGATCCTCCCCCCACCCCCGCTTCTGCCCTTTACGAACCCATCTCCGGTACCGAACCCTCCCCTGTTCCCGATCCCTCTCCTACCCCCATGTCTGCCCCTTTCCCCAACCCTGACCCATCATCCAGCCTAGAGCCCACCCTCCCCCCCACCCCTACCGTGGAAAACACCCCTCCGTTGCTGTCCCCCCACCCTTTTCCCATCCCGGCCCCGGCCGTGTCACCCGATTCACCCCTACCACCTCCCCAAATGTCCGCTAGTGCCACCCCCGCGAGGGCCGTCTCATTCCCGCTAGCTATGGGCGGCCCTCGGGGGGTTGTTTTTGTATCCCCAGTCCCCGATCTGTTAGGGGCTGCCGTGTTCCCTCCGCCGCCTCCTCCCTTGCCGGGGTCGGGGGCGGGCAGCTCGGCGCCAGCCGTGTCGGCGCAGCGACGGGGATCGGACCCCTGTCTGCCCGCCTCCGTGGCCCGTGAGCTCCACCTGGGGGCCCGGACGGAGGAAAACCCCGGTTCCCCCTCGGCGCTGAGGAGCGAGCTGCGCCAATTCCTCGCGGACAACCGCGGGGCAAGAGGAAAGGTGCAGCTCGCCCTCCAGCGCTGGGGGGACTTTCATTCCATCCTTCAGGCCACTAGAGCCTTGTTGCAGCAGGGGAGAGGGGCCGATAGGCAGGACGACGCGGCCTTCCGCCGGGCCCGCAAGTTTCGAGACTCTCTCCTGACCTTCGGGTCGGGGAGCGGTCTGCTGCCGGGCCCGCGGGGGGCCGCCGACTCACCTGCCCGCAAGGATCCACCCCAGCCCTCAGTATGACTTACGCCACCATCGCGACACTGAACGCCCGGGGCTGTAGGGCGGGTCTCCGCAGGAGCCGGGTGCTCTCCTTCCTCCGGGAGGGGGGGTACTCGGTGGTTTTCCTGCAGGAGACCCACACGACTCCAGCCGTCGAGGCTGGCTGGCGGCTGGAGTGGGGGGACGGGGTGTATTTTAGCCACCTCAGCGCTCGCTCGGCCGGGGTGGTCACCCTGTTCTCCCCTGCCCTACGGCCCGAGGTGCTGGGGACCGCCGAGGTTGTCCCGGGCCGCCTGCTGCACGTCCGGGCCCGCGTGGAGGGGCAGACGTTGAACCTCGTCAACGTCTACGCCCCGAACGCGGGCCCGGACCAGGTCACCTTTTATCGGCAGGCGGCCACCTTCCTCGGCACTTTGGATCCTCGCGAGTGCCTGGTCCTGGGCGGGGACTTTAACACCATCCTCGATGACCGGGACCGTGTAGGACTCGCGAACTGCCAGGCCGCGGCGGACGTCCTCAGGGAGATCGTGGAACATCACTCCCTGGTGGACGTCTGGCGGGACCACCACCCGGACGACAGTACCACCTTCACTTACGTCCGGGTGGGGAACGAGCGGTCGAGCCACTCCCGGTTGGATCGCATCTACCTTTCGCGATTCCATCTGGCACGAGCCCACTCCTCCAGCGTCCGGCCGGCCCCGTTCACGGACCACCATTTGGTGGCCGTGAAAGCCTCTCTGACGGCGGAGAGGCTGGGGCCGGCCTACTGGCACTTCAACAATAGCCTGCTGGAGGATGCGGGCTTCGTGGCGTCCTTCCAGGAGTTCTGGCAGGCCTGGCGGGGGCAGCGGCCCGCCTTTCCCTCGGCGCGGCGCTGGTGGGACGTGGGGAAGGTGCGCGCCCGGCTCTTCTGCTGTGACTACTCCCGGGGCGCCAGCCGGCGGAGGGATGCGGCGATAGAGCAGTTGGAACGGGAGGTGTTGAAGCTGGAGGGGCGCCTGGCGTCCGCCCCCGAGGATCCACTCCTCCGCGAGGCGTACCGGGAGAAGCGGGAGGAGCTCCGGGCCCTGGAAGATCACAGAGCCCGGGGCGCCTTTGTTCGATCTCGCATCCACCTCCTTCGGGAGATGGATCGCGGCTCCCGTTTCTTCTATGCCCTGGAGAAAAGGAGGGGGGCCAAAAAGCACGTCACCTGCCTCTTGGCGGAGGACGGCAGCCCCCTCACGGACCCGGCGGAGATGCGCGGAAGGGCCAGGGCCTTCTACGCCAGTTTGTTCTCCCCGGATCCGACCGAAGCCGACGCCTGCAGGGCGCTCTGGACCGAGCTCCCGACGGTCAGCGCGGGCGACCGAGACCGGCTGGAGCTGCCTCTCACTCTGGCCGAGTTCTCGGAAGCCCTCCGTCTCATGCCCAACAATAAAACCCCGGGCATGGACGGGCTGACCGTGGAGTTCTACCGCGTGTTCTGGGACGTCCTCGGCCCGGACCTCGTCACCGTCTGGGCCGAGTCCTTGGAGAGCGGGGTCCTCCCTCTGTCGTGCAGGCGAGCGGTGCTCGCCTTGCTGCCGAAGAAGGGGGACCTCCGCGACCTACGGAATTGGCGTCCCGTCTCGCTCCTCAGCACGGACTACAAGATCGTAGCAAAAGCCATCTCGCTGCGACTGCGGTCCGTGCTGGCGGACGTGATCCATCCCGACCAGACCTACACCGTCCCGGGCCGTAGTATATTCGATAACTTGTATTTGGTCCGGGATCTCTTGGAGCTCGGGCGTAGGGATGGCTTGTCGTTCGCCCTCCTGTCCCTGGACCAGGAGAAGGCGTTCGACAGGATGGACCACGGGTATCTCCTGGGCACCCTGCAGGCCTTCGGCTTCGGGCCCCGGTTTGTGGGTTTTCTCCGGGTGCTGTACGCCCTCGCGGAGTGTCTGGTCAGGCTCAACTGGACCCTGACCGAGCCGGTCAGCTTCGGGCGGGGGGTGCGTCAGGGGTGTCCGCTGTCGGGCCAGCTGTACGCTCTGGCGATCGAGCCCTTCCTCTGTCTCCTCCGTAGGAGGTTGACGGGGTTGGTGCTTCGGGAGCCGGAGCTGCGGCTGGTCCTGTCGGCGTACGCCGATGACGTGCTCCTCGTGGTCCGGGACCCGGGCGACCTGGCGCGGGTGGAGGCTTGCCAAGCCGTCTACTCGGCAGCCTCCTCCGCCCGGGTCAACTGGGTCAAGAGCTCTGGCCTGGTGGTCGGGGACGGGTGACGGGCCGGCTCCCTCCCACCCGCGCTTCAGGCCATCAGGTGGAGCGCGGGTCCGCTGCTCTATCTGGGCGTCTATTTATCCGCCACGCATCCTTCGCCGCCGGAAAACTGGCAAGGTTTGGAGGCCAGGGTGGGTGAGCGGCTGCGGAGATGGACAGGACTGCTCCGGTGCCTCTCCCTTCGTGGGAGGGCGCTGGTGCTCAATCAGCTGGTCCTGTCCATGCTCTGGCACCGGCTCAACACCCTGCGCCCGCACCCGGAGGTCCCGGCCAAGCTCCAGAGGGCAGCTTTGGGGTTCCTTTGGCCGGGACTGCACTGGGTCTCTGCAGGGGTCTTGTCCCTCCCCCTGGAGGAGGGGGGCCAGGGCCTGGTCTGCGTGCGCAGCCAGGTCCGGACCTTCCGCCTCCAGGCCCTGCAGAGACTCCTCTTTAGTGCAGGTAGTCCGGCATGGAGCATTTTGGGGCACGCCTTCCTCCGCCGCCTCCGAGGGCTCCGATACGACCGGCAGCTCTTTTTTATCCACCCGAGGGGTCTTCCGCGAGACCTCTCAGAACTGCCGGAATTCTACCAGGACCTCCTCCAGACCTGGAAGCTCTTCTCGGCGACCAGGTCCGTTGTGGCCTCCGAGGGAGCAGACCTCCTCGCGGAGCCCCTGCTCCACAATCCAGCCTTGTGCGTGCAGGTGGCGGAGTCTCCCTCGGTGCGCCGAAGGCTGATCCTGGCAGAAACCACCATGGTCGGGGACCTCCTGGACTACGACAGGGGGGACTGGGTGGATCCCCGAGCGCTCGCTCAACACATGGGGCTCTCCACCCTTCGAACCCCCCTGCGCCTACTCCAGGAGGTGAAGGCGGCTTTGTCGCAGCCCGCTCGCGATCTCCTACAGAGAGCCCTGCGAGAGGGAACGCTCCGCCCCTCCCCTCCTGCAAAGCCTCCGTCCCTCTTTATTGGGCCCCTGTCCCGCGGGCCCCCCCGGCCTCCCCACCCTTGGACCCCCAGCCGGCTGCAAAATCTGCAGCCGGTCTGTTTCCGGACCGCGCCCAGGGAACAGCTGTACACGCTCGTGCTCCACGCTTTGCATTTCCCCACCCTCGTGTCCCGCCCCGATACAAAGTGGCGGGACTACCTCAGACCTATAGAGGGTGGGGAACCCCGATGGGCCAGCGTTTATTCGACCTTAATTCCGCGGCCCGTCGGGGACATCAGTTGGCGGCTCCTCCACGGAGCCGTGAGCACGGGCGTGTACTTGGCGCGGTTCACCCCTATCCCAGACACCTGCCCCTTTTGCGGCGTGAGGGAGAACCTGGCGCACGCCTACCTTGAATGCGCCAGGTTGCAGCCCCTATTCCGGCTCCTCCAGAACCTCTTATTGAGGTTCTGGCTGCACTTTTCCCCTCACCTTTTTATTTATGCACACCCAATCCGTGGCCCCACAAAGTCGCGAGACCTCCTCGTCAACCTCCTCCTGGCCTTGGCGAAAGTTGCCATCTACAACAGCAGGAGGAGGATGCTAGACGAGGGGGTTCTCTGCGACTGTGGGGCCTATTTCCGCTCCTCCCTCGTGTCACGAATCCGGGCAGAGTTCCTCTGGGCGGCGTCCACTGGCTCCATCGACAGCTTTGAGGAGCAGTGGGCGCTGTCCGGGGTTCTCTGCTCGGTGTCCCCATCCGGCTCCCTTATTTTGAACCTCTAGCCCGCACTTCTTGATCCTTTAGTCATTATTTGTCCCAAGAAATCAATTGAACATGGGTCCAGTGTCCCTCCCATAAGGTTGGGGAGGGGCTTTTAGAAGGTGGGCGGGCTTCGCCCGCCCACCATCCCATGATTTCAAATAGGCCCCTCTCTGTAGCAGCTCCCTGGCCTGACCCTGTCACACCACTGACTTCAGTGGATCTGTGATCAGTCCCTTCATTCTGGAATTTGTATGTATGTTTATTCAGCCTATCCAGAACTTTGATCTGTGCTGGTCATCTGCTGTCACTCAACCTGTGCAAACTAGTCACAGATGCAGCCTCTGACTTACAAGGATCTGACCCCAGAGGCTCAGGGCTCAAACCCCTCTCAGCATTGAGGCATCTGTGCTGGCACTCCAGCACCGCTGCCACCCTACTGTGGGGCTGGAGCACACAGAATGTACTAGCTTGGGCCCCCCTGGGCTCTGGTGAGCAAGGGGAATGTGGAGAGCGTCCTTCTCCTTCTCAGTTGGGGATAGGGACGTGAGATAGAATGCAACTGAATAGCCAGGTAACCATATCAAACTGTAGTGGTTACACAACTATTCAATAGTCCCCGGGTGTGGGGCAGAAGCCACTGTGCTCCTGGCCCCACTCCCAGGGAGCCCCTGCTATCTTGCACTGTTGCCTCTCTATCAGCAGTGGGGGGCAGCAGCAGCCCGTCTGTCCCAATGGAGGGAGGCTGTGCCAGCACCCCACGGAGCAGTCTTTGTTCACAGCAAGACTGGGTCCGTCATGAACCTCCCAGCATCCTTCCCTGCCCCTCAACCCCGCTGCCTCTGCTTTTAAGGCAGTTCCCTTGAGCACTGGTTCCTGCCTGTTGTCCCCTCCTTAGATACAGAGGCAGCAAGTAGGGATGGGAATATGTTTAGTCGCCAAGATTAACTGATAAACCCAGGCTTGTTGGTTAATTGTGCAGTCGACTACATGTTGACATCCCAAACGTCAGGGAGAGTTTGTTTAGGATTTTTTTGCCTCTCACTTATGTATGGCCCCTGACTGATTTTTCTGTGGGTCAGTGGTCCCTGGCCTAAAAAAGGTTCCCCACCCCTGAAGTAGATAGTCAGTTAGTGTGCATCTACACTTCACTGTTATTTTGAAATAACTACGACAGCATCTACACAGCCATTCCGTTATTTTGAAATAATTTCAAAATAACAGATGGCTTATTCCAACTTCTGTAAACTTAATTCTACAAGGAATAACACTTATTCCGAAATAGCTACTTTGAAATAAGGCGTGTGTAGACACTCTACTGCTGCTATTTCAAAATAGCCCCTCACTAGGGCCATTCTAAGTTGCTCCTCCCCAATGCCTCCTTGGGCTCTAAATCGGAGTCTGCCTCAGATTAGTTTTGAAGCTTCCCAGCAGTGCAGACGTGCTATTTTGAAATAAACTATTTCGGTATAACTATTCTGGATTAGTTTATTTCAAAATAAGTATGCAGTGTATCCGTACCATCAGGGACTAATTGCTGACTTCCCATTGACTTCAGTGTATCTGCGATCAGGCCCTTCATTCTGGAATTTGTATGTATATTTATTCAGCCTATCTAGGACTTTGACCTGTGCTGATCATCTTAAAGCAGCATTGCACAATCCCGTCACGGATACGAGAGAATGGGACAGAAAAGTTTATTAGTGATAATAATCAGGGCTTGACAAACGGTGGCGAAATCTACTCGCGAGCCCCGCATTGCGCCTGTGCAAGACCCTCATTGTATGTGCGCGTGACCCCAGTGAATGGGGCTGTTACCCCAAAAATATTCTCACTTGAGACCACCCAGGGTTACACTAGTATGGGTTTATTTCCACTAAACAGAATGAAAGAGGAGAAAGCAGCCACCAAAAGTTTAAGCTAAAGAAGACAGAACTCTCTCTCACACACACGCATACAGACAAGCAAGCAAGCACACACCCCTCCATTCATTCACTCATTCACACCCATTCATTCCTGCCCTCAGGCAATCACACATTTACACAGACATATAGGTTGCAGAAGAAACCAACCTATCAGTGGAAGTAAAAAGAGAGGGTCTCACATGTGCTCCTTCTCTTTATATAGTGTCTGAATGGCTCCTGTGACTCATTCACCTTGTCATCAGGGAGCATGCCCAGACTTCTCTTTATCCAGCATGGAGCATGCCAATTATGCGATGACTCATTGCCATGTGATCCATTGTTCCAATCCTTCTTCAAACACACTCACACTCTCTCTCCATTCACTCAGGGGAGAATGCAGCTTAGGGAAAGTTACAGGCAAGGTGGCTGCATGTTACAAAGATTACAGTATACAATAAGTTTGAGAATTACACATATTACAAAGTTTGACAAAGATCACAATGAGTTACATTTTAAAACCTTAGTCCTTACAGTTTGGTGTAGTTTCAGAAAATCCATGTACATGAATCAAGTAAGCTCAGGAGGAGGCTTTTTTATGCAACAGGAGCGACCAGCAGAAAGCTACTTGCCACGGGCGAGTAGATTCAGTGATTTGTCGAGCCATGATAATAATTAACAATATTTGCAGTACAGGCTGATCCAGGGGGTGGGCAGGAAGGGGCCAGGCTGAGGGTGCATTTATCCTGTCTGGCATGGCCCCATACCTCATGTAAGCCCCCTGCCTGCAGTAGGAACAGGTGAGCCATTGCTGGGGATAAGCCCCACTGGGTTTACCCACTCTCACATGGAGGTGCCATGAAGCCCTTTTAGCGAGCATTGTTAATCATGAGAGGTGGGGTGAAATAAAAGCAGACAGAACTTATAAGCAAATCATTACATGAGGCTTACTAGCAGATTTAACATGGCATTGCTCCGATGTGGAGATGGGAGCCAAGGCGCTGGCAGGGGCTGCCTGAGGCACATAGGGATGCAAAGGTTTAGTTGGGGGCAGCTCTCCTTGGCCTCCCTGGTCCGTGTAACTGGATAGGGGAGGGGTGGCACGCTGGTGAGGTAGGGGCAGGTGCCTGGCGCTGGCAGCAGTGGCAGAGATGGCGGTGCATGTTGGGGGAGCCGCGGTAAGAGCTTGTGTGCCACGTTGCTGCAGGGCTTCTCCCTGGCCCATGCTGCAAATGGAGCTGTGGCCAGCAGAGAGTCTCTGCTGCCAGACAGGGCAGAGAGGAGCCCCCAGCTGCTGCAGCTGCGGCCCCAGGGAGGCCCAGAGTTCCAGTAAGAAGGTAGGAATTAGGGAAGGAGAATCCCTGGACTCCGTGAAGAGTTGGGGAGCACAGGGAATCTTCAGCCTGCGGAAGGAGGGAATCCCCAGGCCCTGTAAGGAGTGTGTGTGTGGGGGGGAATCCATCCCCAGGGGGAATCCCCAGTGCCCCTTGAGTTGCTGAGGGGTGGTGGGAGGGAATCTCCAGGGCCTGGGTGAAGCAGCGCAAGGGGTAATGGAAGGAGGGCATCGCTAGGCCCCCTGAGGAGCCATGGGAGGGAGGGGAAGGAACTCCCCAGGCTCCAGTTGAAGTGATGGAAATCACTAAGCCCTTTAGCCATAAGAGCCTCACAGTGGTGTGGGGAGGAGGGGTACAATCTGCATGAAGCTGTGTGGAGCGGTGGCACTTGTTTATTCAGTGACCGGGGAGGGATCACATGAGGATTACCTGTTGTGTTCCCTCCCTCTGGGGCATTTGGTATTGGCCACTGTGCATCAGACAGGTATTGGGCTAGACGGACCATTGGTCTGACCCAGTATGGCCGTTCTTATGTTCTTCTGTGCAGGCAGAAGAGAAAAAAATAGCTCTTGCTCGTGTGCTTTAAAATCAAATTGACACCTTCCAGTTGGTCTAACAGCATGGAAACTGTTAGAGTGGTGTTATAACAAAACAGCTAATGTTTTTATACTCTCCCTCTGATTAAGCTGTCTGAGAAATATGGCCCAGTCTTCAGCATTCAGATGGGACCAAAGAAAATGGTGGTGCTGTCAGGATATAAGATGGTGAAGGAGGCTCTTGTGAACCAGGCAGATGCGTTTGCAGAAAGGCCCAAAATCCCAATATTTGAAAAGTTAGCAAAAGGACATGGTAAGATTTCTTTCTCTCTTACCTAATTGTAAGACAGTTCTTTGCTCTGACCACTAGAAACATTCTTCTTCTATCAGGGATCTGTTTGACAGGGATGAGAAAGTGGAACAATTTGGAGAGCATGCATATTGACTTGTATACTTTCATGAAGTTTTGTTGCTGGCAAAGATAAGCACAACAGACTGGGGAGTCCATGCAAAAATGTTACATCCAAACAGTCTTTATTCAACAGATGGAGTAAATTCATTACTGCCTATGGGTGAAAGACAGAGACATAGAATATGCAATTAAAAAAAAACAAAAAAACAAAATCTGAGATGAAGAGTAAGGAGATGGAAGACCTGGAAGCAACTGTCTCCTACTTTTTGCAGGTATCATTCTGGAAACACTGCCCAAAACCTATGAATGTCATGACAGTTACAAAAAGTCTTACAGAGAAAGAAAACAGGTGTAGTAGTTCAGGACAGCGATACAGTACGTTCAGGATTTACTGGTGTGGCATTTTAACAGATTTTCTGCTCTGTCAGTGATGAGAAATGTTTGGCCGTGTGTTTTCGTATGCTCTTAGTATATTGAGCCAGCTTTGCATGGATAGCTATCATAATAGACTTTACCAGAACCTCCAATAATCACAGACTCAGATAAGACACAAAGGCATCAAAGGCAAAGGCATCCGTGTTATGTTTATTGTTGAATGAAGCACATTAATAGTTGTTTGTAGCCAGAAGGCCTTTGATCCCCTACGTATTTGTACCCAGGGCAGTGGACACGGCTTAATTAATAGTATGGATTTTACTATTGCTCCCTAGGCCGGCCGAAGTGTTAAGTTGAACTACCCCAATATTTATAGACAGAACTGAACAATTTATTATACACACTGGCAATTTATTTTTCACATTAATGACACATTTGATACCTTTCCTTGTACTTCACTGGTTGTTTTTCTACTGTTCTCATGGAATGTATTTACCTACTTCATGTGCTTTTCTTAGTGCTAGCAATTCTAGAGCCAAAAGACAATGACTTGCAGGCAAACATTTACTTCTGACAGGTCTTGCATATCCCATGAAAACACTGGAACTACTGGGCTAAAAGTTACACGGTGCTTACCACTAACCCTACCTCCGCCACTTTCACTGGGCTCAACATGTGAGACAGGCAAGTGAATACTCTGGGCCATGGATTGCTCTAAGGCTTAGGCAGGAGACAGGTGTCCAGATGCCTAGAATGAGGCCTAAAGGTAGGATCTTGGGGAATGTTTACCCTGAAAAATTCAGGCACCTACAGAGTTTGGCAAGATTGAAGTGGAACCTGAAGTTTGGATTTAGGACCTGAAACCTGTCGGTGTTTTAGGCACCTAAGTACCTTAGTGAATCCCACAAGAGCTTATATAAAACCATGGAAATGTAGGGATGAAAGAAATTCTGAGGTCATCTAGTCCAACACCCACTTACAGCATGAAGGCAGGGTTAAGTACACACATGTCTTAGCTAGACACATGACTCAGTGCATGACCATATAACATTGAAACCAAACCAACCTCTGTAATAGTTATCCAATATGCATGATTAATCACTACTTGCCATAGACAGCTCTGAAATGGTAGCCTTTGGTATTTGGAAAGCTGAGCATAATGGACACTTAACTTTAGTTGTTTTCACTATAAAAATACAATTAACTGAAGCTTGTGTTTGGTTGGGGGTTCTTTTGCATGTCAGGTATTATTTTTGCTCACGGTGAAAACTGGAAAGCGATGAGACGATTCACTCTCACGACCCTCCGGGATTTCGGGATGGGCAAAAGGACCATTGAAGACAAAATCCTGGAAGAATGTGATTATCTGATACAGGAATTTGAATCCCACGAAGGTGAGCACGTGTTGAGCTTTGCAGTGAGATTCTGGTGATCATGCAAAGTCTCTCAACACATTCAGGCATGTGAAGCCTTCTTTCTGCCATGCTCATGGAGTAGCCCCACTTGGAAACTAACTCAGCCCTGACTCTTTTACCTTGATTCCAACTAGTCCGAACTTAGGGAAGGAGGCTGAGCCACTTGGAGCACATTGGTGGCTGTGTAAGGAGTAGGAAGTGAAGATGCGGAAAGGATTAGCCTAATAATAACGGGCCTCTTCCTTGTTAAGGCAAATCTCAGATTGACTCTTAGGGAAGTTTGATCTGAGGATCTCACACAAGAGAAAGGTTTAAGGAGTCTTCCTGCTCTGCACTAAACATTGCCTCTACTTAAAGAAGCCCAGAGACTGTTCCCTTCCATTGTGTCAAGGAATGCAAGTCATGCCAAAAGGGGTCAGAGGAGAGATGTTGATTCTGTGGTTTCAAGTAAAAAACCTATTAGATACCAACAAAATGATGGATGTTGCCACTCAATGTTTTTCAGGAAGCTCCTTTGACACCACTGAGATGATGAATGTTGCTGTTTCTAACGTCATTGTGTCGATAATGCTCGGACACCGATTTGATTATAAGGATCCTAAGTTTCTGCATCTTATCCATTTAACTATTGAAAATCTCCGGCTTTGTGGGAGTCCCACAGTTATGGTAATGTTAGTACATATTTGGGATTTTAGAATATTTCCCAGAGAGAAATCCTAATTCCAGATTGTCCAATAGTGTGGTGATTGGAGCACTCAGTTCAGGTGTTGGGACAATCAGGCCAGGCAGTCCTTTGAAACTAGGTGTCTCATATCCTGCATGAATTCCCTAAATTTAGGGCTATTGGCTCTTGCAGGAAATTGTTTTTTTCTCTCCATCCCTTTCAAATTTGAGCAAAAAATCCATCCTAGAGCTACAAAACCTTTTCTATTGAAAACGTCATCAAAACAGTATGCTTCTTTGAAAAGTCCTGATTTTAGTGAATTTGAATGTTCTGATCAAACCATTTAATCTAAAACTTCCTGAGCCGCTCTAATCTCTCTAACAGGAAGCAGCACCATATGATCCAGAGGAAAAAGCAAGAAACCCTTATGGCAGGCAACTATTTAATAAACAACCTACAGTGAATAACCTGCCCATGAGAAATCCTGCCCATAAATTTTCCCGCCCTCAGATAACTGACTGGCTTGTACCTTAAGCACCAGAGTTATATAGGCAAGCAACACGGGAATGCAGGGGCAAGATTAGAAAGGCAAATGCACAAAATGAGATCAAACTAGCTACAGGCATAAAGGGAAACAAGAAGACCTTTTATAAATACATTAAAAGCAAGAGGAAGACCAAGGACAGGGTAGGCCCACTGCTTAGTGAGGAGGGAGAAGCAGTAACAGGAAACTTGGAAATGGCAGAGATGCTCAATGACTTCTTTGTTTCGGTCTTCACCGAGAAGTCTGGAGGTATGCCTAACGTAGTGAATACAAGCAGAGAGAGGGTAAGTTTAGAAGATAGGATACACAAAGAACAAGTTAAAAAACACTTAGGAAAGTTAGATGTCAGCAAGTCACCAGGTCCTGATGAAATGCATCCCAGGATACTCAAGGAGCTGATAGAGGAGGTATCTGAGCCTTTAGCTATGATCTTTGAAAAATCATGACAGACAGGGGAGATTCCAGAAGACTGGAAAAGGGCAAATATTGTGCCCATCTATAAAAAGGGGAATAAGAACAACCCAGGAAACTACAGACCGGTCAGTTTAACGTCTGTCCCAGGGAAGATAATGGAGCAGGTAATTAAGGAAATCATATGCAAACACTTGGAAGATAATAAAGTGATAGGGAATAACCAGCATGGGGTTGTGAAGAACAAGTCATGCCAAACTAATCTGATAGCTTTCTTTGATAGGATAACGAGCCTTGTGGATAAGGGAGAAGCGGTGGATGTCATATACCTAGACTTTAGTAAGGCATTTGATACGGTCTTGCATGATATTCTTATTGATAAACTAGGCAAATATAACTTAGATAGGGCCACGATAAGGTGGGTGCATAATTGGCTGGATAACCGTAGTCAGAGAGTTGTTGTTAACGGTGCTAAATCCTGCTGGAAAGGGATAACAAGTGGAGTTGCACAAGGGTCTGTTTTGGGACCCGTACTGTTCAGTATCTTCATCAATGATGTAGATATTGGGATAGAGAGTACGCTTATTAAGTTTGCGGATGATACCAAACTGGGTGGGGTTGCAACTTCTTTGGAGGATAGGGACATAATTCAAAATGACCTAGCAAGTTAGAGAACTGGACAGAGGTAAACAGGATGAGGTTTAATAAAGAGAAATGCAAAGTGCTCCACTTAGGAAGGAACAATCAGTTCCATACATACAAGATGGGAAGCGACTGTCTAGGAAGGAGCATGGCGGAAAGGGATCTAGGGGTCATAGTGGACCACAAGTTGAATATGAGTCAACAGTGTGATGCTGTTGCAAAAAAAGCAAATATGATTCTAGGTTGTATCAACAGGTGTGTTGTAAGCAAAACTCGTGAAGTCATTCTGCCGCTCTACTCTGCACTAGTTAGGCCTCAGCTGGAGTACTGTGTCCAGTTCTGGGCGCCACATTTCAAGAAAGATGTGGAGAAATTGGAAAGGGTACAGAGAAGAGCGACAAGAATGATTAAAGGTTTAGAGAACATGACCTATGAAGCCAGGCTTCATGAACTGGGCTTGTTTAGTTTGGAAAAAAGAAGATTAAGGGGGGACATGATAGCGGTTTTCAAATATCTAAAAGGATGTCACAAGGAGGAAGGAGAAAATTTGTTCCTCTTGGTTACTGAGGACAGGACAAGGAGTAATGGGCTTAAAGTGCAGCAGGGGAGGTTTAGATTGGACATTAGGAAAAAATTCCTAACTGTCAGGGTGGTCAAATATTGGAATAAATTGCCAAGGGAGGTGGTGGAATCTCCCTCTCTGGAGATATTTAAGAACAGGTTAGATAGACATCTGTCAGGGACGGTGTAGACGGAGCTAGGTCCTGCCTTGAGGGCGCGGGGCTGGACTCGATGACTTCTCGAGGTCCCTTCCAGTCCTATCATTCTATGATTCTATGATATCCTTTCTAACACCATCTCAATTGACAGAGTTATTAAAAGGCCAGTGACTGGTCTACAGCAGCTCTCCCATCATTTCCCCTCATCATCATAGCAGCACCGGTAGTAGCAACAGCATAAAATGTTATGGTGAAAAGGTTATAAACACACCTTAGGAGTCTAACAGGCTTAACTATTGGCACATAGAAATATAATTGTTGTTCTCAATCTATATCAGCCATATGAAAGAGGAGGTTACTTCAAAGAGTTTTTTCATTGACCCCAATGGCAGTTTTGCATGTGAAAGGCTAATAAAATCAAGCCCCATTATTTACAAGGTATCTAAAAGGGCGTCACAAGGAGGAAGGAGAAAAATTGTTCTCCTTGGCCTCTGAGGATAGGACAAGAAGCAATGGGCTTAAATTGCAGCAAGGGAGGTTTGGGTTGGACATTAGGAAAAACTTTCTAACTGTCAGAGTAGTTAACACTGGAATAAGTTGCCTTGGGAGGTTGTGGAATCTCTATCTCTGGAGCTATTTAAGAGCATGTTAGATAGACATCTATCAGGGATGGTTTAGATGGTAGTGGGTCCTGCCATGGACTCGATGACCTCTCAAAGTACCTTTCAGTTCTAGTGTTCTATGAGTCTATGATTTATCACCTCAATACATACTGCTAAAAAGTCACATGTTGATCAGGAATGATTTGTTAACCATTATAATCTGCATTCCCTCTTTGCTAACTGTGCTATATTCCCTTCCTTTAGCTGTTCAATATGTTTCCCGCTCTTGAATTCCTACCAGGAAATCACAAGACTGTCTTCAAAAACCTTGAAGAACTCTACTCCTTTATTCAGCAGACATTCGTCGAATACCTGAAGCAATTGGATGCCAATGACCAGAGAAGTTTTATCGATGCCTTTCTCGTCAAACAACAGGAGGTTACAATGGGAAAGGAAGGGGTGGTAAATGTAGATTTTCCCTGATTACAAATATTCCTTAAACACTAACAGAATGTTGTATTTGCAGGAAAAATCTAATCCCGATTCCTATTTCAAAAATGAAAATTTGCAAAGCCTGGTGAGTAATCTGTTCACGGCTGGTACGGAAACAACTTCCACCACACTCCGCTGGGGCCTTCTACTTATGATGAAATACCCAGACATTCAGAGTAAGATTTTGGAGCCCTTCTGACTATTCATCATGTCTTTTGCTCTGCTCCATATGTACAGAGTGTGCTTTTGTACAGACTGTCTCACACATATACAAACTCCACAGCTGTCAAATGTAAGACCTCTGGCTTGATGTCGTTCCCTTAGCATGGAGAGCAGACAGATTGGCTGTCATGAAAGTAAAAGATACTACACTTATAAAGGGAATCCCTTAGAGTATGTCTACATTAGCCCCATAGTTCGAACTAGGGAGGCTAATGTAGGCTTTCAAAGTTGCAAATCAAGCCCAGGATTTAAATATTCTGAGCTTGATTTGCATCTTCCCGGACGGTTGTCATTTTTTGAAATTTATAAGTCCGGACTAACTGGCTGTGTCTACACGCGCAGGGGCCCGGTTTTTCAAATTTAACTGGTAGTTCGATTTAGGGCTTTAATTCGAAATACTAGGTCCCTGCTGCGTGTAGACGCGGGCAGTTAGTCCAGACTTGTAAATTTCAAAAAATGGCGACCGGCCGGGAAGATGAAAATCAAGTGCAGAATATTTAAATCCTGGGCTTGATTTGCAACTTTGAATGCCTACATTATCCTACCCTTTGCACCGAGATTGTACCTTCTCTGCACACCACTGGCTACCCTGTCTAGAAGAGACATGCTCATCTCAGCCCCCAAATTACCCATCCGCAGTTTGTTCAATTTCAGCTTTGGCAACAAAGGTTACCAGCAGCACCATGTTAGAAACAAGAGGTTTGTTTTCTGAGGAGTGTGGATTATATTATTTAGCAGGCATCCGTTGCATGTTTTCTTCTCTCTGTTTAATTTCTCGTAGAGGTTGCCTCGATGGTAATATACTGAGCACCTGCTTTCGTTCTCTTTCAATTGTTCAGAAAAAGTCCATGAAGAAATTGAAAGAGTTCTAGGATCTGCCCGGCTTCGTTATGAGCATCGGAAACAAATGCCATATACAGACGCAGTCATGCATGAGATTCAGAGGTTTGCTAATATCCTTCCAATGAACTTGCCTCGTGAGACTACAGAGGACGTTAGACTTAATGGCTACGTTATTCCTAAGGTAAGTTTTAAGAGGTACTTTAATTACCAGGACTTTTAAACTCACCAGTCAAAGCAGAATAGCAAGGGATTATTTAAATTCCTCCAGATAAGAAATCACATGACCTCCTTCTCTTAGACACCGTGGTGATCAGGGGGTTGAACCAGGGACCATCAGCACTGAACGTCTATCATCTCTGTTCTATCATGGAACTGGCAGCAGACTGAAATCTCTGTCAGCGTTTGGGCTTCGCATGTGGTGAGGATTTCACTGAAACCACCTCCTGCCCAAACAACAGAGCCTAGCATCTCTTATCCATCACAGTCAGTTTCAGTTAATGTGGCAGGAAGCCAGCCACTCCACTTTGGGCAGCGTATTTGGTTTAATTGGACAGCTCCCATCCACAGACCAATCAGTCTTTAAACTTTCTAGCTGCTGAGCCCCCCCAAAAAATGGCTTGAAGACAATGTTGCCAAAAATGGAAGTTTTCCACATTTTTTTGGTTGCCAAGAAATTATGTTTTGATTGAAATCACATTATGATGGAAAAGTTCTAACAGTTTTTGTTTTTATTTTGTGATAATTTTCAGGGTACTTATATCATCCCCTTGCTGGCCTCTGTGTTACATGACAAGACTCAGTGGGAGAAGCCTGGTGAATTTTATCCTCAGCATTTCCTCAGCACAGATGGAAAGTTTGTGAAGAATGAGGCATTCATGCCTTTCTCAGCAGGTAACTTCTCTTCAAGGCCAGCAGTTGACCTTTGTCTTTTATCTACTCCATTCTAAAACAACATGCTGGAACTCTGTCTGCCCTTGTATTCAAGGAAGGGCTGGGCAAACCTCTCTTGGTGGTGCTTTGCAGTTGGCTGGACAGAGACACTCTAGAGCAGAGGTGGGCAATAATTGCTAATGGAGGGTCAGTCCAAGATTTTCAAAAGTGGTCAAAGGCCCCACTCTTCCACGGTATTAATAGAGGAGGTGTGGGATCTGGGATGGAGGTTGGGTACAGAAAGGAGCATGGGGTAAGGGATTGGGGTGCAGGAGGGAGACTGGAATCTGGGAGGATGTTTGGATGAAGGAGGCAATTGTGTTCAATGGCAGGGTACTGGGGCACTGGGTTTTGGGATGTGACCTAGGGTAGGAGGGGATTTTGTTCTCGGTCAAGAGATCGGTGTGCCAGATCTGGGAGGGAGTATGGGTGCATGTGGAGCAGCGGGGCAGAAGTGGGGGGCAAAGAGTTGAGAAAGGGAGGGGCTAAGGTTCCAGAGGCAGGCTCTGGCCAGGAGACTTACCAGCCTGCCTGCAGATCTAAAGGCTTGCAAAGTTTAAAATATTTCTGCCTGCTCTGCCATGTGCTTGAGTGAGTAACTGAACAGAGGGTTGTGCTTCGTGGCTGCCTGTTAGTCACACAGGCAGCTCCCATTGGCCAGTTGCAGGCCAGAAACTGGCCATTGGGTCTTTGCTAGGGTTGGGGCCAGCGTCTGAATCTTCCCCTCTTTTCTTCCCCCCTCCCTTCCAGACTCATAAGGAGAAAGTAGCTGAGATTTTGAGCAGCGTGCGTGGTTGCAGGGCAAGCAGGGGAGCTTTCGTGGGGCTCCCCACTGCCTCCATGGGCCGTATCCGGTGGCTTGGTGGGCCGGATCTGACCCACGGGCTGTATTTGCGCACGCCTGCTCCAGAGCAATGCTAGATACTCCTTGTCTCTGTGAGTTGAGTTTGCTAATTCCATTGTACTTCTAAACCCTGCTGAGTAAGAGACATAAAAGGACTAAGGAGAAAAATTACACTGTTTCCAAAGATGGACCAAAATCCAGAACCAAACCCTCTGAAATCTTAGAGGATGTGGAATTTGAACCCCAAGCCATGGGAGAGCAGGAAATAGGTTTTGAAAAAAGTTATCATTACTATTCCTTAAGCACGTTAGAATAGTCCTTTGAGTGACTAGAGCTTGCTACATTTCCAGTCTTTAAGCCAAGAGTAGTCAAGGAGGGGCCACTTAATGAAGTTTGGTATTGGTCATGGGCCGGCTCTAACCTCCACTCAAGAAGGGGAGAGGCCTGGAGACTAGCTCCCCCCTCCCGCCATTTGTCTGGGGCTTGGAAGTAAAAACAGAGCAAAAGATACACGGCGCCCAGCCTCACCACTATCACATTGCCTGGCAGCGACCCAGGGTTACTACAGCTATTTAAAGGGCTCCCAGTCACGATGCTCCTCCAGCAAGGACCTGAGCCACAAGCCCTTTAAATAGCAGCAGCAACCCAGGTGCCTGCTAGTCAACGTGGTAGCGGAAGGTCAGGGAGCTGCACACTCTTTAAATAGCAGCAATGGAAAGGTCTTGCAGCTGGCAGACCCATCACTGCCATGTTGCCTGGCATCCTCCCGAGATTGCTGCAGCTATTTAAGACTTGCAGCCCTGGCCTCTGCCAGGATAGCACCATGACCGGGAGTCAGGAGCATTTAAATAGAATCCTGCTGCCTGAGCCACTGCCTGGAAATTTGTTGGCACGTGCAGCAGGGTATAAATAGAAAGTAGCCAGATGCAGTTCAGGGGCTGGATGAAAGCATTAGGCAGGCTGGATCCGGATCTTGCCCAGTTCTGCGTTAGGCTGTTCATAAGGTTAATGCCCCTGTCCATTGCATAGGGGCACTAGCTGACTTGGCTGATCTTCTGGACTGGTGGACTGCGCAAGGCACTAGGAATGGGAAACTTTTGCTTTCTAGTCCTACCTCTGCCTGGTACCTCTGGTGTGATCTCAGAGGTCACTTATCCACTTGATGCCATATGTTCCCCTCTGTAAAATGGGGGTGATAACTCTTGCTCTTTGAGACTGGTGTTGTGAGGATGAATTAGCTCATAAAAGCTAAGCACTACTCTACAACTCTTGTGTAGAATTAAAAACCAAATCTGTTATGTTATGTATACTTTTTGAAACACTTCCATCCTTGATTCATTTTATTACAGGTCGGAGAATCTGTGCAGGCGAGACTCTTGCCAAAATGGAGCTCTTTCTCTTCTTTACAAGCCTCATGCAGAAGTTCACTTTCCATCCTCCTCCTGGAGTTACCGCTTCAGACCTGGACCTCACCCCAGCCGTAGGGTTTACCACGCCCCCCATGCCTCATAAGATATGTGCTGAGTCACGTTTTTAGAGCCCGTTGCCTTGGGCTGGGTTTAACTACAATGTTTTGCACATATAGCTATGCTGATCAGAAAATCACATTTGTTGTACCTATGCCAGCAACATGCCTCCAGCTTATGCTGGAGTCTTCCTGATGTTGTAATTTATGTTGTTCAGGGGGATAGCTTAAGCATCCAGGCAAAATAACTCATTTTACTAGCATACCTTTTGTCTCCAATGTTTGTACCTTGACAAGCTAACAAATGTTTTAACTAAAACTGCACGAGGATTTCAACATTTATTGATATGTTAAAAGTACACTTTATTTCTGACTGCAAAGAAGCCCTGCAAGAAAAAAACTGAGGCAGGGGTAAGGCCAAAATTTTCAAACTTTCCCAAATTTGTTTATAACTCATTTGCCAATTGCACTGAAGGGTTTTTTTGGGTCACAACCCCATACCAGGATTCTCTTGTCTCCCCTTAGTGTGTATCCTCCCATTTTCTGTCATTCCTACTTCTCTATAACCGTTATCTTCTTTATGTCTGGAGATAAAGTCTTTCAGGGTATCAGAGGGTTTAAAGAAACACCTGGCAGGAAATAATTGATTACAACATGAGTGTGTAAAACCCATAGACCTGAACCAGGAGAAACCACTATAAAAATGAGTTGCTTTGTTTTGATTCTCTGGGTTAGTCCTGCCAAGCAGTCCTGCAGCATCAGATCACATCTGACAGAACCCAGCTCTCTCCACTCTCCCATCCATCCAACTGGCCACTAGGTTGATCCAAGCTTCAGATTGGTAATGATATCATAATTGGAGGGACTGTGTGTGTGTGACTATGTGAGTATCTAAACATAAATGAATAGTGATAGAAATGTAGCCGTGTTAGTCTGGTGTAGTCCTGTATTTTGTTTAAACAATGCTGATTCTTGCATTATATCAATAAATATAAATGCAATATATCAATAAATGTATCAATAAATGATATAAATAAATATCATTATATCAATAAATGTGGCATATTGCCTTATCCTCTAAAAAAGATCCTATGTGCTTCTTATAAACATAACACTTCGTCCTACATTGAGGACAAGGGGCTGGACTAGAACTAGATGAACTACGGAGGTCCCTTCCAGTCCTTACTTCAATAAAACCTGGAGTATAAATTCTAGAGCATTGTGTCCAAATCGGCTTTTCCCACCCCACCCCCAATTACAGAAAAGATGTGGACGCATTTGAGAAAGTCCAGGGGAGGGTAACAAAAATGATTAGCAGGCTGGAGCACATGAGGCTGAGGGATTTGGGCTTATTTAATCTACCAAAGAGAAGAGTGAGGTGGGATTCAACCTTTAACTACCTCAAGGGGTTTTCCAAAGTGGGTGGAGAGAGGCTGTTCCCAGTCATGACAGATACAAAACAAGGAGCAATGGTCTCAAGTTGCAGTGTGCGAGGTGTAAATTAAATATTAGGAAAAACTATTTCACTAGGATGGTGGTGAAGCACTGGAATGGGTTACCTAGGGAGGCGGTGGAATCTCCATTCCTAGAGGTTTTTAAGTCCCAGCTTGACAAAGCCCTGGCTGGGTTGATTTAGTTGGGATTGGTCCTGCTTTGGGCAGGGGGTTGGATCCAACGATCTCCTGAGGTCTTGTCCAGACCTAGGATTCTAGAACTGAAGAACCCATCACTTCTTTAGTAGTTTGTTGCAGCGGTTAATCCTCCTCCCTGAACAATTCATTCATTGTTTCAGAGAGGCAGACGTATTAGACTGCTTCAGCAAAAACAACAAGGAGTGTGGTTTCACTTTAAAGACTAATAAATGTATTCGGGTATTAAGAGCATAAGCTTTCATGAGCTAGAGCTCACTTCCACAGATGCAGTCTTTTCTTGAGGTTTTTCTGTCTGAGAAAGGCAACTTGCAAGTCTGAAACAGTGTTCTCTGGGAGATTAAAATGCTCCCCACACTGGCTTTTGGATGTTGCCATTTTTAGTGTCTGACTTGTGTCCGTTTATTCTTTTGTGTAGAGACAGTCCAGTTTGTCCGATATACCTGGCAGAATGCCACTGTTGGCACATGCTGGCATAAATTACATTTATAGATGTGCACGTGAATGAGCCTTTGATGAGAATGTGGTTAGATCTGTGATAGTGTTACTAGGGGAGATGTGTGGACAGTTTGTTGGTCATGGGGTTTGTTGCAGGGATAGGTTCTTTGATTAATGTTACTATTGTGGGGTGTGAAGTTGGTGGTGAGTATTTGCCTCGGGCTGGGGATCTGTCTGTAAGTGTGGACAAAGCAGCCTCTCAAGGTCTGTGAGAGCGAGGGATCATCACCTGTGACAAGTTGTAGTCTTGTGACGATGTGTGGGAGAGGCTTTAGCTGGGGGCTGTAGGAAATGGCTAGTGGTGTTCTGTTGCTTTATTTGTTGGGTCTGTCCTCTAGGTGACAGATTGCTAAAGCCAGGTGGATACCCAGAGGCCATCTAGAGCAGTGGTACCCGACCTTTTTTAAACCATGGACCAGCAAACCATTCACAAGCTTTTGGTGGACTAGTAACATTTTATTTGCATGTTTGCATATTCATTATGCAAATATGAATATTCAAATATGCACATAAAGGGTTACCAGTCCACCAAAAGCCCTGGCCCCCAGAGCTGCTGCAAACAGCCAGCCTCAGCTCCAGCAGTTCCCATGTGGCGGGCAGATGCTGCAGCTGAACCTGGCTGTTTGCAGAGGCTCTGGGGGCTGGGGCTGGAGTACGTCCTGGCCTCCTAAGCCTTCCAATGCCAGCCTTAATCCCTAAAGCTCCCCACCTCTCCACTACCCCCCAGAGCCAGTGTCTGACCCGAGTTCCCTGCACCTAACCCCCCATGTGCCAGCCTCCTCCCCTCAGTGCCTCCCAGTGCCAGCCCCCATCCCATAAGCCTTAGCGCCAGCCCCCACTCCTTAGAGCGCCCCACCACCAGACCCTCAGTGCCAGCCCGTTTCCAGAGCCCCATTGTACCCAACTCTCCCAGAATCTCCCCCAGCACCAGCCCGTAGTCCCCAATATTACCCCATCCCCAGTGCCAGCCCTGACCCTGTAGCCCCTCCACTACTGGCCCGGTCCCCAGAACTCCCCAGTGCACTCCGGACACTCCAATGTCTCCGCCCACCTCTTAGAGCCCCCAGATCCCTATAGCTCCCTAGCACTAGCCCCGCCTCTCTCACCTAGTCCTGCACTGCCTCCAGCCACCAGCTGAGCACTGGAGTCATGGCTGCTCTAAGGCTGCCATGTCAGGCTCCATATGACCCTCCCACAATGCAGGGAACTGCTCTTCTGCATCTGGGAAGAGACCCCGCCCCTGCCTGATGCTGGTTGGCTGAGAGGTGGGGCAGGACACACATCTTCCAAAAGCTACAGCAGGAGGAGAAGCACTGGGGGGTGTACTTCAGCACCAGCCCCCAGAGCAGCTGTGGCCTGACAGCCAGTGGTTCACGGCCTGGCACCAGTCCGCGTGTGGATAAATCTCTGCAACATTTCCATATAACCATGTATCACTCTCATATAACTTTGTATTAAGATAAACTTTATCAGTCTTTATAGAGCTAGATCTTGTAGAGATCTTTGCTTCTTATAGATCATAGAAACGTTGTATTAAGTCCATTATGTTATAGGCCTTAGAAATAGGAAAATGTCTTTCTCTAGGAGTAGAATAGATCTCTCCCCTTTCATTGGGTGTCCTGTTGAAATGAATGAGGTATGAATGGAGAAGCCTTGAGAGGTGAGCACCTCCAGCAGCAGTTACAAGGGTGGAGAGGGGCTGGTAGCCAGATCCAGACAACAAGACTTGTGAAGCGAGCTCACTGAAAAGAAGGTTGGACATATAGACGGCCTTGGGAGTCAAGCAGCAAGTGCCTGCCCTTGGAAGGACTCTCTTTGAAGCAGCATTAAACAAGGTGAGGTGATGACTAACTGGCTTCACGAGAGGGATAAATATGAGGCATCTTGCAGAGGGACCCTGGGTTTTAGTCTTGTCAATATGGGTGCCTCGATCTGGATCAGCAGAAGCCCGGCTCCAGCCCTACCCCATCTAACTCACCTGGCCAATGCAGTTAGGGGGAGCAACTTTTGGTAACAACAAGACAGCGTGTGCTTGTGTGTGTGTGTGTGAGTACATTAGTGTAATGTATCATATGCATATGATAAAGTATTGATTGGTCTATGTATGTTCAATAAATACAGTGTGTTATCTTATCCCCTGAAAAAAATCCCTTTTTGCTTCTTTTAAACACAACACGCAGACCTGCAGTTGGGAACTGCTGACCTAGAGGAAGGGGCAGCCTGTGGGGGGGGGGGGGTGCTATTCACCCCCACAAGGCTGAAATAGGCTGATACCTGCACTAACATTAAATCCACACCCACATGTCTTAAAGGTGAAGCTTTAAGATGTATGCACATTATTTTCCAATATGCAAATTAACCATTTTGATTTAAAAATTAATAGGTAAAAGTTCCTTAATGTTCTCATTAGCTGGTGGCAACTCTAGAACAAGGATCATTTCTAAGCCAAACTGAGCGAATGGTCCCAATATTATCCCCCATGGCTCACCACTCCCCATGCTCACTATCTTTCATTAAAGCTGATGTGCGGTCAGTTACTGTGGCCAAGACTGACAGTCAAATGGCAGCCAGCAGAAAGAGAGATAACATACAGCCAGGTATGACTGAGACCATTCCATGGCAGATGTCCCAGTGTTCTACTCAAACCCCAGTTACACAAGTACCAAGATAATTCCAGTAAATCAGATGGTCCAGACATTCCATCTACCAAACTTTTTAAAGGAAGGAGCTGCAAATAACATTTCCATACTGAATGGTTTTTCACTGGCAATTATGGGGTTAAGCTAGACATCATGAGTTAGGGAGAGGAGTTACAACCTGTAGCAAACAGACATTTTAAACAAAAGCCGATCATTCAGTTTGCAGACACAGCTGCTTTCTCCTGCATTCTTTCCATATTTTTTTAATTCCTTCCTTGCACAAAATCTATTACCAAAAAAATGATTCTGGAAGATCCAGTTGTCTTACTGCTGCTGTTTGCTGTCACTTTTATTTCTATTTTCACTGTGAAAAGGGGGTGGAGTAAGAGAACCTGCCTCAATTACCCCCCAGGAGCGAGACCTCTACCCGTCCTTGGAAATCTACACCAGCTGAACCTGAAGAGACCGTACCGAACTTTGCTTGAGGTAACACTTTCAGATGAGGTGGACTGGGCAGGCTGTCCTCGATCTCACCATTGCAAACGGCAGAGGGAGGAATGCAAGCTAAGCAAAATCTAGGAATCCCCAGTTTTAGAGGTCCTGCGTATTGGGAAGGGAAACCTCTAATGCAGACAAAGTGAGGATAGCACAGCTTATGAGTTAGTGAGTCAGTTGAAGACAAACTATTGATTTACCATTGACTTTAGTGGATTTGTGATCAGTCCCTTCTTTCTGGAATTTGTATGTATGTTTATTCAGCCTATCCAGAACTTTGATCTGTGCTGGTCATCTGCTGTCACTCAACCTATCTTAAAACAGCACGGCGCAAGCCAATCATGGATCAGAGAGAATGGGACAGAAAAGTTAGTTAGTGATAATAATCAACAGTATCTGCAGTACAGGCTGATCCACAGGGGTGGACAGGAAGAAACTGGGCAGAGAGTGCATTTATCCTGCCTGCTGTGTAGCCGTACCCCACTTACTGTGTTTGTAAGCGTCCTGCCTACAACAGCAGCAGGTGGGGCGTTGTTGGGGATAAGCCTCCCTAGGCTCCTCCTGCCTCGCGTGGAGGTGCTGTGTATGTGCCCTATGGCTTTGTGGACACTTTCAGCCATTGAGCTGAAGTGGTCTTGGTAAAGCTGCTCTGTTCCCCAGGGGTTTGACTAATCCAGTGTTTCCCAAGTGGTCCTGGAGAGCTTTTTGTGCAGCCATGACAGGCTCCTAGGTGGTGACAGGGGAGAGGGGGCAGCAAGCATTGGCACAGCCCCTGGACACAGGTGGGGCATAGCACTGCAGGAGCATGTCGAGATCTCTTCTCTACCTATGGGAGAAGGGAGGGTTGAGCCCTGGGATGGTTCAGAGGTAGCTCCAGCAGCAGGAATTAGGGAGCCTAGCTGTGCAGATCAGGGCTTCAGCCATGAGTTCGTACCTCCAGTTCCAGGTCTCTGGCTGCTGGCAGTGACCTCCCCTCCCCCATGCAGCTCCTGCCCCATTCAAGCAGTGACCCCAGCTCTGGCCATATGGCCCTAGTCTTCAGCCATGGGGCTTCAGTTCAGATCCTGCAGCATCAGGCTCCAATCCCTGGTTCTGGCCACATGGTGCAAACCCAGGCCCTGGCCACAGGCACTGACCCCTGGTCACAGGTCACCAGCTGCCAAGCCCCAGTACAGCTAAGGGCTCACCTCCCACCCTCATCTCACCTGCCCCGGCTCATGCACAATATGTCCATTAATGGCTATTAGCCCAGATCTACAGGGATGCAACTCCATCCTTTGGATGTCCCTAAACCTCAGATTGACAGAATCTGAGACTGGATGACAAGGGCTCGATCACTCAAACCAGCCCTTGTATTCTCATTCCCTCTGAAGCATCTGGCACTGACCAAGATCAAAAGACAGGCCCTTTGCTCTGACCCAGTTTGGCCATTCTTCTGAGACAGCCCCAGTGCTCAAGTGTTTACATTAGATGGACTGATACATTCACTTCTCAACCCATTCCCTCTTGCTATCGCCCATGCCCTGTCCTTCATCGCTTCCTTGTCTATTTGGGCCTTAATCCTGCATCAGGATCTGGTGGCACAAGCCTCTTTGCCCATGCTGAGCCACAGGCTACATAGATTATATGTGCATTGGAGCAAGGCCCATCATAATGTTCTGTGTTTGTATATTTGCACAATGGGGTGCTGGTTCCTGATGAGGGCTCCTAGATTCTATAGTAACTGGTATTATGTAGCCCATTATATTGTCTGTGATTGCTGAACACAGGCTTACAAAACTAATGAATGCATATGATAGGTTTTTCATAGAGAAACAGTACAAAACTTGATGCCATATTTCAATAAGTAGGGCACTAGCTATGACTTAGAAGACTTGGCTTCATTCCCTGCTCTGCCAAAGACTCCATGAGTGACCTTGGGCAAGTCTCTCTGTGCCTCAGTTCCCTTCCTGAAAATGAGATAACTGCTTCCCTACCTCACAGGAGGTTGGCAGGTACACTAAAGATTGTTTCAATGAGCATTAGACACACTCTATGTACCCAGCATACATAAGCCCAATGCACAAATTGTAGCAATACTTAAAACCTTACCATGTTTTTTCCACACAAAATAAACAGCAGCAGGACAGCAGTGGTGTGTTTAACTCTCTCTTGTCCAAATGCTGAACCTGGCACTTATTCATTCTGATACATATGCAGGCAGAAGAAAAAGAAATAGCTCTAGCTTGTGTGCTCTAAAATCAAATTGACACCTTCCAGTTGGTCAAACAGTTGGCGTGAAAACATATAAAGCTTTTTTAATCTCCCTGTGTTTAAGCTGTCTGAGAAATATGGCCCAGTCTTCAGCATTCAGATGGGACCAAAGAAAATGGTGGTGCTGTCAGGATATAAGATGGTGAAGGAGGCTCTTGTGAACCAGGCAGATGCATTTGCAGAAAGGCCCAGAATCCCAATACAGGCAGTCCCCGGGTTACATGGATCCGACTTACATCGGATCCCTACTTACAAACGGGGTGAGGCAATCCCGCACTAGCTGCTTCCCCCCAGCAGACCAGGGAGACGCGAAGCGGCTTTTCTCAGCAGACACCTCAGCTTGAGAATAAAGGACTGAGGGAAGTGAGGTGTGGGAGAATAAAACTGAGCTCTGGAGAAATGTTTGGCTAGAGTTTCCCTTACAATATGTACCAGTTCTGACTTACATACAAATTCAACTTAAGAACAAACCTACAGTCCCTATCTTGTACGTAACCCGGGGACTGCCTGTATTTGAAAAGTTAGCAAGAGGATATGGTAAGATTTCTTTTATCTCTTACATAATTATGACAGTTTTATGCTCTGACCACTGGAAACAGTCGTCATCTGTCAGGGATCTGTTCTGCAAAGATGAGAAATCAGAAGAGTTTGGACACCATACATTTTTACTTGTATACTTCCATGCAGCAGTTTTGTTGTTGGTAAGGCTAAGACCAAGGAAGTGGGGATTCCAAATGCCTAACTTTTAGTCATCTAGAAAATCAGAAGAACAGCACTGCATAAATCCTGAATCAGGCATATCATGCATTGTTTAGGGAAATGTATAATTGATTCCAAAAGCCAGCTTGCTAGGCAGGGAGCTTCCTGAATTAGCCAAAGGGAGATGAGGATGAGAGTGGTGTATCCCAAGCCCCACACCCTTATTGGGATCGGTTCCTAAGTCTGGGCTGCGGTAAGGCAATCAGTTCTGCTAGCCATCCACAGGTAGAAGCTCTTCTCCTGGAATCAGGCAGATTAGGTGTGTAAGTCAGTGGTAGATGCCTGCCTGACTCTGCACAACAGCAGGAAGAGGAGGTGCTAGTGCCACCATCCACCTTATAATTTTTGGCCCAGTGGTTAGAGCACTCATCTGGATGTGGGAGAGGCAGGGTCAATTTCTTCCTCAGGCAGCGGGGGAACAAAAGATTGGGAGAGGATTTGCCATCCCTCCGGAGAGTGCTTCACCCACTAAACAATGGGATAGTCTGAGCTAGGGCTCTTTCAATCTCTCCTGCTGCAGTGGTTCCATTTTGGATAACAGTCTTTGGGGGAGACAGCAAGGATGTCTCTTAGCCTCGTGATCAGGGCACTCAACTGGGAGACCTAGTGGCCAGTCCTTGTCCAGTGACTCCTATTATCTATTCATAGTGGAACAGCTTCAATAGGAGAGGCTGGAGGCTATCCCACAGATGGATGGCGAGTGCATTCTCTGAAGAGGTAGATCCCTGTTCAAATCTCTTCTCTGCCTCAGGGGGCAACTGAAACTAGGACTCCCACATCCTAGGTAACCGCTGGAACTACTGGGCCAAAAGTTACAAGGTGGTTGCCACTAATTCCACCTCTGCCTCTTCCACGGGGCTCAACATGTGAGATAGGCAGGTGAATACTCCAGGTCATGGATTGCACCAGGGCGTAGGTAAGAGACAGGTGTCCAGATGTCTAGGAGGAAGCAGAAAGGTAGGAGCCTGTGGAATGTTTACCCTGAACATTTTGGCACCAAATAAGTTCAGGCACCTACAGACTTTGGCAGGATCTCAGCGGGGACTGAAGTTGGAATTTAGGAGCCTAAACCTGTGAGTAGTTTAGGCACCTCAGTATTTTCATGAATCCCATCCTCCGCCCCCGCCCTGTAAGAGGCTATAGAACCAGAAATGTAGGGCTGAAAGGAACTCCGAGGTTATCTAGTCCAGCCCCTGCTATAAGGCACGATTAAGTACAAGCTTGTCTTACCTAGACATGTAACTCAACACATGACCATGTGACGTGGAAAGCAAAGAAATCCATGAAATAGTTACTCTATATGCATGATGAAACGGTTACTTGCCTTTCATAACTGTTATTTGTCGAGATGTGTTGCTCAAGTCCATTCCATTTAAGTGTGTGTGTGCCGCATGCATTATTGTTGGAAGGTTTTTCCCCTCAACAATACCTGTCAAGCCGTTCCCTAGAGTGGTGCCTCAATAGAAGTGCACATATACCACTGCGGGCTCTCCACCCCCTCAGTTCCTTCCTGCCCGAACTCTCCAATGACGAGGAGCTGGGTGATTTGATATGGACATGAGGAACACATCTTGAACAACAGTTTTGAAAGTCAGGTAACTGTTTTTCTCTTCTTTGGGGGATTGCTCATGTCCATTCCATTTCAGTGGATTGCAAGCTGTAATAGAGGAGGTGGGATCAGAGACTAACGGAAAATGGACTGCAACACAGCTCTACCAAAAGCTGTGTCATCCCCAACCTGCTGGGTAATGGCATAGTGGCTGCTGAATGTATGTATGGAAACCAGATAGCTGTCCTGCATAGGAGGGGCTATAAGTGCCGGCGGTGGCATTTAGCAAAGGTCATAGCAGGTCCTAATGCAGGCCAAGATCCACAAAGATATACGCTGAGTGGAGACTGGCATACCTTTCATCCTCTCTGCTATGGAGATAAAGAGTTGTGGAGATCTACGGAATAGTTTTGATCTCTCTAAATAAAATGCCAACACATGTCTCAGATCCAGAGTGTGGAGAGCTCTTTCTCGGCTATCAGCAAGTGGTTTAGGAAAGGAACCAGGATATCTTTCTCAGTTTTGTATGAAATTGGGACACCACCTTGGATAAAAATGCTGGATAACTTGACCCTTGTCTTTAAAGAAAACCATGTAAGGGGGCTCTGAGGTTAGAGCTCAAAGTTTTGACACCCTTCTAGCTAATGTGATCGCCACAAGAATGCCACTTTGCATAGGAGATGTAGCAAAGAGCAAGTAGCTAATGGCTCAAAAGGTGGCCCCATTAATTTTGTGAGGACAACATTAAGGTCTGAGGGAGAAACAGGTTGCCACACCTGTGGGTACAACCTATCTAGGCCCTTCAGAAAGCACCATACTGTTGGGTAGTGAAAACTGACTTGCTTTGAATACCTGGTTGAAAGACAAAGATAGCTGCTAGGTGGACCTTGAAAGAGGATAGGGTATGTCTACACTACCACCCTAATTCAAACTAGGGTGGTTAATTCAGGCAACCGGAGTTGCAAATGAAGTCCAGGATTTGAATTTCCCGGGCTTCATTTGCATCTTGCAAATCCCCGCTAGTTCGGACTCCGTGCCCGCGGCTACACGCGGCACGGAATAGGTAGTTCGGATTAGGCTTCCTATTCCGAACTACCTATTCCGTGCCGCGTGTAGCCGCAGGCACAGAGTCCGAACTAGACGGCATTTAAAAATGGCGGCACCCGGCAACATGCAAATGAAGCCCGGGAAATTCAAATTCCGGGCTTCATTTGCAACTTCGGTTGCCTACATTAACCACCCTAGTTCGAACTAGGATGGTAGTGTAGACATAGGAATATAGATAAACTTTGTGTCCTGAGCACCAATAAGTAACCCAGTATGAAAAGGACCTGAACTCCCCTGGAGGGTCCATGCCCTTCTAGAGGGACCAAATCAAAAACCGTTTCCATTTGACCATATAAGGGCCGTAGTGGAGGGTTTTCTACAGCCCAAGAGCACCTCCTTTACTGACTCCAAACATTGTTGATCCACCCAACCATGGAGCTTCCAGGCCATTAGGTGGAGGGACTGTAGGTTGGGGTGACATAACTGATTGTGGGCCTGGGTAATTAAGCCTGGGAATATGGGGAGAGCTATATGGTCCACCACTGAGAGCTCCAGAAGAGTGGTGAACCAATGTTGGTGGGGCCAGTTCTATATTGCCACACTCTGAGGATAACGCTGTGTATGATGGGGAAAGGAGGAAAGGTGTATATCAGGTGGGATATCCAGGGTACCTGAAAAACACTCTTAGGGAACTCGGACTGTGCTTTAGATAAGAGCAAAAATGCTGGCACTTTCTGTTGCTCTTTGTTGCAAATAGGTCTGCCAGCACATTCTGAATTCCTGGGAGGTATGTGACCTCCAAGTGGAAGGATACAAAATGTTGGATACAAAAACTCTCACAGACAGAGGGCTTCCTGACAGAGGGGAGAAGAATGAGTCCAACCTTTCTGTTTATATAAAATATTGCTGCTGTGTTGCCCATCAGTACTGAAACGCACTTGCCTCAGAAATGGGTTAGAAATGTCTGACGTGCACCCAAGCTAGCACAACATACATAAATGCTTCTATGTGGCCCAGCAGTCTCACACAATTCATGGCTATTGTAATCAGGGAGAATTGTAGATGTTATGATAGGTAGGAACCAGGATCTTGGAAGGGAGGCCCTGGAGTCCTACAAGGCTCTCATAAACTCTATCTGCTGCATGGGGACAAGGGTAAACTTGGCCTTGTTTAAGG
This sequence comes from Pelodiscus sinensis, assembly GCF_049634645.1. NCBI lineage: Eukaryota > Metazoa > Chordata > Testudines > Trionychidae > Pelodiscus > Pelodiscus sinensis. Next base: position 10,614,733 of record NC_134713.1, read on the forward strand.
GTAAAGTCTTGAGGGAAGGCTTGGGGAAATCCTTTTGGCAGCTGTGACTGGACTCTGACCCAGAGCTGTGCCCTGGAAAAGATGTGGCAGATGAGGCACCATGTCCAGGCTGAGTAGAACGATGCTGCTCTAGATGTTGATGGGCCCTGGGTCTGATAGGCCCAAGGAGTCCAAAAGAACCACTGCATGGAGGACTGCCACTGAAGTGGCCAGGTGGCTTGTGGAGGCTGAGGAGCTGTGCTTGGGTGCCGGGAGTGGGAACGGTGCCCAGTTGGGCAGGAGGTGATGGACTCTGCTTCCAATTCTGAGAAATACTCAGAGGTTGACCAAAGTAGTGCTGAAAAGGTCAGTGCCAGTGATTGGTGCTGTGAAGCATGCCAAGACATCAATGGTGGTTTGCCTTGATGCCAAACTGTCAGGTTGGTGCAAGGCAAGCAGTGGTGGCCAGGAATGCAGTCTCATTGTGGAAAGGTAGGTCCATGCCAAGGAAGCAGAGGAACAAGAATCTCCTTGATCCCCCGACTTCAGTGCCATCTCCAGGGACTTGTAATTTTAATTGAGATCCCTGTCTGCCTTTGTCATAATCAGGAGTGCTGACCAGCACCCGGTGACTAAGGGCTTAACTAATGTCTCCTGTACCTAGCCAGGAATCGGGTGATCAACCAATAACAATGCAGGTAGGAATTTCAAACTGGAAAAAAGAAGTTTTTCTCTCTCTTCTGTGTTTGAGATGCAGAGCAGTTTCTTGCAAGTACTGAGGGTGATGGGAAATACTTCTCTCTCCAAGAATGGACTTCTTACAAAGTGTAAGTAGGGAAAAGTTTAGCTAGTCTGGCAGGATTTGTTGTTTTCCTTATTTGGGGATTTGGAAATAATGTCTGAACTGTTAATTGTGGATTTTTTTCTTTTATAACTAAGGCTTTTAGCCCAAAAACTTTCCCTAGTTATCTATATCAATTGGTGGCTCTTTCCATCTAGCCACTTTACTATGCTTGCAACTGTAGTTTTGTTTTGATAGTAAAGGATTGTTTTCTTTTCTAATTAACTAGCATTGGTTGATTGTTGTGTCCTTAGGACTCAGTGCCTAGTTACAAGGGCAGAGTCTGTTGTTGACTGTGAATTCCCTCTGTTTTTCCCAACTCCAAGTAAAACGGAGGTTGGGGCAGGAAGAGAGTTTTATCTTAGGGAGGAGATTTCCCAAGTAATCTCTTCCCTGATTTTCTTGGAATTTTTTGGGTGGTGGCAGAGGATTCCCCAAACTCCGGGTATTAGGATTTTGGGGGGGAAGTTTTGTACCAGAACCTGTAGAGGCTCTTGTGGGCCCCCACTTCTGCATTCGTCGTGCTAGTGTGGAGAACATCCATGACAGCCTCAAATGTTTCTGGGATGGAAGGCTGTTTAAAGCAGTCCCCAACTGCCTTGTACATCTTTGGGAAGTTGACTTGCACTGGGATCAACTGCAGTCTCGAGGCTGCAGAAGCGACCACTGGTACTGGCTGAGTAGCTGATTTAGAGTGTTCCTCCTGGGGTGCATTCTGGCCGGATGCCTAGAAGGAGATTGTTCCCCCCCCCCCTCCAGTCTCCTCTTCTTCAGGGTCACTGGGAACTGTGAGCAGTGCAGCATAGACTTGCTGGGTATGTCTACACTACCCAGCTAGTTTGAACTAGCGGGGTAATGTAGGCATACCGCACTTGCAAATGAAGCCCGGGATTTGAATTTCCCGGGCTTCATTTGCATAAGCCGGCCGGCGCCATTTTTAAATGCCGGCTTGTTCGAACCCCGTGCCACGTGTAGCCGTGCGGCACGGGGTTCGAACAAGCTGGCATTTAAAAATGGCGCCAGCCGGCTTATGCAAATGAAGCCCGGGAAATTCAAATCCCGGGCTTCATTTGCAAGTGCGGTATGCCTACATTACCACCCTAGTTCGAACTAGGGTGGTAGTGTAGACATACCCGCTCTGTCTCAGAGCAGGGTATGGTCTTCTTGGTGTTGAAAGTTCCCATGCTGAGGGCAGCATGCTATGCATCACATACCAACTCAGAGGCTGATTGTGGCTGAAGAGCTGCCTCCATCAGGCCTCGTGTCTTCACCTTTTTGGTGCGTGGCTTGAATCCCTGGCAAAATTTACACCAATCCAGCTGGTGACACTCTCTTGGACAAGTTGTGCAGGTCGCCACTGAACATAGGCTTAAAGCTCTGTGAGTAGGGCTTAAAGCCCTGAGGTCTGAGCATACCCCTATACAGGCAAGCAAACTTGGGGTGGAAAACCCCACTCACTCACACTATCACTGCTACACTACTAGCACACTAAAACGATGACTACAATAACTATAAAGACGTAACTATTTACAGAAGAATCCCTAAGGGAGCCCTTGTGATGGCCAGAGGAGAGCGTTACAACAACGGTCACAAGCAATACTGGGGGTGGAGGGCCAGCAGGGGTATATATGTGCTGCCATCAAGGTGCCACTCCAGGGGGCTCCCAGCTGGCCTGACAGGTACTGCTGAGGAGACAAAGCTTCTGACAATCATACACATGATGCACACACCTAAATGAAATGGACATGAGCAATCACTCAAAGAAGAATAGCTACTTGCCTTGGACAGCTCTGAAACTGTAGCCTTTGGTGTTTGGAAGGCTGAGCATTATGGATGCTTCAATTTAGTTGTTTTCACTGTTAAAATACAATTAACTGAAGCTTGTGTTTGGTTGGGGGTTCTTTTGCATGTCAGGTATTATTTTTGCTCATGGTGAAAACTGGAAAGCGATGAGACGATTCACTCTCACGACTCTCCGGGATTTTGGGATGGGCAAAAGGACCATTGAAGACAAAATCCTGGAAGAATGTGATTACCTGATACAGGATTTTGAATCCCACAAAGGTGAGCACATGTTGAACTTTGCAGTACAACACTGGTAATCATTCAAAGTCTTTCAACACATTTGGGCACATGAAGTCCCCTTTCTGCTAAGCTCATTAGGTTGCCACGCTTGGAAACTAACTTAGCCCTAACTCTTTTACCTTTGATTCCAACTAGTCAGGACTTAGGGAAGGAGTCTGAGCCACTTGGAACACATTGGTGGCTCTGTAAGGAGTGGGAAGGGAAGGTGATAAAGGGATTAGCCTAATAAAAGTGGGCCAGTTCCTCACTGAGGCAAATCTCAAATTGACTCTCAGAGAAATTTGACCTGAGTATCTGATGTTTGGGAAAAATTTAAGGACCTCTCCCTCTCTGCACATGAGCAATGCCCCTTCTTAAAGAAGCCCAGAGATTGCTCCCTTCTATTGGCCAAAGGAATGCAAGTAATCCCAAAGGGACCATTTCAAAAGGGAGGGCTGTTGTTTCAATGGATTCAATATGAAACGTGCTGGATATCAACAAAATGATTGCTGTTGCCACTCAATGTTTTTCAGGAAGCCCCTTTGATACCATTAAATTGATGAATGCTGGTGTTTCCAATGTCATTGTGTCGATAATGCTCGGACACCGGTTTGATTACAAGGATCCAAATTTTCTGCGGCTTATCCCTTTAATTAATGAAATTGTCCGTCTTTCCGGGAGTCCTACAGTTACGGTAATATTAGTCAGTCTAGTTTATTCCAGATACATTTTGGAGATTTCAGAACATTTCCAAGAGAGAGATCCTATTCTCAGCTTAGCTAAGAGCATGGTGATTAGAGCACTCACATCAGATGTGGAAGAATAATGCAAAGCAGCCATTTGAACCTGAGCCTCTCATATCCTGCATGAGTACCCTAAATTCAGAGCTACTGGCTGTTATGGGAAATTGATTGTTCCTCTCTATCTCTTTCACGTTTGACCAAAAATTAAATCCTGGAGCTACAAAACCTTTCCTGTTGAAAACGTCATCAAACCAGTATGCTTCTTTGAAAGTCTTAGTTTCAATGAATTTGAATGTTCTTATTAAACCGTTTAATCTAAAACTTCCTGAGCAGCTGTAATATGTAACAGGAAATGGCACAAGACGACCCACAGGAAAAAAGCAAGAAACCATTATGACAGGCAACTGTATAATGACCTGCCTACAGTGAATAATCGGTACATGGAAAATCCTGCCCATAAACCTCACCACTATCAGATAGTTCAGTGGTTCTCAACCACCAGTCAGTGGACCGGTGCCAGGCCGTAAACTGCTGGCTACCAGGCTGTAGCACACTGCCAGGGCACATCCAGGCCTTGATGAGTGGCTCGGTGGGACTCTGGAGCAAGGCCCCATCTGCCCAGAAACTCTTCTCCTCTTTCTGGGATTGTATCTTCTCCCTGTGCCCAGCACTATGTTGGCTTCTCTGCATGATGCTGCCTTGATGCGGGGGATGCTGCCTGAGCCCAGAGGCAGGAAGGCCCCCAGGGGCAGAGGCTGCAGTGCGAAAGGTTGCTCACTAAGACCAAGGACCAGCAGGCAGGAGCTCTGGGAGTCAGAGCTGGGCATGGACCCCACAGCAGAAAAAAACTGGCAGCCACTCCTCATGGTGACATTGGGGCCAGCTTGCAGGCTGGATCCCCGAGTCCCGGAAAGGGCTGCTGCTGGACCTTCCAGAGTCCAGACTGCTAGGAGAGGGAATCTCCAGCAGGGCCAGTCCCACTGCTCCCCAAGAGCCTCTCCCAAGCCAGCACCCCCAGCTTGGCCAGCCCAGGGCGGGCAGCACCTGGGGGCAGGGAAGAGAGACAGCTAAGAACTCTAGCTGGCTTAACTGTCTGAATATAAAATTATAGTTGTTGCTCTACATCAGCTATATGAAAGAAAGTACTTCAAAGAATTGTTTCATTGACCTCTATGGAAGCTCTGCATGTGAAAGTCTTATACAATCAGGTCCTATTATTTACAAGGTTGTATTTCTCACTTCAGTACATACTGCTAAAAAGCCACATGTTGATCAGGAATGATTTGTTAACCATTATAATCTGCATTCCCTCTTTGCTAACTGTGCTATATTCCCTTCCTTTAGCTGTTCAATATGTTTCCCGCCCTTGAGTTCCTACCAGGAAATCACAAGACTTTCTTTAAAAATCTGGAAGAACTCTACTCCTTTATTCAGCAGACGTTCATCGAACACCTGAAGCAATTAGATCCCAACGACCAGAGAAGTTTCGTTGATGCCTTCCTCGTCAAACAGCAGGAGGTTACAACAGGGAAGGAACGGGTGGGGAAGGGGGGTTAATATAGATTTTCCCTGATTGCAAATATTTTTTAAACTCTGAGAGTTTTGTACTTGCAGGAAAAATCTAATCCCAATTCCCATTTCAAAAATGAGAATTTGCGAACTTTGGTGAGCAATCTGTTCACAGCTGGGATGGAAACAACTTCCACCACACTCCGCTGGGGCCTTCTGCTTATGATGAAATACCCAGACATTCAGAGTAAGATTTTGGAGCTCTTCTGACTATTCATCATGTCTTTTGCTCTGCTCCACATGTACAGAGTGTGCTTCTGTACAGACTGTCTCCACACATATACAAACACCACAGTTCTCAAACGCAAGACCTTTGGCTTGATGTCATTCCTCACAGTAGGGAGAAGACAGACGCAGCTCAGGAAGTAAAAGGAATTCCTTATTGAGGCTGCTGGACTCAGAGAAGGCCCCGCAGGTTTCCTTGATCGTTTAGCTCTCTGATTAAATCACTTTCTGTGGCCCTCCCCACACAGGGTCTCCCTAAAACCTGGGTTGTAGTCAGGATGGAAGGGACCACAGTGTATTCCAAACACAGAGGCTGTGTCTAGACTGGTATGATTTTGTGAAAAATCTTGCCGCCTGTCTACACTGGCCGCGAGTATTTGCGCAAGAACACTGACTCTGTAATGTACAAAATCAGTGGTTCTTGCGCAAATATTCCAACGCTCCCGCTCAGGGATAAGCCGTCTTGCACAAGTATTCTTGCGCAAGAGGGCCAGTGTAGACAGCCAAGTTAATTTCTTGCGCAAGAAAGCCCAATGGCTAAAATGACCATCGGAGCTTTCTTGCGCAAGAGAGTGTCTACACTGGCACAGATGCTTTTGCGCAAAAGCAAATCTTTTGCGCAAAGGCACATGCCAGTATAGATGCTCTCTTGCGCAAATACTTTTAATGGAAAAACTTTTCCGTTAAAAGTATTTGCGCAAAATCTTGCCAGTCTAGACGCAGCCCAAGAGTGACCACAACAGATATGGGGCACACTCAACTCTCTTTAGTCAGTGGAATAAGGGGATGTTTAGCACCTCACAGGATAGAACCCTAAACACAAAAGACCTACCCTTTGCACCGAGAATGTACCTTCTCTGCACTCCATTGGCTACCCTGTCTAGAAGAGACATGCTCACTTCAGCCCCCAAATTTCCCATCTGAGGTTTGTTCAATTTCAGCTATGGCAACAAAGGTTGCCAGCAGCAGCATGTTAGAAACAAGAGGTTTGTTTTCTAAAGAGTGTTGATTAGAAACAAGTTATATTGTTTAGCAGGCAATTGTTTAGTCTTCTTTCTATCTCCTACCTCCTAGAAGTCTCAAGAGGGGTAGTTGTATTAATCTGTAACTAAAAACAATGAATAGTCCTGTGTCACCTTAGAGACTAACACAAATATATATAGTATCATGAGCTTTTGTGGGCACAACCCACTTCTTCAGATGAGCTGGAGAGGGATAACAGAAACCCAGAATATACAACAGAAGGGGGGAAAAGGTACCTGTCAATTTTTAGGACCAGTGCAAATGAGGCTAATTAAGTGGGCTGGATGTGTCCAATACTTAAATTTGGTGTAAAAATGAGGGGTTAAATGCAGGGAAGGCTGGCTTCATACTGCAACATCCAGTTAATGTCTTTGTTCAAGCCAAGGGAAACAGTGTGAAATTTGAAGGTAAATGTCAATGCTACACTCTCTGGGTATGTCTACACTACCCCGCTAGTTCGAACTAGCGGGGTAATGTAGGCATACCGCACTTGCAAATGAAGCCCGGGATTTGAATTTCCTGGGCTTCATTTGCATAAGCCGGCCGGCGCCATTTTTAAATGCCGGCTCGTTCGAACCCCGTGCCGCGCGGCTACACGCGGCACGGGCTAGATAGTGCGGAATGGCTTGCTAGTTCGAACTATCTAGCCCGTGCCGCGTGTAGCCGCGCGGCACGGGGTTCGAACGAGCCGGCATTTAAAAATGGCGCCGGCCGGCTTATGCAAATGAAGACCAGGAAATTCAAATCCCGGGCTTCATTTGCAAGTGTGGTATGCCTACATTACCACCCTAGTTCGAACTAGGGTGGTAGTGTAGACATACCCTCTGTCTGTAGTTGACTGGTAAAATTCCTTTGTAGAAGAACGGCTACTTTTAACCTCATTAATGAGTGGCCAGGCAAGTTAAAATATTCACACCAGCATAGTCTCTGAGCACCTGCTTTCATGCTCTTTTAATTGTTCAGAAAAAGTCCATGAAGAAATTGAAAGAGTTCTAGGATCTGCCCGGCTTCGTTATGAGCATCGGAAACAAATGCCATATACAGATGCAGTCATCCATGAGATTCAGAGGTTTGCTGATATCCTGCCAATGAACTTGCCTCATGAGACTACTGAGGATGTTAGACTTAATGGCTATGTTATTCCTAAAGTAAGTTATAAAAAGGTACTTTAATTACCAGGACTTTTAAACTCACCAATTAAAGCAGAATAGAAAGGGATTATTTAAATTCCTCCTGCCAAGAAATTACATGATCTCATGCGCATAACCACCATTTTGATCAGTGGGGATTGAAACTGGGGCCTTCAGCATTGAACATCTTAGCCCATCTAACTGGAGCTAAATAAGTAACTCTAAAAGCACTTGGTAATGTAGCAGACCCTTCTCCTTACAGAGCTAGCACAACCTGAGAGACTTATACAATTATATATATATAGATTTGAATTTTTTGAGTATTTCCTTCTCTCTTTAACTTAAGAGAATCAAAGAAGTTCTATCATGGAACTGACAGCATATTGAAAGCTCTGAGTATTTGAGTTTTACATGTAGTGAAGACTTCACTGAAACCAAGTCCTGCCCAAACAACACACACCACCTAACACAGTCAGTTCTAGCTCATAGGACAGGAAGCCATCCACTCCACTTCTGGCAAGATTCTTGATTTAACATAGACAACTCCCCTGCAGAGACTAATCAGCCTTAGCTGCTGAGTTCAGATAAGACAAACCACAGATTAACACATGCAGTGATGTCTGTAATGCTCTGGTTCAAACCATGACGTGTTTATGGGAAAGAGGGCAGAGGATTCAGTCTAGAGAGTTTATTAATGGTGAGGACATGAAATATTAATGAGGCAAAGTGAGAAGTGGAAAGAGCCCATGCTCTGGGCACCCTTGAAATAGTGCTGGATCTTGTTGTTGGTGAAACAGATTGTCAGCTGGTGCAAACTGGCATAATGTAATACTTGAAAGAATTTCATCGGGATATTTTTAGGGGGAATAAGGCAAAATGCCACATTTACTGACAATGTAACATTATTCTGTTATATACATATTCACACATACCCTCCACACATACATCCCATCTTGCTTTTGCTTAAAGTTACCAGTTTGTTGCTCCCATTAATTCACTGATGAGGTGAGTTAAGTGTGAGGGGAAGGAGCAAGGGCTTCTCTTGGTCCAAACCGATGCTCTGATCTTACAAGATGAGACTAGGAGATTCATGCAAGATGCCCGCATCTTTTATAAGACTTTTCTCCCATTCAGATCTCTATATTTTGCTGTGTCTGTTATTAATCATTCACCATCAATTCTGTTTATCTGGAAGTTGTTTTTCTTTATCTGACATCAGTGTGTTAGTGTCTCCTAAGTGTTTATCTGTAAAAGGGTGCTTGCTCTTAATTCCAAGGCCATCTATATGTCCTGAATTGGTCTGTTATACTGAATCCAACTGATGGTATATTGACACCTGTAAGTTTTAGGATTTCTTCTTCCCCCTTCCTTGACCATTTGAACTCCAAAAAAGTTATCTTTCCAAACACTCACTTTCCACACTCAGTCACTCCCCCTCCCTAGGAACTACATAATTGCTTGCCATAGCAAAAGGAATACAATTGTCTCAGTAAGGTAACAATCTATTTCCAATACAAAGCTTCAACTAGTACAATCTTTTAATCATTCATCATAATTTATTTATAACACAGTCTATCCCAGTGTTTCTTAAACTTTTTAAGACTGAGGAACACCAAACAATTTTTTTTTTAAATGAGGAACACCAAGGAAAAAAAAAGTCACCTGCTTTTAAGGGCAGCCATTTTGAACTCTGTTGCTCTCTGCGGCACACCTCCGACTGCCTTGCGGCATACTGGTGTGCCACGGAACACAGTTTAAGAAACACTGGTCTATACGATCCAAAAAGCAACAGTGTGGTCATACTGAATCACAAGAATCCTTCTGATCTCTTTCTGTTTTGCAATGAGACAGACACAAGCAGTCTGTTTAATGCTAACCAAAGAAGAAAGACAGTTATAGTTGCTTTCATTCTTACACTACCATTAAGCTATATTTTATTAAATATTTGTAAAATTCTCTACAATAACACCACTGAAGTGAGCACGGCTATGCCAATTTATGCCATATGATAATCTGGCCCACTATCTTTCTGAATGAAGCTCACAGTTTTAGTTATTTGATATTTTTAGTAGAGCTGGTAGAAAAATACCAATTTTTTTTCTATTACCGAATATTTTTTAATTGAGAGTTGTAGGGGTTTTTTTTATTTCATAGACATTTTCAGGAAAAAAACCCAGAAAAGATATGTTTTGGTTTAAAACACATTTTTTATTTTTTTTTCTATTTTCAGCAATTGTTTTTAATAAAAAAATTGGTTATCAGTAAAAAAAATAAAAATTTGGGGACAAGGTTGCCTAAAATGGAATTTTTTCTCATTTTCTAGTTGCCAACAAAATACCAGTTTTGTTGAAAACACATGTCAATGGAAAAGTTCTAACAGTTTTAATTTTTTATTTTGTGATAATTTTTCGGGTACTTATATCATCCCCTTTCTGGCCTCTGTGCTGTATGACAAGACTCAGTGGGAGAAGCCTGGAGAATTTTATCCTCAGCATTTCCTTAGCACAGACAGAAAGTTTGTGAAGAATGAGGCATTCATGCCTTTTTCAGCAGGTAACTTCTCTTCAAGGACAGTAGTTGACCTTTGTCTTTTATCTTCCCCATTCTAAAACAACATGCTGGAACTCTGTCTGCCCTTGTATCCAAGGAAGGGCTGGGCAAAGTACTCTCAATGCTGCACAGCAGTTGGCTAGACAGAGACACTCCACGGCAATGATAGATATCCCTTCTTTCTGTGACAAAATACAGGACTATGTAGCACTTTAAAGACTAACAAGATGCTTTATTAGGCGATGAGCTTTCGTGGGCCAGACCCACTTCCTCAGATTAAATAGTGGAAGAAAATAGTCACAACCATATTTGCTTCTTCCATTGTTCTTCTAAGCCTCACTCAAGCTATGTCTACACTGCAGGGGTTTTCTGGGATACTGGAGGTTATCCCGGAAAAACCCCACCACATTCTGGAAATGCGTTTACTCTTCCACTTTTTTTCATGGAAGAGCAGATGCGCTCTTTCAGGGAGGCCTGTATACCTCATTCTATGAGGAATAAGGGCTATTCCGAAAGAGGAGGCTTTTCCAGAAATGCAAATGGAAAAAGCTATAGTGTAAACCTAGCTTCAGTAAGAGACTTAAAAGGACTAAGCAGGAAAATTACACTGTTTCCAGAGATGGATGAAAATCCAAAAACAAACACTCTGATATCTTAGAGGCTGTAGAATCTGGACTTAAAGCCAAAGAAGACCAAACGATGGCTCTTTCCAAAACCTATCACTACTATTCCCAAAACAAGTTAAAATAGACCTTAGACTAAAGAGAATACATCTTGCTACATTCTAGCCCTTAGGCTGTTTAGAAAGTTCGATCTGTCCCCTTGCATATGGGAAGTAACTTGCCTGCTTGATCACATCGACTAGTGGACTGAGCAAGGTATTAAGCATGGGAAACTTTTGCTTTCTAGTCTTACCTCTGTCCGGTACATCCGGTGGGACCTCAAAGAGGTCACTTACCCCCATCTGTAAAAGGAGATACTTGCTTTCCAACACACATTGTGAAGAGGAATTAGCTAATAAGGGCTAAGCACTTATCTACCACTCTTTACTAGAGTTAAAAATCAAATCTGTCGTGTTGATATTTTTTGAAACCCTTCCATTCTTGGTGTATTTCATTACAGGTCGGAGGATCTGTGCAGGTGAGACCCTAGCCAAAATGGAACTCTTCCTCTTCTTTACAAGCCTCCTGCAGAGGTTCACTTTCCATCCTCCTCCTGGACTTACCAGTTCAGATCTCAGCCTCACTCCCGCAGTTGGCATAACCACACCCCCAATGCCCCATAAGATCTGTGCTGTACCATGCCGATGAACTACAGCTTCTGGGAAAAGACGCACAAACTCAACCTCACTTTATCCTCCTGCTTATCCACCCACATACAGCCTGCTAGAGGTGACCTATCTTTATTTTCATTGTCTATAGATATCTTAACAGCATTTTACCCTATGCCTTGTATACCCCTGTAACCTATCAATTTATATAACAAAACAATAAAAAATAAAAAAACTCTTGCAATGTTGTGAAAGATCTATTTCTAACTTTGAGCACATGGCCATTTTGGCTCCATTGTTTCATTGCAGAAGCAAGGACCATCATGAGGGCAGGGAACAGGACTTGATGAACATGATTCTCTGATTTCTTCAAACTAATAAGTATCATTGCCCAGAGAGAGCGTTATTATTCAGCCATTTTGAAATATTTCATCTTACTCCTGATTATAACATCTGGGCCCAAGACGACCCTGATTACAAGATGACCTCACTGAAGAGGAATCAGGTGATTCCAATATAAAAGGCAGCAGGAAGCTGCAGGTTGTCTTGCTGTCTGTTTGAAAGCTAGCTGGGGCTAGTGGAAGGAGCTGCTCTGAGGAGCAAGTTGAGCATCTGCAGAGCCCTAGCCAGATAAAGCCAATCTAAAGGCATGGCAAGATTAAAAGAACATTGAGAAGCAGGTCAAAAAGGCACCGGCAGGAGGCCTTACCTTTTCCCAGTGAGAATTTCAAGCTTGCTGTATTGATATCCATTAATCGTCTGCTTTGTATCTAATTTGCATACCCTGAACATTAACAGAACAGATGTGGTTCACACAGTTCTGTCAATCTTTGTACCATTTAGGAATGAACAACCTGAACTAAACTGGAAGACATTCTCCTGCCATAGAGTTAAGTGATCCAGCTGAGCAATAAAAGTGATGTGGGGGAAACAGAATTCCAGTCCCTTATAACCTCTTGGTTTTCCTTTACTTAATCTTCTCTTCTACTGCCTCTCTGTGCTTTGTCACCTCTTTATTTAGGCCTGGCTTGGCCGATAGCACTAGACTAGGCAAAACAGTGTGTGCACATTAGAGAAAGGTATGCACCCAATGCGAGTGCACATGCAGGAAGAGGTCTTTGGTGTATGGAGATTGTCTAGCACCAGGAAGGAGATCACAGAGGGTGATAGTGTTTATCTATGTCACTTAAGTGAGCTTCAGGCCCCCAGCTGCTGCTTTAGACAACTAACTCCAATTAAAAGTTTCAGAGGGGTAGCTGAGTTAGTCTGTAACAGGAAAACCTTAAAAAACAATAAATAATCTGGTAGCACTTTATAGACTAACAAAACATGTAGATGGTATCATGAGCTTTTGTGGGCACAGCCCACTTCTTCAGATGACCCGAGTGTTGGAAGTCCAAAACCAAGAATAAATAAGCGGGGGCGAGGGGAAGGGAAATAAGGAAAAACAGCAAACTTATAAATTGGGGAGAGTTACGTTGGGATCCTGGTTATTTCAATAAGTGCTCATTTCTGCCACTGACCAAACCTTCTGAAAAACAGATGAGTTTATAAAAAACAAATCTTGCTTGATTCACCCAGAGTAGAAAGCGAGTCTCCTACCCTGAATCTTCAGGTCCCATGCATAGCAACTATACGCAGGCTTTTAAATCCCCATAGCTCAGATATGTGAGTTAATTATCCCTATTTTCCTTATCCAAGAGATTGGTAGCCTGTAAATAAGAAGACAAGCAATTCCATGAGTGATCAGTATAAAGTGAACATTGTTTTTCAGATGTTAATTTAATAGAAGCATTTTGTCCTAACCAGATCGTATAATGGAAAAAATCTTTCACTGACAAACATACAAGTAGGGTCAAACCTGAGAGGAAATGCACATTTTAGTTTATTTTCCTTTTCCAAAATTAAAGGTTTCCTGAGAATAAATGAAATAAGAGGTGAGTACAGAACTCCTAAGACCAGAGATTTGTACTATACCCTTTCCTTGTCCCTGTCCATCTCCCTGCATAAACATAATCCCCTACTGAACCAGGTGTGAACACCTTTGTTATGCAATAGACTAAGTGAAAGGAATACTATTCAGCTGATAAGATGAAATGTTGATCCATTAATTTCAGGTTCCCACATAAGTGTTTTGATTTACATTTAAAGACAGGCCTAATTTTGCTTGAAAAGGGAACAATTATAGTGGATTAGCAACTATTCATTAGATAAAATGTCAATTACATCATTCAACTTCAAATAAGATGTAATTTTCTCTTTAGAATTAAAATTGGGTCCACAGAGGTGCTGAATTCACATTCTTGATATGACTGGGGTAATATAATGAAACAATCCTAGTCTTCCAAACAACACACACACCCCACATATCTAATGTGATATTAGAGCTAGTAAATTTACTGCTGAGCCCCAAAAGAGAGTCTGAAAAAGGAAAATATCAGCCATAACCAGTGTTCCCTGTAAGCTGTGCAATTGTATGGCCTCTCAGGAGAGTTTCAAATGCCACCAGGCTGATTAGCAGAGCATCCACAGCTAGGCTTTTGTTTCTACTGGTGATGCACATTTGCATGTCTTGGTGCACATAAAAAGTTAATCCGCACATGGATGGAAAAGATTAGAGTGAACGTTGGTCATAACCTAGTTTATTAATACAATATATATGCTATATAAAAGTGGTCCTTATGTGGATGAACTAAGTTGTACATGTCTGGTCTTTACACCAATGAAAAAAGCAGCGTATCACTAATGTTTGACTGGGCAACAATCAATATATTGTGCAAACATCTGTCTAATAAAAAGGTTAACAGATATTTGGTGTTTGCAGAAGGCAAGTCTTTAGAAGCAAAAAACATTTTGTCAGAGTCAACACCCGCTGGCATGAAATAAAGCTTGCCTTAGCATTGGCAGACATACAGATTCCTCAAAGCAAGTCCACCTTCTCGTAGGCCTGTTCAAGGAGAGTCAACATATTCTTCATCTCAGCTGACTGTTGGATGGAGTGTAGGTCCTTCAAAATACCTTTCTGATCTTGAATTTTCAGAATCTCTTCCTGAGGAAGAAATACAAGCGAGAAAATGAAGAATAGGTGAAAGAAAGACAAGACATATCCATTTCATTCAGGGCATATCTACAGGGAGCAATACTGCGCAGTACGGAAGGGCATTTTCGAAATCATACCCACGTATGTGTAGACAAGCCCTTAAAGAGGCCAACAGAAATTCCATCTAGTCAGACTACTTCCAGCAGAGTCCTAGCTATCTACAAGCTGAAAGGAGGATCAGAAGTCATAGGCAGGGAAGTGATCCTTAACAATTGGGTGGAAATATCTGAGACCATTTAATAAACTGCTCCCTGTTATCAGAGAGTCAGCTCTTATTCAGAATATCTTAGTCTATTCAAATGCAAATGCATTGCTCTCCCTAGGAGAGAGGAAATACAGACAATTCCTGCTAGAAAGGAAAATTTGGTTTCTGTTGTGTCCTCCTTATCGGCTGGAAGGTCACTGAAAACAGTACTCTGCCCTTGCTCACCTGAAGAATGGGTGCTTGCAGACTGTTCTTTGGGAGTTCTGGAAGGCTGAGGACCCCTGTACCGTTTGTCTGGAACACCTAGAGGAGCAAGAAAAACTCAATCTGATGACAGATGCAAACAGAGCCTTTACAAGCCACCATTCTCCTAATTTCTTAGTCCTGAATAACAGAAATCTCCAATGTTTAGAAATCCTTGAAAATGAACATTCCTAATCCCAGGGTTTCTCTCTCCTACATAAGACCCTCTGCTGAAAAATCCTGGTTCCAGAAACATGGCCTCCTGGGATCAATGCATCAAATCTTGTTATGAGATACCTTCTTAGCCTTATCCTCAGCTTCCTCCAACCGGTTCCTGAGAGTCCGGATTTTATCCTGCAGGCTCTGAATATTCTCATCTGTATTCTCAGCAGTCTCCACAGCTGTTGCTATTTCTTCCTGGGTAAAAATGGAAAGAACAGAATAAATACAGTTAAAAACTGTTTATATGCAAAACATTGTGTTAGAGTCCTACGTAACAGACTCATTTTTTAACTTCCCTGATGTAGCCCATGGGACTGAACTACATGCTTGTCTACATATCTTTTCTTATGGATTTCTTTTTATATATATATAATTTTGTTTTACTATACTAGGTTTATATTAAAGTAGTTTGACTGCAATGTAAGGCATGTATAGACCACATCCTGTATGTTGAACTAAGGCAAAGTTAGCGTACACATATCTGGGACCTTTCATCTAGAATAGATAATGAGTTGAAGCATAAGGTTCATATATGGCTGTGACCTTTAATACACATATAGGGTGCCTTGAAGCAGCTTAGCAAAGCGGGCTTCCCAAGTTCATACCCCTTTTTAAATTTAAGTTACACCACAAGGAAAGAACCAAAATAACAGCATCACACAGTTGATTCAATCAGTTTGTGATTAACTACTACTCTCTAATCCTTTTCAGCAATACTACTGTCCAGCCAGGTATTCGCCATTTTTTAGTTGTGCATTTGACTTTTTCCTTCAGACCAATTCTTAATTCGTCAAGGTCATTTTGAATTCCAATTCTGTCCTCCAAAGTGCTTGTATTTGTGTCCTTTGCAAATTTTATAAGCATCACCTTCTCTCCATTATCCAAGTCATTAATTAAGACTTTGAATAGTACTTGACACAAGATGGACCATTATGGCACCCCACTATATATGTCCTTCCATTTTGGCAGTGAACTATTGATGACTACTCTGACCAAAGTCTTTCAACTAGCTTTGCACTCACTTTACTGGCCACTCACAGGATACTGAGCAGGATGGACCTTTGGTCTGATGCAGTATGTTCATGCTTATGTTATGTTCACCTCATAGTAATTTCAACTACACCACATTGCCCTAGTTTGCTTATAAGAATGTCATGTGGGATTGTGTCAAATGCCTTACTAAAACTGATATATCACATCTATAGCTCCCCCTATACCTCCATTCACTAGTAACCCAGTCGAAAAAAGGAATTAGGTTGGTTTAACAGGATTTGTTCTTTACAAATCTATGCTGGCTATTTTTATAACACTATTATCATCCATGTGCTTACAAACTGGGGGTATGTCTACACTGCCACTCTAGTTTGAACTAGGGTGGCTAATGTAGGCATTCAAACTTGCAAATGAAGCCCGGGATTAAAATATCCCGGGCTTTATTTCCATGTTCCCGGGCGCCGCCATTTTTAAATGCCCCGTAGTTTGAACTCCCTGCCTGTGGCTACAGGTGGCACAGCCTAGGTAGTTCGAATTAAAGCTCCTAATTCGAACTACCATTATTCCTCTTGCAAGGAGGTTTAACGGTAGTTTGAATTAGGAGCCTTAATTTGAACTACCTAGTCTGTGCCGCGTGTAGTTGCGGGCAGAGGGTTCGAACTACGGGGCATTTAAAAATGGCAGCACCCGGGAACATGCAAATAAAGCCCGGGATATTTTATTTAATCCCGGGATTCATTTGCAAGTTCGAAAGCCTACATTAGCCACCCTAATTCGAACTAGGGTGGCAGTGTAGACATACCCTGAGAGATTAATAACTTGTTTTAGTTTCTTAGGCTGACCGGTTTATAATTCCTCAGGTAGTCATTGCTCCCCTTTGCACTGTGAGGCACACCAGGGTGCTGTTGGTTTCTGGTGGTTTTTGTTTTGTTTTAACAGAATGCCTGATAAAAGAGGTGAATAAGACCAGGATTGAGTGAACCTGGACTGAATTTCCTCTTCATCTCAGGAAACAGTAATCTCTCCAGGGGTCCTTCAATGAAGCAGTATGAAGAGAAACTCAGGAATGAGAGAATATTAACACCGAAGTTCCCCCCCCTCCCCCGGGACTAAATGGTCCTTCTATTGGAGGAGCCTTTGAGGAGGAGAACAAGGATTTATACATATTCTTTATTCTGATCCCAATCCCTCTTTACCTCCCCATCTCCCTTACCTGCAGTAGTGCCACGGCCTCTTCATTGGATGAAAGATTCTGTTTCTCTGTCACCTTAAGACTCAGCACATTTTTCAGGTTGCTCAGCTTCCCTGTAGGCACCTTCAGGGTCTTGTAATGTCTCAGAAGCCTTGATTATAAAAAGAAAAAGCATCACCTGTTTGTTCCTTAAAAAACATGATGGTCTACTAAAGACCCACATACGGAGAAGGCATATTCACCAAACATTATTCTCAACTAGCCAATAAGACGGGATTTTCAGGTCTTCTCTCCTGAGCTCTCTCGCTCTGTCTCTCTCTCCCTCCCTACTGCCTCCCCCCTCTCTCTCAGCTCTCCTCCGCCTCCTGCCTCTCTCTCCGTCTCTTTCTTTCTCTTCTCCCCCTCCTCCCTCTCACTCTCCCTTTCTCTTCTCCTCCTCGTGCCTCTCTCTCCCCTCTGTCTCTCCCCGCCTCCCTTCCCCTTCCCCTTCCCTCCCGCTGTGGCGCTTGGCTGAGTGCTGCCTGCTCAGCCAGGCTGCTGCGAAGGAGGAGGGGTGGGGTGGAGACGTACATGGCCAGGGTGCGGGGCTGTCTATGTCATCGTCCCCCCCCCACCCCCCCCGCGGCGGCCCGGCTGCGGGGCACACCACTCAGCGCCACGGCGGGAGGAAGAAGGGGGTGCGGTGATGTACACGGCCCCACCCCCTGGCTGTGTACATCACTGCCCTGCCCTGCTCCCTGTCCCACCAGGCCCACCTGAGCGGTGCTCAGCTGGGCCCCGGCAGGGGAGCAAGCGGTGGCAAGCGGCCCTTTGGGGTCCGGCTGCGGCGAGTGGCTGCACCCACCCCCCCTTGCCAGGTCTACTTCCCGCCCCCCTCCTCCCGTCCAGCCCCATGGGCCCCGATCCCCCCCAGCTCTGCTTCCCACCCCTTCTTCCTGCCAGCCAGTCCCAAGGCCCCCCGGACACCTCCCCGCCAGCACTGCTTCCCTCCCCACTTCCTCTGGGCCCCCCCCACCCTCTCCTACAGCTCCTGATGTCCCCCCCGAGCTCTGCTTCCCACCCCCCTTCCAGCCAGCCCCGCCCCCTTCCCCTCCCTCCAGCCCCCCTCATCCTCCCCTCCAGCCCCACAGCCCCCAATCCCCCCCCAGCTCTGCTTTCCACCTTCCTTCCGGCCAGCCCCGCCCCTTCCCCTTCCTCCGTGGCACGCTGCGCCACTCCGACGGGAGTGGCACAGGGCGCAACGGAGGGAGGAGAAGGGGGCGGAGCTGGCCGGAAGGGGGGTGGAAAGCAGAGCTGGGGGGGGATTGGGGGCTGTGGGGCTGGAGGGGAGGATGAGGGGGCCAGAGAAAGGGGGGAGGGAAGCAGCGCTGGCCAGGGGAGTGGTGTCCGGGGGGCCATGGGGCTGGCCGAACCGCCGCAGAGGGAGGGAAAGGGGGGGCGGGGTGCTGATGTACACAGCTAGGGGGCGTGGCCGTGTACGTCAGCGTTACAGACGCACAGACACTGGGCTACTATATATATATATATATATATGACATGATGAGCTGCTGTTACTGAAGTAAAGGGCCCAAAATGTTTAAGAAAGGAGGGAAAGAGGCCTGAAATTCTCTTCCAAGAGTGGTATGGTTGAGATGCCTAAGCACAGAACTAGGAGCCAGCAACTCCAGAGTTCTTGACTATAACTATGTTGTCTGCTGTGGTCTCTCAATCTCTTTGGCTCATTGTGCTATCTGTAAGGTTAAGTAGGTTATTACTATTCTCAGGTCTTTGTTAAAATTAATTCATTTTTGTGAAGTGCTGTAGAAATTTGTAGTATCATTATTTATAGAGCCCTGCACATATCTTCACAAATGCGAACACAGTGTTTACCATCCTTGCAGACTGGACGCAGATCCTCATTTCTGTATCCACATAGGCAGGGCTCGTCAAGCCGCGGCAAGCCCCACTCGCCAGCCGCGTGGTTTGACAGACTGCACATGTGCTGACCGCACTGTGCCGGCTTGTAATCTACTTGCCACAGGTGAGTAGATTACATTAATTGATGAGCCCTGCACATAGGGATCCAACAGTGACATAGGTTGCTGACAGGGATGCAAAATCCCATTTAATTGGTTGACTGGTTAACCAAGAAATGTAACCGATTAACCAATTGGGGGGGTAAAGGAGGAGGGGACACTCCAGCCCAGATTTCCTGAAGATGCACCTGTGTCTCTTCTTCATACCACTCATTACCTTTCCTTCAGGAGGTTGAGGTGCTTTTGAATGTCATCTTTTTCTTGTACTGATTTACTCAGAATGGATCTAGAAGACAGAAAAGGCAAAGTGTTAATTTCTACCACAGAACCTGTAAGTAAAAGAACATTACTGGCATAGGATTATAAGGTCAGCAATGTCACACAAGAGATGACTGTCTGGCAACGCTTTCATGAAATAATATTGTTGAACTGTAAATACAGCCGGTTATGCTGTCAGTTTACCGAGGTCTGTCTTTATTTTTTCACTTGATCTATTCCACAATCTGTTAAATGTCACAAGGCCTTTTTACCCATCTTGAGAACGCTTTCCAAATCTCATGCTTACCAATGAAGATTTCCTGTGTCAGACAGGCAAACATGCATTATAAAGTTTAGAATTCTCAATTAGGGATATAAAATTCCATTCAATTAGTTATGAGGGCTAGTGGCTGGGAATCGGCAGCTTCGCAGGGAGAAGATCCAGGGAGAGCTGCTAGCTTCCAACACACACAGGCTGGGAATCGGCAGCGTCATGCGGGATGCAGGTGGGGGGCTGCTCCCAGGTAACAATTAACAGGTTACCCATTCACATCTCTAGCCTCAATAACTAATTAATTACTCAGACACTTTCAGAATGATTTATTCCCCCCCCCCCCCCCATCTATTACATTAAACATCCTAATTAATTGAAAAAATAGAATGAGATTCCTGGTCTTATGTGGTTGAAACCCTGGCTGGAAGTTGAGATGTGGTGATGCTTGATACTCACAATATTACTGAATCCATCATGCCTCCCAGGTGGTCCATGCTGGTGTCTGAGAGAGGCTGCCATGCTGCTGTTTTGCCAGGGGCCAACTTCACCATTTTTCTATCCTGAGCACCTGCTTCTGTTGCTATCAGAAAGAGAAGGAGAAACAGTGAAGATGTGACCTACTGGACTTGGATATAAAATGTCTGGTAAATCAGTTATTTCTCTGACTCTCAAATGACAGAGCTATCAACCCAAGAGCAGATTTTCTGTCCCAAAGAAAAACCATCTCAGACTGTTCACATTATCAGTAGTAGTAATTTGTAAAGCATAGACAGTATGTTGGGTGATGTAAAATACACAGAAGATATCTGGTCCCTGCCCCAGGAAGCTTCCATTCTAGTGATTTCCTCCCAACATATTTGATTAAACTGGTGAAAGGACTGAGAAGTAAGCCCATGAGAAGCCATTCTGGCTACTAGGGATGTTAAAATGCATTTATTTGTGTAAATGTCTAACTGCTGAAATTTTACATGCTGGGGAAGGTGGGAGCCAGTGCTTGCAGGGAGCTGGCCTTTAAGCCAGCTCCCCATGAGCATCGGTTCCCATTCCCCTCCCTCCCCCTCCCCACTTAGAGCTGCTGCCTCTATATCAGAAGTAGCAATACAAGGGGCAAGTGGATCCATGGGAGCCAGTGCTCATGCCTCCCTGCCCCCTCCCTGCCCTGCTATCTCTGTGGGAGGCAGGCAGCTCCGTGGGAACCAATTAAATGGGATTTTACATCCCTACTTCAGTGTATGGATTTCTGGGGTGAAGTACTAAAATACTGATGGGATACAGACATGGGGAGATGATAAAGAAATCTGTACCTTCAGGAGACTGCTCCCTCTGTCGCTTCTCTCTCTTCTTGGCTGTCCGTGTGACCTGGTAAAAGGGAAAATGTACACCAAAGAAAGAAATGTGCAAATGTTTTCTAGTGCATGGGACCATCCACTTGCTACCAAGAACCCATTTTGTAATAAGGGCTGTGGAGGTATTTGAATATTTGACAATGTCCTTTTGCCAATGTCTTTTTTATCTCCTGTAGAAAAGGGTTGTTTTCTGGTTTGTGCAGCCATATTCATCGAGCACACATTTTCAAATAAGATCACATCTCACACAAGTTCTGCAGGCCTTTTAAACAGGAAGAAGCAACACATAACCAGACCCCTTTAGCTCTTTCATTACAGAAGCAAGTCTGTGAATGAGAAAATTTATGAATTTCACTTCTCCTAATCTCTTTCCAAAAGCAGTTTGGGGCAGCACTGTTCATAAAGTTAGCTGAGAACGTTTAGCCAGTGAATGTGAATGTTTAACCTGCCATGGGCAGGAGCAGCTCCAGTCATCCGGAGCACCACCTGCCTGTGGTGGGGGGGCCAGCCCAGCAGCGGGATAGGGTGGGGGTGCTCCAGCCCTTCCTTTAATCAGTTAACCGGTTAATCAATGGGCTCGTCTACACTGGCCCCTTTTCCGGAAGGGGCATGTAAATTTCATGAGTCGTAGTAGGGAAATGCGCGGGGGATTTAAATATCCCCCGCGGCATTTAAATAAAAATGTCCGCCGCTTTTTTCCGGCTTTTAAAAAAGCCGGAAAAGAGCGTCTACACTGGCCCCGATCCTCCGGAAAAAGTGCCCTTTTCCGGAGGATCTTATTCCTACTTCAAAGCGGCGGACATTTTTATTTAAATGCCGCGGGGGATATTTAAATCCCCCGCGCATTTCCCTACTACGACTCATGAAATTTACATGCCCCTTCCGGAAAAGGGGCCAGTGTAGACGTAGCCAATATGTTTAACTGATTAACCGATTAAACGGGATTTTACATCCCTAGCTGAGACAAGGAGCATCTTTCGGACAGAAAGATGTGCCCTACAGATAATGAGCCAGGAGTGATCCACTTTCTACAAGGAATGATTAAGCTAAGATGTTATTGCTCTAATCATGTAGTAACTAAAGCTTCAAAGGGGTAGCCAAGTTAGTCTGTAACTGGAAAAACTTGAAAAAACAACGAATAGTCTAGCAGCACTTTAAAGACTAACAAAACATGTAGATGGTATCATGAGTTTTTGTGGGTGGTTGTACCATCCTCATGATACCATCTACATGTTTTGTTAGTCTGTAAGGTGCTGCTTGACTATTCGTTGTTTTTTTAAGTTTTTCATGTAGTAACTAATCAGTCCCAGAAAAAAATCCCTTAAACAGCAGAATGGCCAGTTGTGTTTCATTAAGTTATGTGACTACACTGCCCCCTCCTGGCCAATGACATAAAACTGAGATACAGGCAGTCCCCGGGTTACGTACAAGATAGGGACTGTAGGTTTGTTCTTAAGTTGAATCTGTATGTAAGTCGGATCTGTCCGCTGCCCGCGTGTTCCGCCGCTTTGCAGAGCAAAGACGCGGAGCACGCGGGCAGCGGACAGCCCAGAAGCGTCTGGGCTGTCCGCTGCCCGCGTGCTCCGCCGCTTTGCTTCCTCTCCCTGGTCTGCTGGAGACCAGGGAGACAGGCCCCGTTCGTAACTGCGGATCCGACATAAGTCGGATCCGCGTAACTCAGGGACTGCCTGTAGTTATTTCCTGAAGGTCCTGAGGATTTTTTCATTTCTTTCCATTCTGTCTGTGTGTTGCAGACAGAACGAATGTCCATTCTGAACAAACTGAATATTTGCTCAAATGAAGTAAATATTCACAGAAAAGCTTTCTTCCCCATGCACACATTAGTAGAAGGACAACATGTTTTCTCTTTCCACATGAATATTTTGGACTGATTAGTCTGAAATGTAATTACTTCTTTTTCTTGTCCCCGTTTTTGTCCTCCATCTGCTTTTTTGCTGGCAAGTTCTGGGTGCTGCTCTGACTTGTTTCTCTTCTGTGCTGCTCCTCCCCTGACAGACTTCCCTGCCTTAGGTGGATGAACATGGTGATGTTTCATTGCCTATAAAGCAGTGGAGAAAGAAAAAGAGGTCAACAGAAACAGAGATTTATAATCTATAAAGGAGAGTAACACACACAGATATTAAACTGGAAAACTATGTTGAATACAACATAATCCTTTGTGTATCTGAGAGCAACATTCCTTTGGTATATGTCTCCAGCTGCTGCTGCTGCTGTTGGAGAAGCCAATGGAATAATGTGCAAGCACCAAAGACACACCTCCCCCATTACTTCTCAGACCCACTAGTCACCATTTGTTTGTTATAAGATCCTAAAAACCAATGTCACATCTGTTACAGGAACTATTTTCATCACATCCTCACACTGTTTTTCCCAGGCAATTACTACAGGTGGGACATCCCTGGTCCAGCATCCTCAGCGCCTGACCAGGGGAGGTCAACGCTCCACTCCCTGCTCTTGGCCTGGCTCTCCGCATCAGGCCCGCTGCCCCCAACCCTACTGGGGCTGCGCTTCTGGCCTGGGATCTGGGCTACACTCTCCAGGATGCTAACTCTCGCTCCTTCTGGACCACGGATGTTGCCAGATCAGAGTGTCCTGGATTTTAGAGGTACAACCTGTAATATGACACAAGGGATGATGCCACTATACCATGACTTCTGGAAGCAATTGTCCTGACATGGGAGGCAATGTCATTCTGCTGAGTCTCACAGGAGTGAAAGCTGTGACATGATGGACAATCATTTCTTTGCAGCAGGGACTCTGCTGACTTCCCAGCGATCACATCTCCGCTCTCTTTTGCGGCAGCACCTCTCAAGGCACAGTGATTAGGGATGTGAAGGAAAAGTCGACTATCTGCTTATCAGATAGTCAACAGGCTAATCAACTAGTCACTTCCCCCTCCCCCCCTTGCTGCCTCTATCAGAAAGAGGTAGCTGGGGGGCGCGGGAGGTACTTCAAAGCAGCAGCGCCATGTGGAGCCTTGGGCCAGCTGAGGTGTCCCCAAGCTGCCTGCAGCATTTCAAAGCGGGAGTGCTCCCTGGAACCCGGGATCAGCTGGGGACTCTCCCATTGACACCAGCCTCCATGCGGCACTGCCGCTTTGAAACGCTGCATGGAGCCGGATGCCGGGCTCAACGCTGGGGCTGTTGCTACACTTCAAAGGCCAAGGCCCGCTATCGGCCAATGGAATAGTCGATGCAAAATGCATCGACTATTCGATTAGTCAATTACTCGCAATTTAACATCCCTACTGCAGATGATGTGATTGTCATGGAAACGGCTGGGTCTCCTGGCTGGACTGTCACGGAACATGGGACTGTCGTGACAGTAGGTTGGATTCACCTGGGCTGTGCGTTATGCGATCTGGGAAGCCAAGGGCTCCTAAAGCTGAAAGACTACAACTCCCAGCAGGCATTGCCATGCCTCGTCATAGAGCGCAGGCCACGGAGGGCGCATTGCATGCTGGGAAATGTAGTATGGCCGCCTAAACACCCCTTTTCTCCTCACGGCTACCTGTTGCCGTCGCGTTAACCGACCCCACCTCTGCAGCGTCCCACCGCGCGGCCCGCCTCCCCCCTCTGCGAGACTCACCGGTGCTCCTCACCCATCCGGCCGCCAGCCCAGTCTCCCGGCGGAACACGGAGCCGTTGGCAAGAGCGTTCCCGCGCTGCGGCGCGCATGCGCACGCCGGGGCCCAAGCCAGCGTCCCTCCCAGCGTGTACGGCGGAGGTGCGCCTGCGCACTCGGGTTTGTTTGGGTTTGGCTGGGGGGTGACTCGGGGCCAGACCGGGATCAGATAGGCGGGTAAGAGAATGTCCCCGAATCCCGCCGGTGACGTCACTGGGGAGTGGGCTCTGGCCGTTAACTCCCCTTCCCCCCAGCCCGCTCGCCAAGCCAGGTGCTGACACGCCTGCGCCTCAGGGGCGGGCCTGGCTCCTTGGCCCCCGCCCGCCGTAGGGCAACCGTGACGTCCGCTCGCGCGGCCAGACCCGCCCTGTGCGCTAACCGTCCCGCACGCGCAGGGTCCCCGGCTCCCCTCCCGATTAGACCCCCCCCCCCATCTCCCCCTCCCGCCTTCGCTCAGGGGGCCGGTTCCGGCCTGAGGGATTTGGGCTCCAAGAGCGGGCTCTGGGCCTGGCCGGGGGAGGGGGTGAAGGCTCCAGCTGCTGCCAGAAATGAGGGGCGCGGTGCGGGAGAGCGGGCTCCGGGCTGGGCTAACGGGGCGCGGTGCTGGGGGTGGAGTGACGGTCCCGGCTGAGCGATTGGGGGTGCGGACTCAGGTCTGGGGCAGGTTGGGTGCAGGACGCCACGATCGCCATCAGGTCCCCCAGGCACAGAGGGGCGCCCTGCCCTGCCCTTGTGTCCACAAGTGCTGCCTCTGCAGCTCCCGCTCGTGGCTCCCAGCAAATGGGAGCTGTGGAGCTGGTACTAGGGACAGTCCATGAAGCTTCCCTAGTGTCCAACCAGTTCTGCTAGAGCAAACTAGCCACCTTACTCTGAAAATGTAAATAATTTCTGAGAGCCAGTTAGCCACACTCAATTGGCCAAATAGCCACATGTGGCTAGTGTGTTGGACTCCCCAGGTCTAGGGGCTACAGGGCTCTGGTGGCAGCTTCTGGGAGCCACACAGAGCCAGGGCAGGTGGGGAGATTGCCTTAGCCCCCTGCCTTATTGCCAATTGGAGCCACCAGGGTCCTTTTCCAACCAGGAGTTCTGGTTGAAAAGTGGATGCCTAGCAACCCTAGACCTTACCTGTGGTAAGAGAGCAGGACAGTGGCCTGGCTCATGCCTGTTAATGTACCCCAGTGCCCTTCCATCACAATACCTCTTTGCTGGTTCGTGTACCCCCAATCCTTTTTCATGATGCTGCTGCTGCTGCTGGCCAGCCAATTGCTCCTCTTTCTGTAGCTGACTTTCCTTCCAAAGTGCAGTGTTTTGTGCTTGTCTTTATTGCATTTTAGAGCAGCTCTCCAGTGCAGGGAGGTGTGGGGTAATTAGGGATTGAGATGGGTAACACAAAGGGGTATAATGCATGGGCACGGATAGATGAGGCTTGAAGGCATATTGTGCCTGGATTATGTTTGTTTAGACAATTAAGTTTTCCTCAAGTTCCAATACCACAATTCATTTTACTCTCATTATGTTTGAGGTTGAGTGTTTACAAATGGTTAAAGCAGGGAAATGGGTTCCATTCTTTATTTCTGGCAGTGATTTGTTGTTGGAATTTAGGCAAGCCTCTTAACTGCTGTGTGGCTCAACTTCCCCATCTGAGATCTTTGGATGAAAGACAACATGGCAGTGTCATCAAGTATTATATTTCAATTTCCCCAGCTCTTCTCACATTGGTGACCCACACAGGAAGACATGTTGAGGGCTAAGTATGGGCTTCGGCACCTCTGGCCACACTATTCCAAGTGGATGGCAGGACTACAATCCTCCAAGATCATGTGCCGTGCTCTGCACCCCGAGTGGGCTGCTATGGCTAAAAAACAGCTGAAAGGCAAGAATCCAGAAGAACTGATATGGCACACACCAGAAGGAATTGTCATCAAGCCTTTGTATTCGAGAAGGGATACAGAAGGCTTTCCTGAGGAGCTGCCAGGAGTGAAGCCTTTCACTCGGGGACCATATCCCACCATGTACACTTACAGACCCTGGACTATCCGCCAGTATGCTGGTTTCAGTACAGTGGAGGAGAGCAACAAATTCTACAAGGACAACATTAAGGGTAAAGCGAACCTTTTTATCTCTGTCTGCATACATGTAACAACCTAGCTGCATTTCTGGTTTAGCCTAGCAAGGATAGTACATAGATCATGGAACAATTTAGTGTTGTTTCATAGTCCTAATGGGAGACAAATTTACTGTGGAAAACCTGCTAATTTTTTGTCAGTTTTAATTAAACTTTTAATATTAATTCATCCTGGCATTCTAAATTTAAATATTATGCTTTGAATTTTTTTTAATTATATGTTATACTCAGAGTATAATAAGCAAGCCATTTTCCCAGCAATGACATTTTCAGGTTTTTGAGAGCAGGTTTTCCAATATTTCTTCAACATGTTAAACTTCCCAACAATTCTCTTCTATTAAATAAAATTAGATACTATGTTATAACATTTTGGATGTCAGAAGTAATTCAGCCACTGTCGAAATTGAACCACCTGGGCTCATTTAACCCCATATGTTTTCTTTCCAGTGATGCAACCTAAAACATTTTTGAGGAGAAGGGAAGTATAATTTTACCTGTCAAAGCAATAGTGGAAATCCCATTAACTAAAAAGTTCCAAACACAGAGTATTTATGGTTCACAAATTGTTCTTCAGAAAGGCTTTTTTGTATAAATGTTGTCCGCAAACTATACTTTTATCAATAAGCAAGAATACTTCTAGAGGTGTCACTGGTTAACCAGCAGACCGCACTTCTCCCCTGTGGCATAGTACAGTGGGCCTGAGTTGGCCAGAGTAGGCTACCCTGCCCATGACTGGGGGCTGCTCCAATCCAGCTGCAGCCTCTCTAACCTGGCTTGGCTAGAACAGCTCCCCACCCACCTCCATTTAAGCAGTTAACCATTAAACGTAAAGCTTAACCAGTTAACTGATTAAACAGGATTCCCTTGGTTCTTTCTGGTCTGGCTTGCTGTGTGACCTTGTCAGTCACATATTTTCTTCATTAAGTAGGTATATTTAATGCTTAACCCTAACAGGAATGTTTAATATTGCTTAATTATTTGGAAACACTCTGTGAAAAGCTCTACATAATTGCACTACATATTGTGGGGAAGATGATGCTCTCAATCTGTCCAGAGTCCCAGAATTGCTGGATATTGGTAAGAGGTAAAGACATTTACTTCAAATTTCTATCATTAAGCATTAGAGATAATATCCCACTGAGATGAACTGGAGGCAGTTCATGCCTCTCTGAAAACTTAATATTGAAACACAAAAAGCAAGCACTGGAGGAAAAGGACTCCTCCTCCAAACTTAGTGTTTTGATATGGAGAGGTTACATACTAGGGAAGTGAATGAGTAACTGGCTGCTTGGTAAGTATTACCCTTAACAGTAAAGCATCACCCTTAACGGATATTAGTTAATCAGTACACAGGACCAGCCTTCCATCCATGGCCTGCCATAGGTTGGGGGCTGCTCCAGATGGTCCCCCTGCACTTGGGGCCACAGGTTCCTCCTGCTGGCCCCCCACGTGGGTTCCCGCAGAATCAGTTAACTGGTTAAACCTAAGGTTTAACTGGTTAACTAATTAACTGAGATTTTACATTCCTGTTATATAGCAGTGCAATGGGTACTAGTAGTACAATCCATTGGCTTCAGTAGCAGTTGGTATGTGTTAAGTGTAAGATGCTGAATCCAAATAACAGTTGACATACTAGCAGCTCCATGGTACTGCCTCTGTAACACAGTTACCATTCATAAATACTACGGCCAGAAGAGACAACTGTGATCATCATTCTAGTCTGACCTGCTATGCAACAAATATGACATAACACCCCACTACAGAGCTTGTTCCTGCTGCCCAGTGTAACCAGGACAGTTATGCAGTGTCTAGGACATTTTATTCCCTTGATGCCATGTCAGCGTTTGGCTCTGAAAGTTATTTTTTCATTTTCTATGACTACAGCCTTGGAGCTGCATTGGTGCACTTTCGAAACGAGATTCTTTACCATAGTAAGAGTTAGAAACTTTTTTGAATGAAAATTTAAATTCCACAGAAACTAATAAACCTCCAGAGAAGTTTGAAGCTAGCCTGTGACACTACATATTGTATCCGTTTAGACCCTGATTATATAAAATAGTTAGTTGCCATTTCTAAATCAAGCCTGTGGTACTATTCTAATTAACTTGTTTTCATGAATTTAGCTGGCCAGCAAGGATTGTCAGTTGCCTTTGATCTGGCAACCCATCGTGGCTATGATTCAGACAATCCACGCGTTCGTGGTGATGTTGGAATGGCTGGAGTTGCTATTGATACGGTTGAAGACACCAAGATCCTTTTTGATGGAATTCCTTTAGAGAAGATGTCAGTTTCTATGACAATGAATGGTGCAGTAATTCCTATCTTAGCTACATTCATTGTAACTGGGGAAGAACAAGGAGTGCCTCAAGCCAAGCTTACTGGGACAATCCAGAATGATATACTCAAGGAGTTCATGGTCCGAAATACATACATTTTCCCTCCAGAACCATCAATGAGGATCATTGCAGACATTTTCCAGTATACATCAAAGGTATTTAATTTACTTCTATTATATTATTTATGCAGTGCTCCCCATTTGTAGAAGACACTTTACAGAATAAAGAGAAATAAACCATGGCAGCTACTAACAAAACAGGATAGGAAGTAGGGATGTTAAATTTCGATTAATTAACTAATCAAATAGTCAATGGGGCTCTTTTGCATTTCAAAGATTGAGACGCAGTGTGGAGCACGGGGCCAGCAGGGAGTGATTGAGGCAGCAAGGGAGGGGAAAGTGACTAGTCGACTAGTGCTTTTGCTTATTGGATAGTTGACTATTGATATTGACTTATCAGATAGTTGATTGGTCACTTTACTATAATCCTTGTACTTCCTAATAGGGATGTAATCTCATATTGCAATAGGGCATGTAGATCTTAATCATTTGGGGAAAATTAGATATTAATCACTATCTAAAGATAGCAAGGAAAAAGTGCAATTTAGGAAGGATGTTCATGGTGCACAGGAAAAAGCTTGATCAATGGGGTTTAAAAGGCTGTTTTGTGCCTAGAGGTCAGCATGGAGGAAGACTAAGGAAGGTGACATGGGCAGATTATGTAGGCTGGGCCAGAGTGCTGCAGAGACTTGAATGCAAGGAGAAGTTTGATATTTTTAAATGCAGGAGAAGAGGGAGCCAGTGCAGGGATTGACAGAGATTGGTTTTAATGATAGATGAGAGAGACTATTTTGGCTGTACCATTTTAGATAGGTTTGAGGGAGTTAGTGTGACGAGACGAAAAGATGATGATTTTTATAATCATTGTGGGAAATAATGAAAACTCAACTAATTAGTTGTTGGGCAGAACGCTAGAAATAATTTAGCTATATTAAGGAGGAAAAGCACAGAATATTAAGATGGTGAATGGAGTATGAATATCTTAAGATTTGTCCAGAAACAACTTTGCTTTGATTTGTTATTTACAATGAGTGGAGTTGTTGTTAAGTATTATGGGCTAAATTTGTAAAAGGACTTGGGCATCAAGCTGCTGTTCCAGACACCTAAATCCCAGAATCAGGCTCCACTGGGATTCGCAAGGGCTCTGCTCACTGCCCCTGAACCATGTAGCAATCTAAAGTTGTGCAGCACCTAGGGATGTAAGGGAGTAGTTGACTATTCGCATCCTCTCCCTCACCCCCTCTGCTTTAAAAGCCAATTCCCCCTCAGCACTGTCTCTGCAGTGCAGGGGCAGAGGGGGACACAGGACTACATTTAAAGTTCAGAGCTGCAGCGGGGTCCAGCAGCCCCTGTTTGTGGGGGGTCCCCCCCCACTTGCAGCCACTGATACTCGCTTCCATCCCTAGTCTAGAATTGTGGGAAAATTGATGCTGCAGTGGCCGATCTTCTGGTGTTCGATTTAGTGGGTCTAGTGAAGACCCCATCAACACCGGTACTCCTCACTGTTGCGGGGAGTAAGGGAAGTCAGTGGGAGCATTTCTCCTGTTGACCTCCCACAGTGGGAATGGCGCCGAAGTTCAGCTTAAGGTATGTCAACTACAGCTATGTTGTTTGCCTTCTGACCTTCCTCCATATTATAGACCTGGCCTTAGTCTGTTTTGCCTTTGGAGCTTGATCCAATAAGTGTGTTCAGAACTCACTTTACTGAATCTGACCTCTACAGACAAGCTTACATAAAATGGACAGAGGTGAGGGGGATTATATCCATCCTCGTAATTTTATCTCAGTTGTGAGGGTACTTACTTAGGATGTGGCAGACCCTTAATTCAGGTCCCCTCTCCACCTGAGTGGAAAAAGGAATCTGAACAAGATTTGCCACCTTTGCGGTGAGTGTATAGCCACTGTGGATCAATAATGAAAGAATGGCTGGGCCAAAGAGAGAGCAAGCATGAGAGAGACTTCTGCCTACATTTCTTCACAGGCCTAATAAGACAATTATCTGATTCTGCCTTCACTGTTTTATTGCATTTTTGTTTACTCAGCACATGCCAAAATTTAATTCCATTTCAATCAGCGGGTATCATATGCAGGAGGCAGGAGCTGATGCCATTTTGGAATTAGCTTATACTATTGCTGATGGATTGGAGTACTGCAGAACTGGACTAAAGGCTGGCCTTACCATTGATGAATTTGCACCAAGGTAAGTAAAACAAACTCCCAGGTACTTAGCTGCCTTTCAGAAAATGAATAGAGATTCTAGGCTTTAATTTCATGTTTGGACTCTGACATTCTAAATTGTGCTACTAACAAAGGTGATATCCATATCACTGGCCAACTTTTAAATTAGTGTAATATTGCAGTGGTGCGGAGTAAAATCTGGAATGACAGACTCTTAGGGTATGTCTAGACTGCATCCCTGTGTTGGCTTAATTTGCATAAAATTGGCCGCCGTTTTTGCTGACTCAGCACTTTGTCGGCAAAAAGCAGCAGTCTAGAGGGGGATCTGTCGAGAAAGAAAGCCTTTTTCGACAGATCCCTTATGCCTCCTACAAGGAGGTTTACAGGATCTGTCAAAAAAAAAAAAAGCTTTCTTTCTCAACAGGTTCCCCACTCGGCTGCTGCTTTTTGCTGACAAAATGCTGAGTCTGCAAAAACAGCAGCCATGTTTATGCAAATTAAGTGCGGGATATTTAAATCTCTGCTTCATTTGCAATGTTGACCTGCGAAATCTTCATCCCTCTGCTGACAGAAGGATGCAGTCTAGACATACCCTTAGATTTAATCAACAACTATTGCAGCCGTCTGGTGTCAGGGAGGGCAGCTTTAAGCAGTCACTGCTGTCAGATTGCTGATAGCCCTCAAATGATCCTGGGCTAGAGCCAAGTGGAGTGAGAGGGCTCCCCTACCAACAACCATCTTGCAGCTCACTGGCCTTACTCGTGACAACTAGGTGACATTACGCAACCAACCAACTCCTAAGTGAGGACTGCCCCACCCTCTTTCCAAATCATGTATAAAAATGTTGAACAATACTGGTCTCAGCACAGATCCTTTTGGTCCCTACTATTTCTGTCTCCACTGTGAAAACTGTCCATTTATTCCTACTCTTTCCCCTCCCCTTATTTTTTAACCAGTTACTGAACCATGAGAGGACCTTTCCTCTTGTCCCATGACTGCTTAGTTTACTTAAGAGTCTTTTGTGGGGAACCTTGTGAAAGGCTTTCTGAGAGTCCAAATACAATATATCCACTGGATCACCCTTGTTCACATATGTTGAACCCTCCCCCCCCTCAAAGAAATCTAATGGATTGTTCAGGCATGAGAACCCTAACATATCATGTTAATCTGTGTATCTGAGAACTCTGTTCTTTTCTATAGCTTCAACCAATCTGCCTGATAATCAGGCTTATTGGCCTACAAGTGCCAGGATTGCCTTTTGAGCTATTCTTAAAAAATCAGTGTCAGTTTAGTTCTCCTCCAGTCTATGAATAATGTGAAAAAAGTGAATAAGGAAGTGTTGTTTATCTTTTGATATGACCTAAGAACCAGGGGTCACCCAATGACAATAATAGACAGCAGGACTACAACAAACAAAAGCAAGAGCGTCTTTGCACAGCACAGTTAGCCTATGGAGCTAGTTGTGTTGTGAATGCCAAAAGTATAACGGTGTTCAACAAAGAATTCAATAATTTCATGAGAATAAGTCCATTGGTGGCTCTTAGTGAAGATTGGCAGGGTTGCAACCCCATGCTCTGGGTGTTCTTAAACCTCTGACTGCTAGAAGCTGGGAATGAGTGATGGGAATGGATCACTTGAAATTGCTCTGTTAAAGTCATTGTTTCTGAAGCATCTGGCACTGGCCACTGTTGGAAGCCAGGATACTGAGTTAGATGGATCATTGATCCGTATGACTGTTTTTCTTCCTTGATGTAATAGAGAATTCTGGGACCTATCTTTATTGCTCATTATCCTGTACAATTAAAGTCCTGGACATGTGCTCTTATTGCAGACTGTCTTTCTTCTGGGGAATTGGTATGAACTTCTACATGGAAATAGCTAAGTTAAGAGCTGGGCGACGGCTTTGGGCTCAATTAATAGAGAAAATGTTTCAGCCCAGGGATCCCAAATCTCTTCTTCTAAGAGCTCATTGTCAAACCTCAGGATGGTCCCTTACTGAGCAGGTTGGATTTTGAATTTTAAATGATTTTCCATGAATGTGATCATTTTAGGACTAAATCTACTGATTCATGCATACTAATACTCCTGCCTGTCTAATGCTTTATTGAGACAAGCAGTGTAGTAGCTCTAATAGCTTTGAACTATGTGATTTTCTCATTTACATACTGCACAGGATGACATTGTGACTAAGTTAAAAGACAACAAAATAAAACATTTACGTATAAAAAATCTGAATTTCTTTCATCTGGAAATGTTTTCTATCTGACATAATCATATCCTACTTTGCATATCAGAAATTTAACAAGCAGCCGCCATAAAATATACTGACCCAACTAGTATGATGCAGCCCTGCAAAAAAATGATATCTCAAATGAATTTAAAACAGTTAGTTTAAACTAGTGACAGCTACATATTATGATGCCTTATATACCCTACTGGCTAGATAGAATAGAGCTATTGTTTAAACATTGGCCAAGAGTTGCTAGAATGGGCAGAATATAAGGGCTTTGTCTAAACAAGATTGCTGTACCACTATAAATTAGATTGTTTTTTAAATCTTTGGTCTATGTCTACACTCGCGTCTTCTTGCGCCAGAAATATGCACCTGAGGCTAAGCGTGAAATATCGCTGAGCCTCATTTGCATATCTAATGAGTCGCCATTTTTCTGAAAGAGGCTCTTGCACCAGAAGGAGCTGTCTACACTGCCCCTTCTTGCCAACAAAAACCCTCTTGTGCAATGCCTTTATACCAATTATTTTTCAGGAAGAACAGCATTGTGCAAGAGGGTTTTTGTTGCTTAAGAAGGGGAAGTATAGACAGCTCCTTCTGGCGCAAGAGCCTCTTCTGCAAAAATGGCGACTCATTAGATAAGCAAATGAGAGGTCATCAAGTCCAGTCCCCTGCCGTGAGGGCAGGACCAAGCACCATCTAAATTATCCCTGATAGATGTTTATCTAACATGCTCTTAAATATCTCCAATGAGGGAGATTCCACAACCTCCCTAAGCAATGTATTCCACTGCTTAACCTCCCTGACAATGGCATCCTTCCTTCATTGTTTCTTTAGCCTTTCCAGTCTTATAGACTAAAGAGAGGAAAATCCTTATGTATAAAATTGAAATTAATTTTTTATAGTTTTGTCTACATCTATTCACGCTACCATTGCCTACGATCTAGGGATGTCAACGTGTAGTTGAGTACACGATTAACCAATAAATCTGGTCTTATCGGTTAACCTTATTAACTAAACGCACTCCCTCCCCTTGCTGCCTCTGTACCAGAGGCAGCAGGGGAGAGGCAGAAGCCAGTGCTATGAGCAGCCTCTGTCCACAGAAAGCTTGCCCCCTCACTCCCTGTGCAGTCAGGGTCTACTGCCACATCGCAGCCTCTGTCCACTGTGGGCCCAGGCTCGCCACAGACAGAGGCTGTTCTGTGGGATGCTGGCGTACATCCTGTCTGCAGGGAGCTCGGATCTCTTGTGGACAGGTGCTGGTGCCGCCCCATACTGCTGCCTCTATGTGAGACAGTAGTGCAGGGCAGCAGGCAGGAGCCAGTCTGCATAGGGAGCTGGTTTTTAAACCAGCTCACCTCACGAGCTGGCTCCCACCTGCCACCCCATGCTGCTGCCTCTGATATGGAGGCAGCAGTGTGAAGTAGCAGGGGGGCTCCCGGGTGTAGGGCTGGGAGCACATTGGCTGCCAGCCCTGCCCCCAGGGGCTATCAAATAGTCATGTAACTGAAAATAATTTGTGAGATTAAATGACTATTCAGTTAATCACTATCTAATATCCCTACTTAGATCACCTCAATCTGTATTATCTGTGGAGAGGTAGAGCGGTGCCCGATTTTTAAATGAGTTATGTTGAAGCTTGACAAACTATGAATTGAGAAATTCTATTTGTATTAATTCTGTGGTATTTATATAATAATTTTTATTTGCTTACGTTCATCATACATGATCATTCTGAGACAGCTAATTAAACACAATCTTTTCAAAATCCTGTTGCTGTCACTTCTCCAAATGAAAAACTACTATTGCCTTTTTTGTGTTATGGACAAATACATTCTCAATATAAACCAAGTGAAAAAGTGATGTATAGATTCAAAATGTTCAATAGTTTCAAAAGCATTCAAAGAAAATAGTAAGGGATAGTGTGTAGAAAGGAAAACTGGAGGTTGGAATTCCTTAGATTCTTTTTCTAGCTCTTTCTGATGTGATGGATGACTTTTCACAAATAATTTATTTTTTCTGTAAAATAAGCATAACAGAGAAGCTTTATTAACTGACCTAAACCAGTGGGGGGGAGGGAGAGGGCGGCTTAGGCCCTCTGATTAAATATACTGTGAAAGTGCATCCATTCAATATACTGTGAAATGAATCTACCTAGAAATGTGAAATCAGAAACAGGTTTGTCGTACAAATTATCAGACATAATGAGATGCCACAAGAGATTAGAAGGATTTTGTTTTATATACTTGGCCAGTTTAAATGGCTGATAGCCAAATTCTAAAGATATATTTGTTTATAGAGCTTCGTCTTCATTCTTTCAGTAGAAGGTTCCTTTTATGTATCAGCTTGGTTGCATTCATATCACTGTTCTTTTCTTTTTCTAACTTGGCTGGTTTTTGTATAATATTAATTTTTATGACCCAGTTATACCAAAAAACTAACACTTTTTTCAGTGCATTAGTCTGAGGATGAAATAATCATCTCAGTTACATGGCATCCACTTCATGCTTCAGAGATTTCCTTTTGCTTTTAGGATCCCTACAACAATGTTATCCGTACTGCAATTGAAGCAATGGCAGCAGTGTTTGGAGGTACTCAGTCTTTGCATACAAATTCATTTGATGAAGCCTTGGGTTTGCCTACCGTGAAAAGTGCTCGCATTGCTCGGAATACACAGATTATTATACAGGAGGAGTCCGGTATTCCTAAAGTGGCAGATCCATGGGGGGGTTCCTACTTAATGGAATCCCTTACCAATGACGTCTGTGAGGCCGCTTTAAAGGTCAGTTGTGCAGGTTTTAAGTTGCAGAGTCATTGATGGTTTAAGAAATGCCCTCTAAGTAGCTATTTGATACAATAGTAGATTAATTTATGTTTAAATTTCCTACCATTAAAGCCCAAAACCAACAATGCAGTTAAGCACGAGTATAGCTTTAAACATGAGTAGTCCCACTGAATTCAGAGACACTACTCACTACCTAAAGTTATAGCTATATTTAAGTGGTTTGATAGGTTGAGACCTAGGAGAATACACTATCTGTTTGGAATTAAACACATTCTAAAAGAAAATATTTACACACTGGACAAATGAAACAGACCTGGAGATTTTAGGTGCCTTCTGATGGGCTCCTGTTTGGGTGCCTGCATCTGTCTGGAAAACTCAGCAGGAAATTGAGGTGAGAGGTGTCACACCTGTGCAGCTAAGCTTCTGCAATCTGTTAGGATGCTGAGGACTATAGACTTCAGCAATCTATCTGAGACTGTAAGGATTAGATGTGTTGTGGGTTCATCATATCTTCCCCTCCATACACCCTTCCAGTCCAAAGATCTCAGAGAGTGTATTGTGGAACCGCATCTTAAATACTGGATGTGCAAAAGGTGGGAGATTCACAATGTGAGAGCGAAGTATATGGGAAGAGAGCCAGCAGCAGTACCAGAGCAGCACTTGAAGATAATGAGAGACACTTAACATCACTCTTGTATGGGCATGAGTAACAGTTTACTTATATAAGTAGTTCTACTCATCTCTGTGGAACTAGTCACACGAATAAAAATAACCATTTGCAAGTTTCAGGCTTTAGGCCTTAATTCTGCAATTATCTCCATGTGAGTGGATCACGGGGCTCTGTACAAAGTCCCGTTAAAGTCAGTTTGGCTCTATATGGGTGCAGATATCTCGCCATGAGAAGTTAGTTGCAGAATGTGGGAGTTGGACTATATACCCTTCAAGAGCAGAGGTGAAGGATCAGGAAAATGGTTTCTTATTTTCTTTGTAAAATACCATGCGTTAATACTGTTCTTTCTTTCTGTGTGTAAATTGAGAAAGCTAAATGATACAA
The DNA here is from genome assembly GCF_049634645.1 of Pelodiscus sinensis. Lineage (NCBI taxonomy): Eukaryota > Metazoa > Chordata > Testudines > Trionychidae > Pelodiscus > Pelodiscus sinensis. The sequence goes on from NC_134713.1 coordinate 10,652,387, forward strand.
ATATAGGTAGCTCGAATATAAACTTTTAATTTAAAGCATGACACTTAAGTATTTTAATAGGGATTTTGGTAATACTAGATTGTAAAAAGTTAGTTTCACGAATCTTGCTATTAACCATTCTCTTAATTTTTCTTGTTACTTTTCTTAGCTTATTAATGAGATTGAAGAAATGGGTGGAATGGCCAAAGCTGTAGCTGAGGGAATTCCCAAACTCCGGATTGAAGAATGTGCTGCCCGAAGACAAGCCAGGATCGATTCTGGTAAGGACAGGGAATGGCGGAGAGACAGAGGCGTTAACTCCAAAGTACACCCTTTTAAAATATTGTAATTGTTTGGAGATCTGAGCTTTAAACAGTATTTTAGTTCATTTTCACTTCTCAGACTAGGCATAATGGAATTAAATTAATAAGAATGGACATTTTAGATAGAATGTCAGTGAAAACTTCCTGAGAGGGGGTCTATTAGTCTGTGAAATAGTCTTCCAGGGGAAGTGGTGAAAGCCAAATTGCTTGACATATATGTAAGACTAGGTTAGTCAAAGTTTTATACTATGTGGTGAAAGAATATCCTGCAATGATTGGCAATGTAATTGCCTGAGTTCTACACCAGCGACACCATCACAAGACCTAACCAGATCAGCCACACCATCATTGGTTCATTCACCTGCACATCTACCAATATAATTTACGCCATCATGTGCCAGCAATGCCCCTCTGCTATATACATCAGCCAAACTGGACAGTGCCTACATAAAAGAATAAATGGACACAAATCAGATATTAGGAATGGCAATATGCAAAAACCTGTAGGAGAACTCTTCAATCTCCCTGGACACACAGTAGCAGATTTAAAGGTAGCCATCCTGCAGCAAAAAAACTTCAAGACCAGACTTCAAAGAGAAACTGCTGAGATACAGTTCATCTGCAAATTTGACACTATCGGCTTAGGATTAAACAAAGACTGTGAATGGCCAGCCAAGTACAAAAGCAGTTTCTCCTGTCTTGGTGTTCAGACCTCCACATCAGCTGCTAGAAGTGGGCCTCACCCTCCTTGACTGAATTAACCTCGTTATTTCTAGCCTTATTCTGGCCTGCATATTTATAACTGCCCCTGGAAATTTCTACTACATGCATCTGACGAAGTGGGTCTTTGCCCACAAAAGCTTATGCTCCAATACATCTGTTAATCTATAAGGTGCCATAGGACTCCTTGTCGCTTTTGCAGATCCAGACCATTTAAATATTAGACAGTTACTTAGATATATAAAATACTGTAACTTTTCAAAAATAGCTCAGCAGTTTGTGACTATAGTCTAAATTCTTGATCATTGTGTGGAAAATCAACAGGGTCTGAAGTAATTGTTGGAGTAAACAAGTACCAGTTAGAAAAAGAAGAGACAGTTGAAGTTTTGGCTATTGATAACAGTTCAGTCCGAACCAAGCAGATTGAGAAGCTTAAAAAGGTAAGTAGTACATTTTTGAAAAATGCAAATTCTTGTCATATTTTAAGTAGCTTTGTGTGACATTTTCTTCAGTGAGTTTGTTTGCCAACAAAATGCATTTTTAACAGTGACAAAACTGTTCTTAAATTCAGCAATTTAGAGACAAACTTCAGCACTTCAATTTCTCTGAGGTTGATTCCTGAAATCTAGATTATTTGCATTTTGCTTATTGTTATTCTCTGTATTTAGTTAGATTAAACAAAAATTAAACTGAGTTGAAATTAAATCATAGCTCTTTCCAGCAAGAAGGAGATGATATAGTGGATTCTCTGGCCTTTTACCCTTGGATGCTTGTGTTCAAATCCTCCTTTGGCCACACAGACATGAGTCTGGTCTCATCAGGACCTCTGCTGGATATTTTGCAGATCATTAATGAAATGCATTGAGACTGAATTGTGGGAAAACCTGCAAATAGCACAGGCAGATTATTATTCCCCAGATCTATGGTTAATTTGAACAAAGCTTTACCTAGACTGTAAGTTCTCTGGGACAGGGACCTACTTTTTCTGATGTGTATACAGTTCCTAGCACAATGAGGCTTTGAGGCAATAGTTCAGTGTAAATGTTAAGAAAAGCTTAAGGAAAGTACCCAGACAAATTCAGCTGAAAAATCAATGAGGGGTAGGGGGAGGAAGAACATGGCACCAGTGGACTAGTACAGGAACGAGGCCAAAGACTGAAGGGAAAGGGACAGCGGGACTATACTTTTACATTAATTCTGTCTGTGGAACATTAATGTTCTTCCAATTAACTCTTCCTTTCCTGGTCCATCACCATACTGCTTTATTAAAAATAGTCCCTTAACATCTGGGGCATCTTAACATGTCCATGGTATGTTGAGCAGCAGAGCAGACACATTCTATCTGATGCCCCGGTATTTATATATCAAGGATACTTAGTTGCAATCAGATGGTTAAAACAATTTATAATTTTAAATAGCAAGCCAAAAGTATAAATCACAGAACGTAATAAACAAAAGACTGTTTAAATCACCAGTGGGCAACCTAGGCTGGTAAGTGGGGTGCATGAGTGGGTCTCCATCTCAGTGGGCCACAAGGTTGTTGTAACCAAGGGTGCGTCTAGACTACAGGGTTTTGTCGATGGAAGCTTCGTCGACAGATACTGTCGACAAAACTTCTGTCGACATAGAGCGTCTAGATACATTCAGTTCTGTCGACAAAGCAAGCTGCTTTGTCGACAAAACCCTGTAGTCTAGACGCAACCCTACAGGCAATAACACCTTCTGTCGACAGAACTCTGTCGACAGAAGGTGTTATGCCTCGTAAAATGAGGTTTACCAGCGTTGACAAAACTGCTGAGTTCTGTCAACGTTATGTCGACAGAACTCAGCAGTAGTGTAGACGCAGGTATAGTTTTGTCGACAAAAGTCCACTTTTGTCGACAAAACTCAGTAGTTTTGACACACCCCAAGACAGTCTCCCAGGACAGGGTAGTTTTGCTAAATGCGCTTGTGTACCTAGAATTTGTGGCATGTGCTGGTTGTACCATAGCAGCACTTTGGATGCACAGGGAGCACATGGGTCTCACAATGTGTGCAATCAGCACTCACCTCATTCACATGCCCTTGCTTTAAGTGCATGCTGCTTTTGTCATGCCAATAGGGGAAAAACATGCAAATGAAAACAGGCAGATAAGAATCTGGCAATCTTGTGCATGGGCAACAGTAAACAAAGTGTTTTGTAGGCCACATGTAGAACCTCAGTGGGCCGCATGTGGCCCTTGGGCTGCAGTTTGCTCACCACTGATTTAAAATCATGACTGTACTATTTCTGGAGCTGAAGGCTAAAGTGCCTTAAATGCTGTGTTCAGAAGATTCAGCTTTATCACTCTATAACTTCCTATTTTTAAGTGAAATGGTAGTTTGTGTGAACTATACTTATTTAAAGCTTCTTTATGGTAGAATGTCTTTAAAAAAGTTGTGGTGTCCTATGTACATAGACTTTTTTGACAGTTTGATGAGGGATGGAATATTTCTCACACCTTCACTTTTGGGATATTTTGCATATTATTCTAAAAGTAGTGATGTTTTCTTATTATTGTTTCTTACTCTTATTTGTGGAACATTTTCAATGCACTAGCACTTCAAAGCAGTTTTTTTAATTTGGCTTCCTTTGTATCCATTTATCTATTAGAGCATTAGTTTACATAAACATGCACCTTGTGCAGTTATTTGTATTGCAGTCGGATAAAGGTTCTGACCATGCAAAAAGGAATCATAACTTTTGTAAGCACTTCTAAATAGATCCCCCAAAAATTTAACTCTAAATACTTAGGCCAAGATTTTCTTAAGCGAATGCCTAGTTTCCCCTCATCCTCCTCTTTGAAATAATCTGCAATTGCCGATTTGTGCTGGGTAATCTTTAGTGTTATTGCATAAAAAAGGAATACTTACTTACTTGGAAGTTTTCATGTTACAGCACCTATCTGGGATTGATAATTACACTATTCTGAGATTTATCTGCTGTATTCATGCCTGGAATCGTGCGACATTGTTATGGAAACATTGTTATACATATGTTGATTTAGGATCTAATATTTCATGGAATGCTGGGATCAGAAGCGAATGTTATATAAATGATATATAACATCCATGTGAAAATTGCAGTGTCAAGCTGTAATACAGTGCAAAGCGTTTCTTTCTAGCTGAGACAGTTAGGAAGATCTTGGGTATTTTTAAACCATATTTTCAGTGCTTAAATACAAAAGTGGTAGCACCTTGGAAATAACTAAGTCAGAGAGAAGTGGTCTTACCATGTTGCCTTGTGCCCACTTGCATTCCTTAATTATTGTGGTATCTCTTCCTAATACCTGAGCTAGAAATCATTGCTTTGTACCAGTGTTTCTCAACCAGTGGTAAGAGTACCCTTAGGGATACTCGAAGTCTGGGGGGTGCATCAACACAACTGAAATTTGGACAAAAATCTTTTTTTGTTTTAAGTTTTACAGCGCTTTATTATTTTTGTACTTTTTACATCGAAAAATTTCGTCGCTCACCCGGCTACAATTAAGCTGTTTAAACAAATGTGTTGCAGTGGTAGAAGAAATTTTGTGTCTGAAAACTGTAGGTCCTGGGGGTACTTATAATTTTTTTTTAAAGGGGTACTTTATAAAAAAAAAGGTTGAGAAACACCACTTTGTGCCATCTTGGAATCCCAGCTTTCAGATGATACAATTAAAAGCTTCATTGTCTAGCTGTTTTACAGCACAGTATATGTAGGATCACATGAAGAATACTGTTGCAAAAGTACTGAGTTGGCTTTCTTGTATAAAAACATAGATTCAGGATCAGGAGACATTTCCAGGTCCTGGTCCTGTGACCTTCAACATACAGATTTTCAGCATACTAATGATAACTGTATTCTTATTTGATTCCAATACAGGCATCTTTGACTAGGGAACCTTACCAGACTCCTATTGGAATCCTTGAATGCCTTATAGTTGCTTACTTAAACTGAGTGTTTTTTCCTCCTTCATCTAAGGTAAAAGCTAGCAGAGATGAAGCAGTAGCCCAGCAGTGTCTCGCTGCTTTGACAGAATGTGCTGCCACAGGCCAAGGCAACCTATTGGCACTCGCAGTAGAAGCAACACGTGCCAGGTAGGGTAAGGAAAGTTGGAATATTTAACCAATGTCAAAGTTGACTCTTTCCATTTATTTCTTTCAACTTCCCAATAATTTTTCAATATGTAGACTGCCATATTTAGTATGCCACACATTGATATACCTTTTTTACTTTTAAAGAGGAAATAGGATATATTTTTAATGCAGAATAATATCCTTGACCACAGAGATGTATGTTTCAGAGGTCCAGATGGGCATTACTCTTTACTGTGGTTTGGTGGTGCTAACCAAATACATGTACTTTTTTCACTTTCTTAAAACTGTTTAATTTTTTTTCAAGCACATTATTGGGAACATTTTTCCCCTAAAATGTTTTTGTTCACACAAATTCTGTTTGCAGTTCAAGCTCTATCAGTTTCAGACTGTGATCAGTTTTCTTTGATGTACTGCTCTGCTGTTTTACAGGTCAGAGAGCTTGAAAAGTGTCTGAGATGTGAAAAGGGATATAGAAAAATCTTCTCACTCTGCTTTTTCCTCCTCCTTTACACCACAAATTGGTGTGAGGACATTCTGGCTAATGTAAAAAACTTGTATCTTTTATTCAAAAGCACTTACTGTCTTTTTCTCAAATAGTAATGCATCTTCTGTCACCCTGAGACACATTCACCTTTATCATCAAAGCCATCTTAACAATAGTTTAGGTTATGTCTACATTGCAATTAAAAAAACTTACTGCACTGAGTCTCAGAGCTCATGCAGCTTGGGCTATTGGGGTAAAACTAACAGTGTACACATTCAGACTCAGGCTGGAGTATGAGCCAGAGCAAGGATATGCTGCTGCTTCTGGTAGCTGTATGGAGTGGGAGAAGCCGCTAACCCCATTCCCCAACTGGAGCGCTGGAGTGGGGCAAGCCCCTAACCTCACTCCTCTGGGGAAGTTTGAGGGCCAAATTAAAAGGTGTAACAGGACAGATGCAGCCCATGGTTTTGCCCACCCCTGATCTAAAGGCACTAGGTACACTTCACGGCCCTTCCAATAAACAGCAGTGTCTAACAGAATCTGAATGTCCTGCTCCTGTTATCTAGTGAGGCTTCTGGACACACACAAGGGCCAGTTTAATGTTTAAAGTAACAGAACAATAGATAGGTGGAATGCAGAGGAAGAGAGAACCCAGCTACCTCTACTCCCAATAGCAGAAGGGAAAGGATCAATTCTAGGGCGGTGTGCAGAAAGAGAGGAAGAAAAATGCCAGCCCCTGACCCTAATAGACGCAGCAGATTATATTTTGAATAGTTTAGAATCCAGTTAAATGAAAGATGCTATGTAAATATAAACCAGTAGGGTGCAAATATCAGTTCCAATCATTGTCAAAGAAATCTGACTTTCTACAATAGTCTGAAATGACTTTGCTTCTCTCTTGCTCCATTTTGCTAATTTTTCAGTAGTTATGTGATATAGGTGCATTGCAGTAACTGTGGATGAATACCATGTATTGATATTTTCTCTTTGACCTTTATGAACATGGCATATTGATTCAGTGAAATTAACAAAATGATTTAAATAGTCATTGGCAGCTGATGGAAAATTATCTCTGGGATTTCAGTTCTTGGATGTGCTTTAGATGAGCATACATATTTATCCAAATTACTTTTCAACATTCAGATTAAATTTGACAGGAACGTGGGATGTTTTGAGTCTTAGGGGAATGTAAAATTATGGCGGTAGAAGAAAATATAATGAATATTATTACTTTTGGATTAGACATGGGGTCTCCAAACTTTTCAGCCCGAGGGCCGCATTAACTATCAAACAGCAGTTCGGGGGCCGACTACACAGTTGAGGTCCAAATAAAAAACAAAACATGGATGTTGTTTTTAATTATTTATTTAATATTATTTTATTCAGTTATTATTTAATAACACATTGATACACTACACATGAACACCTGTATTAGGTTCCTAAGTTAAACTTACCTGAATATAGTGTGCAAATATATCCACTTATGGTAGAGAGATTGTTGCTTTTAATGTTTCCTCTTCAGAATATTCGAAAAATTCTTACTAAACTAACGACATTCCCATTACTTTAAACACACTGATAAGTAATTACGCGAAGGAAATTATCACTAAATAAAATAGAGTGTAACATGTTTCGAAATCAGACGCTAATTGACACCAACACCTCCTCATCGCAACAGTCAACTGCAACTGGCAAACTGTGATCAAAATAATCAAGTCTTGAACCAGCAGCAAACCATTTAAAAACTCCGCCACTAGATGGCGTTATATCATCTCATTGACTGTGAACGGAAGTAGAAAAAGTAAGCAGCGAATAAGGTTTTGCAATGTAATGATCGGTTGGAAAACATAACGCACTACTGCGTGCCTCTGTTTTAATTCGGTAAAAACATAACGTCCACGTAAGCGGCGGCTGATCTTGGCAGGATACACGTAAATTTCCATAATTTTTTTTCCGTAGACAAAAAGGTCTCCACGGGCCGGATGAGAGGGCCCGCGGGCCGTAGTTTGGAGACCCCTGGATTAGACCAATCATAACTATAAATGGAGTTTAGTTACAAAGTAATGGAAATTTTTTTGAAAACTGAGATCTGTTAGTGTGAAATTTAAAAATAGCTTGAAAATAACTAACTAGACCTACCAGGAATATGGTTTGAACAATAAAACCTAACAAAATACTAGTTTTTAATTCAACAGTGTATATGTATAGACTGAGCCGTTGATCAATGGATCTTATCTTCTATGATGTCATTGGTGAGCAACTAAGCCAATCCTTAATTGACAAATCCGATATCAGATGTTACATAAAATCTGTTACCAGTGTAAAACTATATGAGTACAAGGATTCACCCACTTATCTAACACTGTAGGATTGCAGCCCATGTTCACTGAGACAGTATCTTTTGGTATTCACGTAATTTGATTTTCCCCACATTACCAAGTAATCCTTCACAATTGGAAGTTGATCACAGCCTCCTCAGACTTTATAGGAAAGACATTGGTTACTTCATCTGTCTTCTCTAAGGTCAGATTTAGTTTCTCTCAAATGTCCCTATCAGTAAATGACACAGAAGACCAAAGCCAAGTAAGGGCTTCTTAAATATAATCAGATTTTGTGGTAAACGGCAATAACAGAGAAAAACTAATATAAAGTAGTGACAAAAACTACTTTAAACTATAGCCAACGATATTGCTGCAGAAGCAGTACTTTTGTGAGTGCTGAAAACATTGTCTCTGACTTAGCAAAAAAAAAAAATTTGGCTGTTGGTTGGTTTTAGTTCAGTATCCTAGATAAGTGTGAAACATGTTCCAGAACATGAGGTTGGTCAGTCCTCGTTGCATTTACAGGGAATAAACCCTTGTTGTCCCAAAGACTAACTTTTTATTTGAGGGTCTGATAGAACACTTAACAAAACGAATGTCAGTGATCCAAGTTCTCTTCCAACTCTTAAACTAACAAATGTGAGGTCATTGTCTCTTCAATTATCTCTTTTATATGGAATTAATTATTCTCATCTTCCTTATCTTTGAAAAGGGCCTTTGTAAGTGCTCATTTTTAGTTCCAGTCATATTCTTGAATGCACCAACTTTTTATGTGCTACAAGTTAATATTTTCCTTTGTGAAGTTAACAAATTTAAACTTCCTTGTGCAGTACTTCATTATTATGCAATGGAAAAAAGACACTTTACATGTTGCATGATTCAGGATATAGAAATATGTGAATTTAAATGTCAAATATAGAAGACCAGTTATTTAAATAAGCTTACGTTAGACCTGCTAGATGTAGTCTGTCACATGTCATTTATCACACAGTCTTAAGATATAACAAAAATCTAATTTGCAATAATCTTCTACCTTTGTGATTTTATCAGTCTACTTTAGTTTTCTACATATCTTACTCAGAAACCGTGATGCCCAGGTTTCAGTCTGTTAAACTCAGTTCTCTCTTTAATGCCAAGTATGTAGTTATTTCACTACAGTGGTAAATTGTTCTCCTAACCTTTCATATTAAAATTTACCTCTACACATATTTATTTTGCAGACTTTTTTTAAAAAATTCTGTTTCTGTCCATTGTCAGGATGTAATAGTGTAGTCAATTAACTGATAAACAAATACTTATCGATTAATGCCATAGACTACACAAATTTCCCTCTTCCCCCACCCTCCGGTACAGTTTTTAGCAGGCTGGCCAGCAGGCCAGCTCAGTCCTGGCTCATGCTGGGTCCAGGACCTACTTCTGCTGCGACTCTGCATTTAAAGTGTATTAGGAGACAGGTAGGCAAACAGCCCAGCTCAGTTCCGGCTCGCACCAGGTTCAGGAGCTCAGCCCTCCTGCCTCGGACAGGGGCTGCTGCCACCCCGCACTGCTGCCTCTGATATAGAGGCAGCACCATGGCATGGCGGAGGGTTCCTCAGGAGTCGGGCCATAGTGCACTAGCTGCTGGCCCCAGGCTCGGGGACTAATGAATAGTTGAGTAACCAATACAAATTCATGAAGTTAATTGACTATTCAATTAACCAATATTTAACAGCCCTAATCCATTGGCCTCACCTCACAGTGACTGATAGGAAATGTACTCCTAAATTTATGAGTCTCATGCTCTATCAAGCAGCCATAAACACTCTATAGTATCCATCAACACATATGCAAAATTGATTCGGATTGAGGTTTTGTGGTGTTTTGTGTTGCAGTTAACACTTTGGAGGAAATAACCACTCCAAATAAGACACAGGGATCTTCCTGTGACTGCACAGGAATCCACTGTTCATTAATTTAATATTTTGCAGTTTTATAGTACCTTTTAGGATTGCAGGATGCTTTACAAACATTAACAGCCTGATATACAGAAGTGGTGCATCTCTCGTTAACTTCAGTAAGATCTGTTGGTGTTCAGGGCCTCTAAAATGAAGTGTCAATTTTATTGCTTGATGATATTATAAAATAGATGTAATTTCTGGAAGGTAAACTGCACCATTAAAAAATTAAGTGACTTGCCCAAAATCATGCAGTGAGAGAGCAATCAATCCAAAACAGAACCAGAAACCTTGGTTTCTGTTCTCTACAGCAGTGGTGCTCAACCTTTTTTAATTTGTGACCCCCGGGGCTGAGAAAATTTTGATTGAAGAAAAAAAATGCCGGGATTTTGGTTAAGCAAAACATTCCCTCAGTAGCCTGCAGCCTACATTTTAGGATACAATTTGTGCACTTCTGTTTAAAAGCATTCTAGCTGACAGCTGATATTAGCGTAACACTTTTCTTTCCTTCTGAAGAAAGCTATAAGGATAGGTAACGATCACTCTAGTTAGTAACATTTATCATCACATTGCTGACTCCATTTTAAATCAAAGTGCATCTTCCACATAAGTGTATGCTTGAATTATGAGTTTTCTGTTTCTTCCAGTTATGAATGAATGTGAATTTGAAACAGACTTAGAATAGCATAAACAGAAAAAGTTTATACTGTTGACTTTCTGCCAGTGTGTTTTAAAGTTTTAGGGTGGTATTTATAAATAGATTATGAAATTCACAAAAATAAGAATAGCCTTGTTTTCAGGGTGTGAATGTGCTTTCAGGTGTCCCAATTAAGTAATTGAACATTTTATCTGAAATGCATAAGGTGTAGAGTTTGGTTAAACATGTGCTTAAGTGGAGATAAGTTACTTAATTGCCTGCTGAAGCCAGACTTTGCCCATGACCAGCTGATACAGCATTGAATATGTTTTATCACTCTTGATAACAGAATTCTGGCCCGATTTGTGGTAGGTAAGATTGGGTTGTAAGTTGATGTAATTGTCTAGTGAAGACAGGCCAATAAAAGGCAAGATTCAGCTCCATCCAAAGATCTAGTTTTAGGCCTATATACTATACAAGTCCTACTTATGTCCTCAAAATATAATTTAAGCCAGTTTAGAATACAATTGAATTTGGGCCTATTTATAACTGCGTGGCTAAATCTACCAAATATGCAACAGGTGAGTTAAAAGTAGTATGAGAAGGAGAGAGCAAAAGATAGCTGAGAATTTGAAGTAAGTATAAAGGGATTTATATGATATTTACTGTTGTTGTTGTTCGTCCATCGTATTCGAAGAGGACCTTGACATCTAACGGGTTGTGGACTGTCCACGGTGTGACCGCAAATGGCTGATAAGGCCGATACGGGCACGGAATGTTCTGCCACATGTCGGGCAGACGTGTGGGCACCACTGTTGCAGCTTTTGCAACTCTGGCTTTACGGAGTGCTCGCTTCTCTTGTGCTATGGTTGTCCTTCTGGCTTCAGATGTTTGACAGCCTTGGTAGATCAGCGTGTGCCATGTCGGTCGGTCTTGTGCCAGGGTCTCCCAGGAGGTGGTGTCAATATCCAGGGACTTGAGAGACGCTTTAAGCATATCTTTGTATCGCTTCTTTTGTCCCCTGTCTGATCGCTTCCCTTGAAACAGCTCACCATAGAAGAGCTGTTTAGGGATGCAATGATCTGGCATCCTTGCAACATGGCCTGCCCAGCGTGTCTGGGCTTTCATCAGCAGGGTGTAAACTGACGGCAGGCCTGCTCTAGAAAGGACTTCTGTGTCTGGCACCTTATCCTGCCACCGGATCCTCAGAAGTCTGCGGAGGCAAATCGTGTGGAAGTGGTTCAGTTGCCTAGCGTGCCTCCTGTATACAGTCCAAGTCTCACTGGCATACATCAGGATAGTTAACACTACTGCTCGATAGACTTTAAGCTTTGTAGCAAGGCTTATTCCACGGCGGTCCCACACTTTGGTCAGCAGTCTGCCGAATGCAGAGCTTGCCTTGGCGACTCTGCAGTTGACCTCGATGTCAATTGTCACTGCGCGGGAGAGGGTGCTGCCAAGATATGTAAATTGGTCCACTGCTTGCAGCTTTTGTCCCTTCACTGTGATGGTGGGCTCTTGATGTTGAGCTTTCGGAGCTGGCTGGTGCATCACTTCGGTTTTCTTTGTGTTGATGAGAAGGCTGAAGTTGTCGCATGCTACTGCGAATTTGTCCATGCTGGCTTGCATTTCCTGCTCTGATCCAGCATTCAGGGCGCAGTCGTCAGCAAAAAGGAGGTCTCATAGCACAGTCTCCTTTATCTTGGAGACAGCCTGGAGTCTTCGCAGGTTAAACAGTTTCCCATCAGTCCTGTATCTCAGTCTGATTCCCAAGGAACTGTTCTGAAAGGCGTCTGACAGCATGGCTGAAAACGTTATGCTGAACAGGGTCGGTGCCAGCACGCACCCTTGCTTGACGCCGTTTGTGACGGGAAAGGCCTCTGAAGCTTCTCCATCATCCAGAACACGAGCCGTCATGCCGTCATGGAACTGACGTACCATCAGGATGAATCTGTCAGAGCACCCAAACTTCGACATGATGCGCCACAGACCTTCGCGACTGACAGTGTCAAAAGCCTTGGTGAGATCCATGAAGATGGTGTACAGTTCACGATTCTGCTCTTGACACTTCTCTTGGAACTGTCAGGCTGCGAAGATCGTATCCACTGTGCCACGCTCTTTGCAGAAGCCGCACTGTGTCTCGGGTAGTAAACCCTGTTCCAGGTGGTCAATCAGGCGATTCAGCAACACACGTGCAAGGATCTTACCTGCAATGGAAAGCAGTGATATTCCTCTATGATTATCGCAGACTTGTCAATTTCCTTTCCTCTTGTAAAGGTGTACGATGGACACGTCTTTCAGTTCCTGAGGAATAGATCCTTGATTCCAGAAGGACTGGAACAACTGAGTGAGTTTGTCGACAAGCACTGCACTACCACCCTTATAGACTTCCGCTGGGATCGCATCAGATCCTGGGGCCTTGCCACTGGACAGCTGGCTGATGGCCTGTAAGGTTTCAGTCTCTGATGGTGAGACATCCAGGCTGTGGTTGATATCCGCCTGGGGCATTCTATCAATTGCCTCGTTATTGATGGAAGATGGGCGGTTCAGTACGGATTGGAAGTGCTCAGCCCAACGCTGTAAAATCAGAGTCTTCTCAGTAATGAGAGTTGCACCATCTGAGTCCAGTAGAGGGAAACTCCCTGAGGGCTGAGGTCCGTACAAGGATTTAAGGGCTTCGTAGAACTGTTTGGCATCGTTTCTATCAGCGAACTTCTGGATTTCATCTGCTTTGGCACTCAAGGAGTCCTGCATCTTGCGAAGCTTGCTCTGTACGATCCTGCGAATGTTGTTGAAGGCATTTTTCTTAGCTGTTGACGACGGGTCATTCTGATGAGCACGGTGAAGACGATGCTTTTCAGCAAGTATGGCCTTGATCTCTTCATCGTTTTCATCAAACCAGTCCTGCTGTTTCCTGTGTGAGGGTCCAAGAACCTTTAGTGCAGAAGAGTGCACAATATCCCGGAAGCGTTCCCAGTCCTTCTCAGCATTTTCCTCTAATTGCAGCTCTAAAAGTTGGTTGCCAAGATCTTCTGCTAGTGAAGCTGCTGTTTTGGGGTTCCTCAGTCTACTGACGTTGATCTTTTTCATCACAGCTTTGTTTCCCTGCGGACGTCTCTTTGGCTTGATGTGAAAGCTTAATTTGGAGATGATAAGTCTGTGGTCAGTCCAACAGTCAGCACTCGGCATGGCCTTGGTCACCCTTACATCCTGTCTGTCTTTCCTCCGCACAATGACATAATCAATGAGATGCCAGTGCTTAGAGCGTGGGTGCATCCAGGACATCTTTTTGCAAGTGGGCAGGCGGAAGATGGTATTGGTGATGATCAAATCATGAGCCGCACATGTCTTCAGTAATAGTAGGCCATTGCTGTTACATTTACCGATTCCATTTTTTCCAATGACACCATCCCAGGCAGTGTAATCAGATCCTACTCTCGCGTTGAAATCACCAAGTAGAATCAGCCTGTCGGTGCGCTTCACGGATGAGAGTAGGGCATCGAGATCTTCATAAAACTTGTCCTTTACTTCATCCGGATTCGTCATTGTGGGCGTGTAAGCGCTGATCAGTGTGGCTTGCTTTCCTCTCGGTAGTGGAAGATGCAGTGTCAAGAGTCGGTCGTTCACGCCCTTGGGAAGACTGGCAAGTTTGCGGACAAGATGATTCTTAACCGCAAAGCCAACTCCAGATTCACGACGTTCGTCACCGCTGCGTCCACGCCAGAAGAATGTGTAACCACCTCCTGTTTCCATGAGCTGACCTTCGTTTCACACAGTGCCACAATATCGATGTTAAATCTTGTGAGCTCTCTGGCGACCAGGGCTATTCTTCTTTCTGGTCGATCTGCTGAAGGGTTGTCTTGAAGCGTGCGTACGTTCCATGTGCCAATAGTGAGTGATGTCACCTTGCATTTTGTTTGAAATGTTATTGTTCGACCGCATGAGATGGGATCCCCTCCAGCCGCGGTAAGCTGGCCAGGGTTCTATGAAGCAAACAATGTTTAGGTCACCTTTTCTAGCCCCTTCCTCTTACTACAGAGGTGAGCAGTGCAATCCTAAAGAGGGCTGCTCAGTCACTCAGGTAGACGCCGAATCCAGCTGTTGCTTCGGCCAGCAAGAAGACGACCGTTAGACCTGAGCCACCTGTGTGCAGGTCCGCGGCTACAGCTCCCAGTGTATCCACACCTGCTGCTTCGTCGCTCACCCGTCGCCACAGGACTTTAAGGTTTACGGGAATTAGGGGATGTCAAGATGTCAAGACTTGCACGTGAATTGGATTAAAGTGAGGGAGAGGTGCGCATAGTCAGCCTCACTCTCTCTTCCCGGATTCCATCTTGCTCCAATGGTAGGACTAATGTCAAGACGGTTGGAGGTGGGCTGGGCGTAGTGGTTGACCAGGGCATCTTTCATGTCTTGCCGTGCTCTTAGCGTACCACATCGCTTGCAGAAACCACCTTCATGACCGTTGGTCCTATTCTAGTAGGTCTCATCCGCTCGATCCGCTGGAGTCTGTCTTCACATTTACTGTAGAATTCTTGTGAATACACCAGAACATCATCTTCAAGACACATTGGGTGCCAAGCATAGGGCTGGTTTATAGATAATATCCATTAGAACACCGATCAAGAGAAAAGGAAATGAACACAACTTCTTTGGCTATCTCTTAGAAAAAAAGCTTATGAAATAGAAGTTATAGCTTGTCTAAATTGATATCCATATTGTCCTCTGACATTTTTTTTGTACTGAGACTTAGAGGGTATTTACTCTTAAACTAGGTCACAAAACAATTTTGAGTAAGAGCATTCCTCATAGCTAAATATAATAGTAAAATATAAAAGTGCAAGTTCCAGAAGATTAAAAGTGATTAACAATAGCTGAATGGAATCTATGTATTGGTGAATTGAGAAAAGATTACAGCACAGATGGTAGAAAGAAACTGTAATTAAATGGGGTATTGTCTTTTTTATATTTATAATTAATGTGCTTTGGAAATGTGATTGTCTGTTTTCTACTTTGACAAAATTTGCAACAAGTCATATGCATTTCTTTGTTGTGTGCCATTTCTTTCTATGTCTTATTTCCCACTATCTTTTGCCATCTCAGTACATGTAATATATCCCACTGAATTTATTTTTGAAATACATAATTGCTAGCTGCTCAGTAACCTACTTCACACCATTATGCAAACGTGTTCCAGTCCTTTCCCTTGCAGGGTCAGGGAGCACTTCTGAGGTGGAGGTTATATCAGAGCTCTTTTCTCTTGTTAGCTTGTTTCTTTTTGTCAATCCCTTGCCATTGGTTTCTCTTCCACTGTAATTTGAGCAATGTATTATATTATTGCTACAGGTTATGTACTATAAATTTGGGGAAAAAACTAATTTCTCATAGAAAAGTTGAATCCTCTAGTCATTAGTATATAAGTTTATACTGCACCTAGGACAGTGGGGCCCAGCTTTATTGTGGATTTTAGATGCTGCAGCAGATAGAAATGTTGCTGTTAATAGTATAAAATAACTAACAGTAACATTGTTCTCTACCAGTATTGTTTTTTCTGAGCTCTCTTCATACAAAGCAAATCAGAGAACTCAGAATTAAAAACTAGAAGGAAAGTAAGAGGGAAAAGGTGCACAATCTTGGAGACTGAGACAAATACAGATAATAAAATGGAGGGCATCAGAGAGGCACATTTGAACAGCTCTTCCTATGTAAGCTGTGGTTTACATCTAAGTTAATTTAGCACTCTCCAGGTGCAAGTGTAAAGGAGAGAAATATATACAGCTGGTGAAGGTCATAGCAGCCAAGTTAGGTATAGTCTGTCCTCAGTACATGAGAAAAAATTGGAACAGCAAGTGTAATACCCTCAGAGGTCTGAGTAAAATGTATGTCTACACAGCAACATTATTTAGAAATAGCTAGCATTATTTTGAAATAACTTAGTCCATGTCTACACAGTAGGCAGTTATTTCAAAATAATATCGAAATACTATCAAGCTGGAGAACTTTTTACTCTGACTCCTGTAACCCTCGTATGAGGAATAAGGGAAGTCGGAGGAAGAGTGCTCTATTTCGAAGGCACTCCCAATTTTGAAATAAGCTATTTTGAAATAAGCTACGCAATTGGCGTAGCTCAATTTTGTGTACCTTATTTCAAGTTAAGCCCTGCTGTGTGGACGCACCCTTCATGTCCTTTGCTCTGATGGTCACTAGCGACTGACTACGATTCATGCTTTTTATTCCAGACAACTTTTGTGACTGTTCCTATTTCTCATGCAATTTATGTTAAGACTTTAGTCTGATCTTGTTTTATAAGGAAACCTCTTGGTGCTAGTTAGGTGAAGAATTCCTATCCTAGCACAAATACATTAGTGATCGTATAAAAATAAATCCCTATTCCTGGCATTTGGGTTAGCTTGATGTAGGGTTTTGATATGTAACTATTCTAGATGCATGTCATTGGGATGTGCAGTTCTTAGTCAAGTCTTTTCATCAGCAGATCAAAAATTTATCTCCAAAGTACTGCTGTATATTCTATTACTGTATGGTCCTAAGGACACTACAGTTTCTATCATTGTAGAATCAAAAAAGAATAATTTGTTCAAATTTGCTCCTATGCTACAGTATAATTACTCATCAGGCTGTTGCTGGAGATTTCCACATTCTGTTTTGATTTCAGTCCCCAAGAGATGCTAACGTTTTGACTCTGTATTTTAGATGTACAGTTGGAGAAATAACAGATGCAATGAAGAAGGTGTTTGGGGAGCATAGAGCCAGTGACCGAATGGTGAGTGGAGCTTACCGCCAGGAGTTTGGAGAGAGTGATGAAATTCTTCACGCTATCAATAGGTGAGAGTTTGCTGCTAACTCATGAAGGGAGGGAAAGGCCCCATATTTGTGGTGTTTGTGATATCCTCTAAAATCCTTAGACTTTGAGAATATTTGCAGAACAATACAGGAATTTAGATTTGACTTTTTCCATACCTACTTTTGTATCTTGCCCATGTCTCATCCTTCTGTATGTGAACATGAGTACTATACACAGTTAAATGTATAGAGTCACCTCTCCCATTTGTGGACTCAGAGTGCACCTCCTCAAATATAGGACTTCATGCCATTACCTGTTGCAGGGTAGACAAGGCCTGCCATGCCAGGGCAGCCTCCCTCACAGCTGCGCAATGCTGTCTTTGATAGAGGTAGCGGGGGGAGGGAGCAGGTGGCACTGCGGAGCTGATGCTGGGGGGAACCAGCTTTTAAGCCGGCTTCCCTCAACACCGGCTCCTGCTCCCCCACCTTGTAGCTTCTGATAGAGGCAGGAAGGGGGTGGAAATGCAAGTAGTCAAGAAAATTAACCAATAAGCCTAGGCTTATTTGTTAATCATCTACTTGACTACTCATTCGCATCCCTAATCTTAATTGTTCCGAATCAATTGATGGTAACCCTAGGCAGGGTTAAGTTCTTCAGAGACTCCCAGCCTGTGCCTGTCTCTCAGCCAGGTAGCCTTCAGCAAATACCCCCCTCTCTTGAGAGAATGTCCTTTTGAAATCTGCTTGAATTCTTTTTGCTCTTCTGTGTTCTTGGCCTTTTTCTCTTCTATCATTGTCTCTGAACAGCTGTCTTATAGTTGATGATGGGTAGTTTATCCTGAGTCATTTTTTCCAAGGAGTCCCCAGTTAAACTAAACCAATATATTCATGCAACAAACAGTAGTATTCGTATTAAAAACAGTAGTATTTGTAAAAATTTTACAGAGCGGTTCCAAATCTGATATTATTAGTGGAATGTGGTGACTCCCATTTAACATTTAAGCCACATCTAGACTGCATTGCTTTTCTGGGATACCGGAGGTGTCCCGGAAAAGCAATGCCACGTCCAAGGAACACGTCTGCTTTTAAAAAAAAAAAAATGAAAAAAGCAGATGCTCTCTTTCACCATCTCTGTAAACCTCGTTCAACGAGGCATAAGAGATGTCGAAAAAGCACTTTTTTCTAAAATTTGGCGCTGTGTAGATGCGCCAAATTTCAGAAAAACCTCTTTCGAAAGTAAATTGGAAAAAGATTTGTATACCACAAATTCTGTATCTTTTTCCAATTTGACAGTGAAGTCTAGACATAGCCTAACAAAGCAGAATAGATGGATTATCATCCTTATGCTTTAGAGACTGCTATGATGTTATAGGTCACTTCACCTATATATCTAGGACCGAGGTCTATATTGTGCGTAGTACGTAGGCACCTTTGAAGACAATGGAACTACTCATGCTTAAAGTTAGATGTACGTTAGTACATCAGTGCCCCAAATGCTACAAGATTTTTCCTTCATTAAGCAGCAAAGCAGTGGTGAGAATGAAAAACAAGTAAGCAATGTTTTATTTCTCAAAGCACATGACAAAGGGAATCTGTCATTGTCCATATTAAGTGAAATACTAAAATGGTAAGCGTGCTGCATGTACCAACCATTTGTTGGTTGTTAGTGTAATGTAAGGTGCAAGAGCTGCCACTAGCACCTGTCTTTTGTAGACTCTTTTGAGGAAGCACAGTGACTTAGAAGAATAAAATGTATTTTTTTAAATCAGAGTAAACAAGTTCATGGACCATGAAGGACGCAGACCTCGTCTTCTTGTTGCCAAGATGGGTCAAGATGGCCATGATAGAGGAGCTAAAGTTATTGCTACAGGATTTGCAGATATTGGCTTTGATGTGGACATAGGCCCACTCTTCCAGGTATTATTTAATCTATCCTGTCCCTTAAAGTGTATTTGCAATGCAGCTTTCTTCTCTGCCGTTCTTGTTCAGCATTCATTTTACCACTAACTGCTGTTTGCTGTTTAAATTCTCTTTAGACACCCCGGGAAGTAGCCCAGCAGGCTGTGGATGCTGATGTGCACTGTGTGGGTGTGAGCACATTAGCTGCAGGTCATAAAACTCTTGTTCCTGAACTCATCAAAGAGCTGAACACACTTGGCCGTCCAGACATTCTTGTTATGTGTGGAGGTGTCATCCCCCCTCAGGTAGTGCTTTTCAGAACCAATATACCTCACAGTTATAAGAACACTCAGTGTCACTCTGCTGTTTTGTTAGCTCTTTGCTGTGCATTCTTATCATTACGGGGGAGTTACAATGCTGAAGGCTTTCCAAAACACTTGTCAGGTAGGTAGGGTCAGTTTCATGCTAATCACAGAAAGACATTGCTGATGTCAAGTTTCATGCAAGTTAAACCCTGGTTTGTCGTACCTATCCTGTTCTGGTTTAACTCGCAAAGCTTCTGGCAGGATAAAGCACTAAGCTGCTTTTGTTTAGAAAAACTAGCAGCATGGGATTATTCTACCATTGACTTCTCATTTGTTTCCCAATTTATAAATTAAAATTCAGTTCAGCACTGAAAACTGTTGCACTTTAAAAATAAGACAACTGGGCTTACTGTATATTTGATATATACTCCCGGATCTGTTTGTTTGTTCTTAGAAGAAAGGTTCACCACATTTACACATACCAGATGCAGGTATTAAAGGAACAGTGTATAATAGCTTCCATTTTCCATTATGGATTCATGTAGGAGCAGTTGCTGCTGTACTGCCAAATGCAAATGTTTCCATTAGATGGGCCTATTCTTCAGTTCTCCTGAGCAGTAGGATTTCACTCTCATATAAGCCAGAAGTCATGATGAAGGAGCAAGCGTCTCTTTCCAAGACTGCAGCATGTGCTACAAGTAGAAGCAGGAATGATGTGCTCAGCCTGTTACTTCAGGAGTACAGGAGAGTCTTCATAATAACAATAGTTATTGTTTTGTTTATAGAGCCCAAAGGAATGCAAATTTAAGGCAAGATCCTCCTTTAGAATACATTATTATTTGTAGCGTGTGTAGCATCTAAGAACCTGTCACAGACTAGGACTTTACTGTGAGTAGAGACTTTAGGCTAACACAGATTCACAGCCCATAGTCTTACTGACCCTAATTATCCTTCCTTGTCTGGCATAGTGTGGCCATATCTCCATTCTACCAGTACTCCCAAGCTTGTTCACTGTGTTTCAGATTGCCATACAGTCCCTTTCATGCCTTCTGTCATTAAGCCCTCTAATGCCTGGTATGACTTGCCTGAGCTCACCTAAGCCCCTTTCTTGTCCACATTTAAGTTCCTGTAAGATATTTGTCTGTTATGCTGCCTGGGATTAATCAAGTTGGTCAGTATATAAATAACATATTGTTGTTCTTTCCCCTCTTTTTTTCACTCCTTTGTCCTTAGAGGGCAAACTCTTTGGATTAGGGGCTGTGCTTCAGCATTTGGGAAACACTTAACATACATTGGGCGCTACCACAGAAGATTAATTAAAGTTATTTGGCTTTCATGTCCTTTGGAGGGCCCAAATCCTCACACTGAAATGCAGTCAGCTCTTGGGTGAAACAGCTTCTGTTAACATTACACAGCTATACCATGCACCAATTTAGACAGAGAAGCATCAGAGCCACTTTCTGTGTCTCATTGAAAATGTTAGGTAATCTGATGTTAAATTGACAGAATCCTTACAGTGAAATTATTCAGAATTTATTTTTTTATGTTTGAGCTTTTTTCTGCCATTCCTAGCGAATGTTTCTGGGAGCAGTTGCAAACCTTTGATCTTAAAGCTCTTTGGAGATTTACTCATAGATACTGTAAGGATATACTTTATGTTCCAGTTTTTAACTATTTAAATCTCTCTCTGAACAGGATTATAATTTCCTCTATGAGTCTGGTGTCTCCAGTGTATTTGGTCCAGGGACTCGGATTCCAAAGGCAGCTGTACAGGTGCTTGACGATATTGAGAAGTGCCTGGATAAGAGACAGCAGACTATGTAACAGTGAAACATCATGCCACAAAATGGGCCTTATAATAATCATTTATGGAATATGATCAATCATCAGCTTGGAAGAGCCAAACACGTAAATTTGGTTACAATGTCTGGTGCCTTGTGTGCTTTCTAAGAAAGCTGTAATTGTCAGGTGTGTTCTATCTGTGAGGAATATTTTGTATGACTGTGTATATTGAAATTCTCTCTAAAGGTACAAAGGAGTTCTGTAAAATTATTCAGGATTATTTCAAGAAATCAGCTAAATAAAATACCTATTCTAATATTTTGGCTCAGGGTGGTTGATTTTCCTCCCATCATCCTCATTGCTCTGTTTTGTTTTGTTTTTAAATAAACTTAGGAATCATTAAAAAAGGGATTGAGAATAAGACGGAGAATATCTTACTGCCCTTATATAAATCCATGGTACGCCCACCTCTTGAATACTGTGTACAGATGTGGTCTCCTCATCTCAAAAAAGATATGCCGGCATTAGAAAAAGTTCAGAGGTGGGCAACTAAAATGATTAGGAGTTTGGAACCGGTCCTATATGAGGAGAGATTAAAGAGACTAGGACTTCTCAGCTTGGAAAAGAGAAGACTAAGGGGGGATATGATAGAGGTATGGGAAAAGTTATTTACTTGTTCCCATAATATAAGAACTAGAGGCCACCAAATTAAATTAAAGAGCAACAGGTTTAAAACAAATAAAAGGAAGTTCTTCACACAACGCACAGTCAATGTGTGGAACTCCTTGCCTGAGGAGGCTGTGAATGCTAGGACTATAACAGGGTTTAAAAGAGAACTAGATAAATCTATGGAGGTTAAGTCCATTAATGGCTATTAGTAGGGCTCGACAAATTATACAATCTACTCTCCTGTGGCGAGTAGATTTCAGCTGCGCGCCCCGTTCATTCGTGGCGCGTGCATGTGCAATGCGGCTCTTGTACACGCACAGTACGGGGCTGGCGAGCGGTTTTCGCTGCCGTTTGTCAAGCCCTGGCTATTAGGATGGGTAAGGAATGTTGTCTCTAGCCTCTGTTTGTCAGAGAGTGGAGATGGATGGCAGGAGAGAGATCGCTTGATCATTACCTGTTCAGTTCACTCCCTCTGGGGCACCTGGCATTGGCCCCTGTCAGCAAACAGGATACTGAGCTGAGTGAACCTTTGGTCTGACCCAGTATAGCCATTCTTATGTTCTAACTTCAGTGTATTTAACTGGTGCTTTAGCTCCAGGAACCTTCGGGTAAAACCAGCTAAGTGCAGCATAAAGGTAGTAGAATCCACTAGAGTTAGTGGCATTTGGATGTTAAAGCAGTAAAGTCTAAGGAGCAAATCTTTGATTTTACTTTAGTTGGAAAGTATAAGAAAATAAACTGCAAACACTGACACCATATCATGTGGCTGTGTGAGAAGGGGCAGGTCCTGCATTGCCCTCTCTTGGAACATGGAAACTCGTAAATGCAGCAGAACCTCATGTAGTCCCAGCATGCCTAGAGAGGCCAGACCGAGACCTGGGACTCCACAGCTCTGCTCCAGCCTCCAGTATCCACTTAATACAACAGGACTTAATTTGGGATATTTTAAGTTGACCATTAACTTAATACAACATTGAAACTTTACTATGCAGAAGTAAAATGCTGCTTGTAACCATCTTTAGTTTGAATGAAATAAGCACAGAAAGTTTCCTTAACTTGCCAAATATTTTTTTTAAAACTTTCCCTTTTTTGTAGTGGTTTACATCTCACACAGTACTCATGTACTTGCAGTTCCAAATGACTTGTGTGTTCAGTTCGTAACTCTGGGTTCATAACTCTGAGGTTCTGCTGTAGTTCATCCTGGCAAGTGCCAAGACTCCACCTAGCCAAGCTGCTGTAGAATCCATCTCGGCTTTGTGTCTGTCAGTCTCAGGTGAGAGCTGCTATCGCAGACCTGGCCTATGCTGAAGTTAAGTAAATGTAAGGGGCAGCAGAGTGCAGAGCTCTGGCTGTCAGCTCCAGGGGAGTTCTAGCTGTCTGCTCCATGCAGTTTAGATCCTGGAAGGGCTCCTAGTGAAAACACGTCACCAACAGAAAGCGTAATGTGGACATGAACCACTGCAGTAATTACTGTGTTGTCTGTACATCAACTTAATTTAGTTGCATAGGCTGGTCCTCAGTGATAAGAACTGGGCTTACGGCCTCCAGTCACCTTTTGGTTTATTTTCCTCCTGCAGAGTTCCCTTGCTCAGAGCATCCTATCAAGTGTTCATTATGCAGCTATTAGGGCTTCCTTTGTCTTTGACGATTCTCCATTGTCCTTAGCAACCCAATTATATAATGAGAATATAAGAACAGCCATACTGGGTCAGACCAACAGTCCATCAACCCATTAGTATGTCTGCCGACAGTGGCCAATACCAGATGCCCCAGACGGAGGAGACACAACAGGTAGTATTCACGTGATCGCTCCCCTGTCACCCACCTCCAAAGAAACAGAGACTAGGGATACCATTCCTACCTTTCCTGGATAACAGCCATTGATGGACCTATCCTCCATGGCTACATCTAGACTGCAAGCCTCTTTCAAAAGAGGCTTTTTCGAAAGTATCTTTCGAAAAAGCCTCTTTTGAGAGAGAGCATCTAGACTACAACCAGTACTTTTCGAAAAAGCGAGCTGCTTTTTTTGAAAGAGAGCACCCAGACAGTCTGCATTACATAGCGCTATTTTTCGAAAGAGCACTTTCAAAAAAAGGCATTATTCCTCATAAAACAAGGTTTTCTGCTGTCGAAAAGACTGCTACGTTTGTTTGATTTACTTTCGAAAGAACGCAGCAGCAGTCTAGACACAGGGGAAGTTTTTTCAAAAAGCCACTTTTAAAAAAAAAACAACCTGTAGTCTAGACACACACCATGAATCAATCTAGCTCTTTTTTGAACCCTGTTAAAGTACTAGACTTCACCATATCCTCTGGCAAGGAGTTCCACAGGCTAACTGTGCACTGAGTGAAGGAAAACTTCCTTTTGTTTTCCCAGGAAAACTTCCTAATCCCAGACCCTTACATGAAACAACCCAGCTTGTCTTTTGTTCTACACCAAAAGCAGCATTTTAACCCTTCTGTACCCCCAAGCTAGCAATGGCAAAGTGATTAATACAGAGTCCTTAAGAGAGTTTCTAAAAAATATCAGACAGTTCCCTCATTGGTCACAAAGATCCAACTGTTCTAACCCATTTACAACCTTACCCCATTTCATGCTTTTGTTTGACGCCTTTACAGACTGTCACATTTTACTAAGAGATTACAAGCTCTCTGGTACCAGAGCTAGTATCTTGTCTTGTTTTTGTAATCTGTGAGAGGCTCAACAACAATTTCCTTTATGTCAAGTGAAGTCTCCTGCAGCTGGATAAACTACTTGCTGAATTTACAAATCCCATCAATAGCATCTCCTGCTGGCTTTGAGGATTGAAATTGATGAAATCTTTAATTAAAATAGGCTGTCTGATGGAGTGTGTGCACATGGTCCTGAGCAGTGCTGCATTCTTTTGATCTTAAAGTTAACAATATTGATCCCAACCAAAAACTTTGCCTCTGGATTATGTATTCAGTTGATTCTCTTCAGGAGAGGCCTATGGGCCCGTGTCAGTGTCTGCTCCTGGACTCCCAAGTCGTGACAGAAGTAAAACACGCTTCCTTCGTCCTTCTTAGGATGGGATGTAGCCTCCTGGCCAGTGCCCAGGCCTAGCCATAGTGTTCCATGCATTTGTGACTTCTGTCTTCAATTACTGCATTGCTTTGATTCCTTTCTCAGGCCTGGCCTACACTAGAGTTAGGAAAATGTACGGGATAGCAGGGCTCAGAGCTCTGGCTTTCGGCTGCAAATGATTTCCTGCCCCTCCTCAGTTATGATCCAGCTGTGTTTTCACTGATGCTAGCCTGCTAGCCAACGTACATCTCCTGTTTCATCTGATCTGTAATGGAGTCTCTTTTCAAAACCTTTTACACCCTCTGTGCCGCCATCTGTTCCCATTGAAGTCCAGGACAAAATTCCTGTTGACTTCAGTGGCAGTAGACACCAGCCACAGCCCAGGGAGGAATTGTTCCAGCCAGGATGCAGCAGCATAGGCCCATGGTGCTCCCTCTTTATTTGGTTAAACTTCACACTTACAGGGTTAATCAATTAAATGGGATTTTACATCCCTAATTCATACTTCAATAAACCCGCAGCAGTAAGCCTCAGAGCCAGGGTGAGGAGGCTTGTAGGGATTGGCTGTGGAGCTGAAAATTGCAGTGTGTGTGGTTGGGTTGGAACTTGGGCTCAAAGACCCTACCATCTGAGCCCAAATGCTTACAGCCTTATCCCCAGAGCTGGTCAGCTGGCCCCAGGCCAACTTATGGGTATTTTACTGCAGCATGGATGAAGGCAAGTGCTATCCCAAAAGTTCTTGTGCCTTTAGAGCTAGTAGATTTTTATGGAAAAGTTAGTTGAAAAGCCCTTCTTCCAAACATCATAGTGTCACCACTGTGTGGTGTTCTCAGCTGTAAAATGAGTGACACTGAGATTGCTACTGATGAGTGCAGAGCCAGATTGTAAACCACCTATTCACAGTGATGAACTGTTACTTTCAGAGGGGTCTCTAACAGGTGAGAAATTGTTCACCCATGTGACACAAAGGCACATGATCTGACCCTTAGACTGTGTCTAGACTACATCCCTCTTTCGGCAGAGGGATGTAAATTAGACACATAGAAATTGCAAACAAAGCGGGGATTTAAATATCCCGTGCTCCATTTGCATAATTGCGTTATGGCACTATTTCGAAATAGGCCTCAGAGTGAGGGGTCATTTTCCATCCTGGAAAGGCCAGTTCTCGCCTACAGCCATTCCCCATCCTCAAACAAATTCTTCTATCTACTCGCTGTCTTTTTTTTCCTCCCCTCCTTTTTTTTCTTTTTTTCCTCTCCCTCCCTCCCCCCACCCACCCCCTTTTCCCTTATTTATTCTGTGAATGGCAAGCTAACTACAAAAGCAACTTCTCCTCTCTTGGTATTCACACCTCCAGATCAGCTGCTAGAAGTGGGCCTCATCCTCCCCGACTGAATTAACCTCGTTATCTCTAGTCTGAATCTGGCCTGCATATTTATACCTGTCTCTGGATATTTCCACTACATGCATCTGACGAAGTGGGTCTTTGCCCACGAAAGCTTATGCTCCAATACATCTGTTAGTCTATAAGGATACATCTACACTGCATCCCTAGTTCGGACTAGGGATGCAAATGGAGACGACCAAAGTAGTTAATGAAGCGGGGCACAGATCACAGCTGAAGGACTCTCTGCATGTTGGGTCCTTCAAAGTATTTGAATGCTTCAATATCTTTGATATAGGTGAGAGGATTATTCTAAGAGGGGTGGTTGAGATTCTGTGGCCTGCACTGTGCAGGGGGTCAGACTAGATGATCATAATGGTCCCTTCTGACCTTAAAGTCTATGAGTCTATGATCTCGCCGGCGCGCTACTTCGAATCACAGCTGTTTCAAACCAGGAAGTGCGCGCCGGGACGCGCTAGTTCGGACTAAAGCCCTTAGTCTGAACTAACGTTACTCCTCATTTTTTGAGGAGTAACGTTAGTTTGGACTAAGGGCTTTAGTCCGAACTAGTGCGCCCCGGCACGCGTTTCCTGGTTTGAATCAGCTGTGACTCGAACTAGCGCGCCGGCGAGATCATGTTAATGAAGCGCGGAATATTTAAATCCCCGCTTCATTAACTACTTTGGTCGTCTCCATTTGCAGGCCTAGTCCGAACTAGGGATGCAGTGTAGACATACTCTAAGGTACTACAGGACTCCTTTGTCGCTTAAATAGATTAAGGTGCTTATCTATGTTGCTAGAGAGATTTCATGAGACGGTCAGTAGTTCCTAAGCAAGCTAGAAGCCTAACTCCCATGGATTTTGGAGGGATTTATGCAGCCAACTTGCTTAGGTGTTACTGAAAATCTGAAAATACCCATCTGCACCTGCAGGTGCCTAAATACCTGTAAACATTTGTGGCCCAAAGTGACTCCTCTAGGGCCACAGTTTAATTGTTTGAATTACTGCAAACACAGCAGGCTAGATTCATGTCTAGTGTAACTCTATGGAAATCCCTCATACGGCAGTAGTGGTATAACACAAGCTGGCTTAGTGAGACCACAACACGCTCAGGAGGCAGTTTGTTTGATTAATTGGTGGGGGGGAGGAGGCATCCCTCTCTGAAGCCTGCATTTTACTTTTGAAATAGTCCTTGCTCATCCATTGATCCTTTATGTCTTCTCCTGAACGGATGCTGCTCCTGACAGGCATCTCAGCTACAGCTATTGACAGGATTTAGCTACAGCCATGCACATAATTGACCTGAACCTACTGACTTCTCAAGAAGTGAGACCATCACTGCTTCATTATCTGCCCTTTACCTGGCTCCCACTATGGATCAGATTAATCACCATTGGGTTTATTTTTAACTTTGATCATTCAAGCAAACCAGTCACTCCTATGGGTAGCTGAGTGCACTTCAGTTTCCTGTTAGGACAAAGGGTTTCCCTACTCCCTTACAAAAGGGTGAGCTTTTCAAAAGCCGCTGTGAGAGTTAGCAGCACCAGTCCTCCTGAGTCACCTGATGCATACGCTTACCTGATAGTTAGTCCTAGGACTGTGACTCCTAGACAGAGTACTTTATGTGGAGACTGTTCTGCTTTCCCCACTTCAGGTTGGTCAGCATATGGGACTTTTTTCCCCCCCAGCATGTGTTTCTGGAGGCTATCCCTTTAAATCTGGCAGAGAAGCAGCTTTGCTTCTCAAGTGGCTATTTTGTAACAGGCTCTGCTTGCTGGATCCGGTTTATTTGAATTATTGGGGTTAATTCCCTTATTTGCACTACTTTTCACACTACCCAGCTTACATGGACATTGAGCAGGAAGGCGTGAATTTCACTACAAAACCTAGCTCATTGCTTCCTTGATCTATCTTCAGAGTTAATGAGGTGTGCCATTGTGCCTGTATTCCCCCTCCATCGTCCACTAAAGGCACCCTCTTCAGGCTTCTGGCTCCCAGCTGTCACCTATGTTGGGTGGGGTTTCAGGTGTTACTCCCAAGTCCTGACTAGTGTTTTAAGGCTGCACAGCTCTCTGCTTTACACTGTGCTATTCCCAGCAAGTCAGATTGCCTAAACAGGCCTGCACTTCTGAAGACTATAACCAGTGTGTTGCCAACAGTTATGTTACTACATCGCTCTTTTGAAGCAAGCACATTTATTCTTAAGGTAAAAGTATTACAAAGAAACCCTATTAAAACAATACAAGAGCCCACATGCATGCTAGAAAGCTCACCAGAGGTCCCAATAATTCCAGCCTAGGGCTCTGCAAGGTTTTAGTCGTCAAACCCACAGCAGAGTTTTCCCTATGGTTACAAGTTCAGCTGTAGTAGACCCAGAATGAGAACTGAACAGATCAGCCATTTCTTTATACAGCTTGGGCCTTTGAGCTTGGTCTTCTATAACAGCCTGTGACCAACTCCTTTGGCCAAAGCTCTGAAAGGCAAGGGTTTTACATAACCAGAGGTGGGAACTTTCATTAACCTCTCCCTAGGGATTCTCCAGGAGATCCACTTAATACTGATAGACCTAAAAGTCCATATTTTTCAGGCACGTTTTCAATATAGTCATTTGAACTCCTCATTTCTACCTGTGTCACATCTCCCTCCTCAGGAGTTCACTTAGGGGGTGTCTAGATTGCACCCTTAGCGTGAAATAAGTTGCGCAATTTGAGCTGCACAAATAGCTTATTTGGAGTTAATTTTGAAAAAGCTAATTTTGTAACTTGGTGCTGTCTACACAGGCCATATTTTGAAATAAACCAATTGTGAAATGTCCCTTAATCCTTGTGGAATGATGTTTACAGGGACATCAGAATAGCGAGCCCATTATATTTCAAAATAAGGGGCTTGTTTCAAAGACAAGGAATAGCTATTTTGACATACCAGAAGTATCCCAAAATAGCACTGCAGTGCAAACGTATCCTTATGGTGTCAGTGAATAATGCATAAGCTAATACAATTTGGCTACATCTACACTGCAAGTTTTTGCAGCAGCAAATATGCTAATGAGGGACTCCTTTGCATGAGTCGTGATCTCAATTGCATATTTTCTGCCATTTCTTTTTGCGCAATACTAGGTCAGGCCAATGGTTCATCTAACTCAATATCCTGGCTCCCAACAGAGACCAATGCCAGAAGCCTCAGAGAGAATAAACAGAACAGGACGACTATTGCGTGAAACCCCCCATTGTCCATTCCCAGCCTCCGGCAGTCAGGGACCTAAGGAAACCCAGACTGTTGGGTATCATCACTGGCCATTTTGGCTAATAGCCATTGATGGACCTTGAACCCCTAAATGAACTCACCAAATCTGTATTTGCACTCAGTTATAGTTTTGGCCTTCGCAATATCTAAGGGCCATGAGTTTCTGGGTCTTGTGTTATATGAAGAAGCAAATAACACTTTCTTGCTTACTTTCTCCACGCCATTCATCATTGTATAGATTTTATATTCCCCTTCGATATTTCTTTTCCAAGATGTACAATCTCAATCTTTTTAATCTCTCCTCAGCTGTTCCATACCCCTGATCATTTTTGTTGCCCTTCTCTGTCCCTTTTCATTTCTAATATATCTATTTTTAACATGGGTTTGTAGGGTGAGACAATTAGCAACTCTATCTGAGACCAGCAGTAGGGCTGCCAGCCGGGGGGTCGGGCTGGCCAGCTCTGGGGCTGGGCAGGCAGTGGGAGTCTTCCAGCTGCAGGGAAGGGGGACATGGCTCTGGTGTGCAGGGGAGTGGACGTGGGTGGAAAGAGCTAGATCAGTGGGCTAACATTCCCAAAGGGGGAGGGGAAGTATTCACTTGCCATCCATGTTATTAACCAGTTAGGATCCATCAGAGGACTGCCCATCTTATCCCATGGCAGCTTACTTTACTTCAGAGCCTTTGGTGAGGGATCTTGTCAAAGGCTTTCTGAAAGTCCAAGAATCCTATACAGTAATTCCTCATTTAACACTATAGATAGGTTTCCGAAAATGATCGTGTTAAGTGAAAATGTGTTATGCGGGGTCAATTTTCCCATTGAAAATAATGGAAAAGGTGGGGGTTGCATTTCAAGTGGTGGTATCTGTTGGGACTGAGACATAAGGTTGGAGGAGAAAGGGGACTGGGTTACAGCAGGGAGGAGAGGTGTTTGGTTCTGGGGAAGGGGAGGAAAGAAGGGGGGGATTGGGTTGGGAGTATGCCCCTGTGATGGATCTGTCGGGACCCGCACTACGTCCGGCGAGGGGGGTCACTGGGGAACAGCACGGCAAGCGGCGAACCCTCCGCTGCTTTGCAGGGAGGAGGGGGAAGCCCCGCGTAGCCACCAGCAATAGGCCAGCTGGGGAAATCGTGTTATTCCGGGGTCGTGTAATTCAAAAAACGTTCCCTAAAAAAAAATCATGCTATCGTGAAAACGTGATAAGTGGGCACATGTTAAATGAGGAATTACTGTATCCAGTGGATCATCCTTATCTACATATTTGCTGAATCCTAATGGTTTCCTTTGATAAAAGCCAAGTTGACTCTTCCCCCAAGAAATCGTGTTCATCTGAGGCTATGTCTACACAGCAAAGAAAAACCATCGGAGCCGACTCTGGCTCAAGGGGCTTGCGCTGTGAGGCTGTTTCATTGCTATGTAGACTTCTGGGCTCCAGCTGCGATTTAAAGGGTAGGGGGCTCCAAGCTCTGCTGAGAGAACTGGGCCCTTTTGAAGCCCCAGGGCAGTTGTCCCTTTTGCCCCCGTCCTGTCAGCAGGCCTGCCCACAGGGGCCTGAGACTCCTCTGAGTAGAGCCATTGACTCCAATGAAATCACTCCCAATTTACACTACACTTAGCAGAGAATCAAGCCTGCTCTGCGGCTAGGAGAGACTCGATGCTCCGTCCTCAGCAGGGAGCTGCTGCTATCCCTGAGGGAGACGTATCCATCCCCCAGCCAGGCAGCTCCATGTGAAGAGCCCTGAGCCCCTGGATAGGGCTTATTAAGCGGCTGTGGGGCCGTTCTGCCGCGCAGCTTAGAGGGAACCTTGGACAGCAGAGCCGACAGCCTCCATAGACTCCTTGGCAACGTGGGGAGAGGACCTGGCTCTGTGATCTTGGAAGGGGTGGGGCTGAGGGCAGCAGGGGCAGGGCTGAGGGCAGCTGGCCCTCAGCACTGCCGGGAGCCTGGTGCGCTCCTCCCCTTTCCAGTCCTTAATGCTGCTTGGAGCATGTGGCCTGTTGCTCCAACACCAATTTAAACAGGCTTGGGGCTCAGCCACCATTACTGTTGCTGTGGTGGTGGCCAGAGCCTTAGGCCCCTTTGATTCACCCAGCCCTGGGGCAATTACCGCTTTTGCACCCCCTCCCCATTGTCGGTGGACCTAGCTGAGGAAGTGGCATGTTCTCGCCCTCCTTTGCTTAAAGGCCTCTCATTTGAGTGGGATCAACTTCCAGTATTCTCAGATGTTTCCTCTTGAGGCACAGTCACGAGCAGCACAGAGATTCCAGCATCAAGTCAAGACATAGGGAAAAAAATAAAAACCAGTCAATTGTTTTTCAAACGTAGTTCTTATTCCTCTGCAGTAGTTAAGCTGAAGCAAGTTTGATTTGGTTTAGGGCAGGGAGGAAGCCACTGAGATTGGAATTTTCATAAAGTAAATGTCTTTCAAAAACCCCCTCTTCCCGAGGTGCTTAACGTTAAAAAAAGAAATCATGGTTCCTTACAATATTTCACGTGATTCACAGTGGCAATTTATTTTAACATACATGACAGCCCTCCAAGTGCTGATTCCCTATCATACAGGATGAAGTAGGCTTTTCCGCTGTGTTAGTAAAGCCAGCTCTGCTGCTCATTGGCTTGAGGCCTCCTGGTTGTTTGCCTTTGCGGCTGGACAAGCTCGCATGTTTTCTCTCGCCAGCCACACCATCGACATGGGGCTTTCGATGGAGTTCTCCGTGTTAAAGAAGTGAACTCGCCAGCTAGAGCAGCACTTCATTTGCTTAATTTCACGCCGGAAAGTTTTGCTGAAGACGTAGTAGATGAAAGGGTTATAAGCCGTTGACGACTTAGCAAACAGACAGGGCAATAGCGTAAGGACAGGATGTAGGGAGCTGCTGGAGTTGAAGATGGACCAGAAGCTGACTGCTGCGTACGGCATCCAGGCACCAAGGAATCCGATGCTGACAAGCACAGCCATCTGAAAAAGGCAGAGCGTGTTCAGTCCTCAGTTAACACCGCTATCCCCCTACCCTGCCTGGGTTATGTAATAGGAGAACCAGAGAGCCTGGTCCATGTGGGAGAAGGGATCCTGAACAACTCTTATGAGGCACTGCTGGATCAAAATATTTCAGTTTTCCATACACCACGTGGGTGTGTCTAGATCACAGGGTTGTTTCGAAAAAAGTGGCCTTTTTTCAAAAAAACTTCCCCTGCATCTAGACTGCTCCCGCGTTCTTTTGAAAGTAAATCGAAAAAAAAGCGGCAGTTTTTTCAACCGCGGAAAACCTCGTTTTATGAGGAAGATCGCCTTTTTTTGAAAGTGCTCTTTCGAAAAATGGTGCTATGTAATGCAAACTGTGCTTTTTTGAAAGAGAGCATCCAGACTGTCTGGGTGCTCTCTTTCGAAAAAGCGAGCCACGTTTTGGAAAATACTGGTTGTAGTCTAGACGCTCTTTTTTGAAAGAGGCTTTTTCAAAAGGATCTTTTGAAAAAGCCTCTTTCGAAAGAGGCTTGCATTCTAGACGTAGCCACAGAGAAGACACTTTTAATGAGCAGCTTTATTTAGTCAACACCCCAATTTTTTATACAAAAAAAAAGTTGTGATGGAAAACTTTCAACCAGCCTTACTCAGCACCATCTGGTCTCTATGTCCATTAAAAATTCTGTAGGGCTACAAGGCAGACCCGACTCAAAATGATACATTAACATATTTGACACCCATTCCAGCATGACTGGAGATACATACATACAAGCATAAATCAGGGACACTGTTGTATCTTGTAGGTGTAAGGGGCAGGAAAGCATATGAGTTATATAATTCATGGCTGTGCAGTCATGCTGTTGAAACCAATGTGATTCCAAATGCTCTCTGGTTGTCTGCCCATACTGTTTAGTTCAATTTATAGAACAAGTTAATGCATTGAGGCTGAAACATGGCAAGTGGTCCTGACTCTGTGGCAGGACAACTCCTGAGAGCAGGAGCTGCACCCTTGTGAGGGGTGTGTACCCCACACCGGCAGAGTGTGTGTTAGCTGATCCAGAGAGCAATTTGTGCCCAGGCTGCACCGGGAAGGTGGACCAAGCCTAATTTAGGCTTGAGGCCCACTGGGAAGGATCTAGGTGGCTAATAGAGGGGAAGGACGTCAGGGCAGTGGAAGAGAGGCAGGCAACGCTGAGGGGAGAAGGTCTGAGAGATCTTCATTTGGGAAAAGAATCCAGGCAAAGGTCAGGTAAGCTACCGAGAGGGATGGAAGGGCCTGTGATGGAAGGACAGGAAGTGACTCTCCAGGGAGAAAAGCCCAGGATGGGTTGCTTGCTAAAAGAGTCTGAACAGTCTGTGACGTCCTCAGAAGTGGACTGAGATAAAGGGCTGAGGGACAGGCCAAGGCAGGAAATGCTGCAGGGAAGTAGCAAGGCACTTGAGGGAGCAGACCTCAGCTGCTTGCTACAGGGTCCCTGAACTGGAATGCAGAAGAGAGGGTGGGCCTGGGGCCTATAGCTGGCCACCAAGGACAGTGGTGTGAAATCCCCCCCATCCATACACGGAGTAAAGATGATTGAAACCCCTGAGACAAGGGATGTAGGATCCACTGGACTCAGAGTCCGAGGCTGAAGACCTGGCCTGAGATCATCATAGAATCATAGAGCTGGAAGAGGCTGCAGGAGGTCATTGAGTCCAGCCCCCTGCCCTAGGCAGGGTCAATCCCAACTAAATCAACCCAGCCAGGGCTTTGTCAAGGTGAGACTTAGAAACCTCTAGGTCTGGAGATTCCACCACTTCCCTAGGTAACCCATTCCAGTGCTTCACTGCCCTCCTAGGGAAATAGTTTTTCCTAATATCCAACCTAGACCCCCGCACTGCAACTTGAGACCGTTGCTCCTTGTTCTGCATCCGTCACTACTGAGAACAGCCTCTCTCCATCCTCTTTGGAACCCCCCCTTCAAGAAGTTGAAGGCTGCTCTCAAATCCCTCCTCACTCTTCTCTTCTGCAGACTGAACAAACCCAAATCCCTCAGCCTCTCCTCATAAGCCACGTGCTCCAGCCTCAATGACCATTTTTTGAAGGCTCTGTTCCACCAGGAAGGGTCCGAACTTGACCTGGCTGGGGGGCCAAACCCCAGGAGAACCAGACTCCCACAGGGCCAGATTGGCGCTCGGCAGCGGGCACCGAGGGAATAGAGCCTGTCTCGCTTGCGGACAAGGGGCAGGGGATGCGCTGACTAGGGCATCAACGCACAAGGCATGAGTGTGTCTAACATGCATCATCTACCCTTGGGATGGGAGGCCAACTCGATCTTAATGGCAAGATCAGAGCGTTTATCATTTATCGGAGCATTAACCAAACCCCTGTGAACCCTCCTTTCTGAACTGATGAATGCTGACAGGTGCTCATGTCACAAAGCCCAGAACTCTGGAATGGCACTAATTGGATTGCCTTGGTAGCCGTCTCAGCTGAGGCTAAGAAATGAATGCAGCTGGAAGCTGACGCTGTCCAAGGTGGGGGATGGGTAGAACAAAGTATGCAAATAGCTGCTGAACTATGGGGTAGAATCGTGCAGTAACGACTTTCTCCCAGGAGTAATTCTCCCAGGAGTAATTTCTCCCAGGAGTAGGTACCAATGCTGTTATTACTTCTTTCTATTACAAGAATTCCTGTCTAGGACACTGCCTCTCTCGCTAGGAGAGGCTGCCACAGCTGCAGTCAGAGGGCTTGAGGAGATCAGGGCAACTAGAAGGGTATCTCCCGGTGGAGTCCTGAATCTTCACCCAGGGCTCCTGCTTACTTTGCTGTGTTCTGGTCACTCACCAGTGTCAGCCTCCTCTCCATCTTTGCCGCGTTCGGGATCCTGTCAAAGTTCTGTATCTCCTGGTACGTTTTGTGAACCTTCCACGCGATGCCCAGGTAACAGCTGAGGATGGTCAATGCAGGTAGGAGTGTGCACAGAACGAACATGCTCAGGATAAAAGAGAAGCCGTTGGAGGAGTTGTGGAATTCGCTCCATGCTATCGTGCAGGAGATGCCAAACGGTTCGGGGCCATAATAACCCCAACCCAGCAAAGGCAGGATGGCCCAGAGCAGTGAGCAGAGCCAGATGAACACAATCGAAATGCGAACGGCCTTCTTGTTGATAGTATTGCCTGGAAGAAAAGGAACAGCGAGTCCCTAGGAACCACCAATGGCATGGTGGACTTCCCACAAGACTATTGTCTGTCTCTCATTCGGAAGCCAAGTCTCCTCTCCTATCTGCTTTCTTTATTCGCTTCCCTTTAGTAGCGGCTGACAACACAACATTTAAAACGACAAAGTGCAGCCTACTTGGAAACAGCTGTCAGCAGCCTGCTACAAAGGGGCTCTCAAACAGCTCTGCTCTACTGCACTCTTCCTTCAGGAGACCCCCTGGCTATCACTTTAATGAAACACCCAGCTTCCACCAGCCCAGTGACTGGGGATCTTAAGGTCCCCAAGGAGCAGGGATAAATGAACCTTAAAGGATTCTGAGTTTCAGGACAAATAAGCTCCAGATTCTGGTCCGAAACCCATCACCATGGCATTGCTTGTGTTACAGCAGCACCTAGAGGCCCCATTGGGTTAGGTGCTGTACATACATGCAGTGAGAGACACTGCCTTCCCTCAAGTTATAGCCGACCTAGACGAGCTGGAAAAAGGATGGGAGGAAGGAATTACCTGCATTTAGGAAAGCTGAGGAACACAGGGTTAGGGCCATATTCACCAAAGCACTGAGGTCCTGCAGTTCCTGGCTCCTGTGTACCAGGCTGTCTATTGGAATCCTCCATCCCGCATTACGTATGTAAAGAGAGAAGCCTCAGGAGCCTGCAAATATTTTGCTAGTGTGGGCCCCAGATGACTCATTGTCTTGACCCGCAGGGCCCGAACCTAGATCCACTGGAGCAGGCCTGCTTCACCCCTTCACGTGGCAGCCTGTTGATGAGTGCTGAGCCCAGACCTAGGACGGCCAGTCAGCTTGAAGCTCCACCCCTGAGGTCCTATTGGCAGAGTCCCAGAGCAGCTGATTGGCTGGCCCATCCTATTTAAGCCAGGAATAGGAAGCTGTCTGAACACCTGGGATCCACCCTGACCTGGACCGTACATCTTGTGCCTCCACCTCCTGATGCTTCCCTGGCCTGACTTTCTGGCATCTTGATCTGGTTGGGCTCCTGACCTCTGATTTCTGGTTCTGATCTCCAGTTTGTCTCCTGCCTCTGACCCCCCTGGTATCCTGACCCAGCTGACTCTCAACTCCTGACTGTGGTCTCCATTAGGTCTGGCTGCCCAGGACCCAGCCTTGACACTCTTTTTTAATACTTACTATTAGATGTGGATGAACTGGTTACAAGGAACCGGATCACAGCCATCATGCACAAGGTCATCATGCTGGAGACACCGAAGAGGAAACCCATCAGGGCATAGTAGATACAGGACACATCTCCTCCCAGCCAGGCATGGTTCCATGCGGAGGCAATAGCCAGCGGGTACATGCTGATGGCCATTCCCAGATCCGTCACGGCTAAATTTATTATAAGCAGCTCAGGTGACTTGAGATGGGAAGAGCGCTTCACTGCCGCAGCAAGGACTGCTGAATTCCCCAGAATCGTCAGGATCGCTGAGGAGGGTGGGGGGAAACAGTGTGGATAGTTATCATCAGTGTTTTACTAGAAGATTTACCCCATTGCTCAGGTCCTTCAAGGCAGAGGGGAGGTGGAGGAGTCAGGAGTAGGGGTGAGGAGAGGCTCAGGATGCAAGAGTCACTGCAGCGGGTGGGGGCTCAGAGCAAGGGGTTGTGAAGTGGGAGGGGCTCAGAGGAAAGGGGGACTCAAGGGAGAGCATGGGAGACAGCTGCTAGTGCTCCCTGGGGGTGGCCCAGAGTGATGGGGGCTGTGCTGGCCGATGAATGGCTACTCCCCAGGCATGGGCTGGGAACCATGCTGCTGGCTACTCCCCAGGGCTGGGCACTTGCTGCCCCCCTGTGGTCATTCTAGGATATAACTGTGCTTGCTCCCTGCCTCCCCCCCCCCCCCTTGGTCATTCGTGAGGATAACTGCCCCTGCTATCACAGCCCTCCCTTTCCATTTGGTGAGAAACAATCACATTCCAGATACATCCCATTGTCCCGGAACCACCAAATCCTGACCTTGCTTTAAGTGATGATCAGAGGAAGCTGCATAACTAAGTGGGTGGTCCTAGCTCCTACCGATTAGGAGACATTCTTGAACAAATGGACTCTCAGAAGACGGATGGACATAGACAGACCGATAGATGCACAAACTCCCTCAAATACAACACTTGATTTTAGCCAAAAGGCCGAGAAGCGAGTTGTGGACATTCCAAAGAGGTGTGTGCAGCTTGACACAGCAAAAGACACAACCAGTGCCAGTTGCTGTCCTGAGATTACATTCTGAGAAACAGACACACGGGGGTGCCATTTGTAATGGTGATAGTTGCTCTCTGTCAACACTTTGATTTGCTCCCCCCTCTGAAGCTGCTAGAAGTGGGCCTCATCATCCCTGACTGAACTGACCTCGTTATCTCTAGCCTTACTCTTGATTGGAACTATTTTCTTATGCCTGGATATTTATACCTGCCTCTGGAATTTCCACTACATGCATCTGACGAAGTGGGTCTTTGCCCACGAAAGCTTATGCTCCAATACATCTGTTAGTCTGTAACAGTGGTCCCCAACCTTTAGAGGCTCCCAGGTGCCCAGGAAGTGGGGCCACTCACGCGCTGGGCGCCCGGGGGCATGCCAGGGGACTGGGATGCT
Source organism: Pelodiscus sinensis (assembly GCF_049634645.1). Lineage (NCBI taxonomy): Eukaryota > Metazoa > Chordata > Testudines > Trionychidae > Pelodiscus > Pelodiscus sinensis. Next base: position 10,690,768 of record NC_134713.1, read on the forward strand.
CTTGCACCCGGCGCCGGTGTGTGCCCTAGGGCCGGGGCTGGAGCCGCCCGAGCACCTTGTGCCATGGGCCCGGGGTTGGCGCTGCCGCCCGAGCCACGCGCCTGGGGCCGGCACCGGCGCTGCTCGAGCACCGCGCGCCCGAGTGCCTGCATGTGCCCCGGGTCTGAGGCCGCCCAAGCGCCGCGCACCCAGCGCCAGTGCGTGTTGCGCGCCTGGGGCCGGCACCTCCCGTGTGCCGGGGGCGGGGCCAGCCCAGGTTGTCGGCGGGTGCCCATGAATGCCCCAGCGGGCATCATGGCGCCCGCGGGCACCGCGTTGGGGACCACTGGTCTATAAGGTGCCACAGGACTCCTCGTCGCTTTTGCAGATTCAGACTAACACGGATACCCCTCTGATACTAGGCCAGCTTAGTACATGCAAAAGTATAACTAATCTTGTTCTGACTGGCGTTTCACAAGGCATTGGACTGAGCTAACTTACATTCTAGGCTGCTTTAATTACGAAAATAGTCAGAAGCTGCAAATCCCTAAAAAAGCAGGCTAGCTGAGCTCAGAGAAGCAGGGGAGGAGATAAAAGTAGAAACCTCCTTCCTTGGAGGATGCTATCACCTAGCAAACTGCTGCATTCTCGTATCATTTCTCTTGCCAAAATATTACTGCAGAGTGTTCAGAAGCAAACAATCGGGTCTGTGTTTTCTTTTCAAACAAGTTTCGGTCTGCAGCAAGGAGGCTGATCTTAAGTTTTCCGGTGAACACGCTCTCTAATGCCAGCAATGAAAAAAGGAAACAACAGATACTTGTTATTTACAGTGCCTTCCCTGCAGCTGTAAAAGCAGTGTGCTCAGGAATAAGATGCAGTGATATAGTTGAAGGGGAAGGGGCTAGGGAAATTTCCAGCCTCTGAAAAATAAACAGTGTTCCTGTTTCCATAAATCGCCCGCAGGGGGATGTATTTCCCCCTTCTTGATAGCACTTCACATTATCCCTTCCTAAATAAATCTTGACTTACTATTTCCTCTTGTCTGTAGATATGAGACCTATTGTGTGGCTAGGAATTTAGACGGGAGTCTAAGGAAGCTAAGCATGTAAATCCTATTGACATTCAATGGCTGTTGGGTACCTAATTCCCTTAAGCTCCCTGGAAAAGCCCAGCCTTAACTCACAGACCACTAAGAAGCTAGTTGGAAGCCTTCAAGAAACCCACAAGTAATCTGGACCCTGACCTGAAGCCACACTCCACGGGGCATGTATGTACTTTGCTATAAATCTATCTTCAAAAAACACAAATAGACGGCTATACAGAACTCACATGCTAGTTGAAAACCCTCTTGCCCTTTTATATAAGGTTGTGCTATTAAAGCAGAGCTGTTCTTAAGAAGAAATGAGACCCCAAAGTGATTCCAGGATCGGACCAAGGCTGCTTTCCCGTAGGGACTCCCAAAAAACTTCCTCTTTACTCTTGATCCTTAAAGTGACTCATAAAGATCCAGCACTGAGCTACTGAAAAGGAAGGCAGGTAATGTGTCTGGAACACAGTAGTTAGCAGTCTTGGTGCTGCAGAGAATTCTGCTGGCTGAGTTAATTATTAAAATTAGAGGCAACAAATTCTGGAAGGAATATTAAACATCATACTTCAGGGCTCAAGCCAGTCTCTAAGGATACATCTACACCACAATGTATCCTGAAATAGCTACCCCGCATCTTTTGAACATGTCTGCTATTTCAGAATATAACAGACATGCTATTTCGGCATCCCTGTAAACCTCGTTCTATGAGGGATAAGGGATGTTTCGAAATAGCCTATTTCGAAAGAGAATTGAAATAAGATACGCAATTTGCATAGTGCAAATTGTGTATCTTCTTTCGAGCTAAGGGTGTAGTGTAGATGCACAGTAAGTATTAAAGACTCGGATAAGATGGGGTGTGGGGTACGGGGCAGATGCTCCCCTATTTGCCTATTCTTGAAATTTCCTCTGAAGCGTCTGATACAGACCCTGGTCAGAAAGAGGACACTGGACTAGGTGGACCCCAGGTCTGATTCAATCTGGCAGTACCTATTCCCTAACAAGCACCAGTGACTGGGGAGGGAGAACTCACCTATGATCAGAAGAAACACGCCTGCTCCGTAATCCACTGTCGGATGGAGTTTGGAAAGGTATTGCTGCTCCATGGCCCCTTGTGGCAGGGGGGAAAGATTTAAATCACAGACAAAGCAATGCTAGTCGGGACGGGGAAGAGGCTCTTCCTCATGGTTTGTCCGGAGTTTGTCCACAGGTCCAGTCGGAGAGAAGGGTGAAGGGTCCCCCCTGTGCATTCTCATCTCGCCATCTCCCCGGGGCTCCCTGGCAGGCGATGAGAGTGGAGCTGGGGAACGCGCTCCTCCCGGAGAGGAGTCAGAGCTCGCCAGTCACCTCTGCACACTCGCAGCCCGACTGGCTCCCAGCGCCTCCCTCCACCCCACTGTTCTGCTCTCTGGCTTGTTAAACAAATTCTCCCTGGCAAATCCCCGCCCAGTGCATTGCAGGAGGCAAAAGCAATTGCAGCTCATCCAACAGCCACTGTAGGGAAATAGATGCTATGAAGCAGGGGACTTTTTTGAGGCATGGGGATGAGAGGACTCAAGTTTCTCTTTGCTCTGCCCTGTTACTAGGCATGGTGTTTACATCTGCAATGCCTGGGGGGGTCACAGTCCCACTCCAGCTGGCAGGGCTTCCAGAGACTAGCACAGGTGAGTACAATTCAGCTGCAGTGCCTGTCGCAGCCAAGACCCAGAATAGATTTGGAGCTGTGTGTAATTCCTAGGGTTGGGCCCAAACTAAAATCCCAGGTCCAAATACCCCAGCCTGCGATTTTGTAGCTGCGATCATGTCCAGATTTTGCAGCTGGCTGCTCTTTGTAGTTGTCTGCACATTGACTCCAAATCAGTATAAATATTCCAGAAAATTGGCTCCAGATCCAAAACGTAGTGCGGATTCTTGTCTAGTCACTAGGGGTATGTCTACACTACCCCGCTAATTCGAACTAGCGGGGTAATGTATGCATACCGCACTTGCTAATGAAGCCCGGGATTTGAATTTCCCGGACTTCATTAGCATAAGCGGGGAGCCGCCATTTTTAAATCCCCGCTGCTTCGAACCCCGTGCAGCGCGGCTACACGGGGCTCGAACTAGGTAGTTCGGACTAGGTTCCTATTCCGAACTACCGTTACTCCTCGTGAAACGAGGTGTACCGGTAGTTCGGAATAGGCACCCTAGTCCTAACTACCTAGTTCGAGCCCCGTGTAGCCGCGCTGCATGGGGTTCGAAGCAGCGGGGATTTAAAAATGGTGGCTCCCCGCTTATGCTAATGAAGCCCGGGAAATTCAAATCCCGGGCTTCATTAGCAAGTGCGGTATGCATACATTACCCTCCTAGTTCGAACTAGCGGGGTAGTGTAGACATACCCTTAGATTATGAAGATCCTGATTTTTTTTCAGATCCTGATTCTGTTCGTGCATTTTAAAAATCTGTGGGTTCCATCTTGCAGGTGCCTTTTATAGCAGGGATTGGGAACCTCAGGACTGTGGGCAGGATGTGGCCCTCAGCTTGCCTGGATCTGGCCTCTGAGGCTCAGGGCTCCCCTCTCTCCTGCATTGGGGAACTCACACTGGTGCTCCAGCCCCCCAGCTGCCCCATGGCAGGGCTGGAGCACACAAAATCTACTAGCTTGGGCCCCACTGGGCTCTGGTATGGGAGGGGAATATGGGGAGTGTATTTCTCCTTCTCAGTCAGGGGCTACGTCAGTGAGGGGTGTTTTTTTTAATTTGTTTTGTTTTGTTTTTTTTGCTTCTCACTTATGTGTGACCCCCGAATGATTTTCTGTGGGTCATTGGCTCAAAAAGGTTCCATGCCCCTGTTTTATAGCATTTACTACCAGGTGTGGGAGTGTAGCCAGATAGACAGACATCACATAAGCGCTATAAAAGAGCCCCGGTATTTGTGGCTGCTACGTTGGAGAAAGAATTGAGGTCCTTTTGATCATTAGAGTGTGGTCTAAAGATCCCATCTGCTTGTATATTTGGGGTGTGCCATGGACAGGGGCCAGCCATGCCTCTAGCACTGTCCACAAGATTAGAGCTTCCTTCAGGGACTCCCTGCTGGCTCCCAGTCTCGAGCAGCTCTCACCTGCCCAATTCCTGACTGAACCCTGGACTGTCTCAGTTTCACCCCCCATTTATATGTCCCGGGTGATTGGAGGTCATCTGACAGTCACAGGTGCACTGAGCTCTTCCTTCTTAAAAGGCCAGCATCGCCCTGTGGGAGGTGCCACAGCCAGACCCCCTCCACAGAGAAGGCTTTGTCCCCAGTTCTCACATGCCCTATCTGGTGCTTTCTGACCTGCCTATTGAATGTGGATCCATGCAGGAAGAGAAAGCAGGGAGGCGTGTCAGGTACCAGCTCCTGCTCTCCAAAGGCCCCTCTCTGTAGGGTCCCACAGGACTCTGTACTATCCCCTCTTCTTTTTAATATTCCTGTGGCACCACTGGAAAGAGAGTGAGATGCCCTCGACTTAGCTGCCTACAATAACCTGGGGACACTCCTCTGTAGACCTCCTTCTGATATATGGTTGTGACAATTTTCTTCCACTGTTTGATCTGAGGAAGTGGGTCTGGCCCATGAAAGCTCATCATCTAATAAACCATCTTGTTAGTCTTTAAAGTGCTACATAGTCCTGTATTTTGTTTCAGCAAGACTGAAGTGACACTGATCGGAAAGGAGAAATGCCTGGAAAAGCTGGCCCTGGCTTGCCTCTCCCTTCCGTGAAGGTGTATAGCTACAACAGAGCAGTGCAAAAGCCTCAGGTTCCTGTCTGACTCCCGGCTAAGCTGGTAGCATCCGTTTCCAAAAGTGCCTTTTGTCTCCGGCCTGCTAGGAAACATCGTCCCTTCTTCCCAGAGGAGGAGCAGGCAACAGGCATCTGTCACCTCCAGGATGGATTCCTGTCATTTATTGTACACATGAAGACAATGCAGGAGCTACGACAGAACGTAGCTGTTTGCCTTCTCCAGGGCTAAGGCTGCCTTGAGCAGACCTGGTCGGTGCTCCTGCCCCTCCACAGCACGGCGACCTTCAAGGCCTCGGTCCTGATCTTCAAACCAGTCAATGGACCCAGCCACATCAGACACTGAATTTCCAGCTGTGAACTCTCATGACAGCGGTGCCCCTCTGGCACAAGGCAGGTCAGAAAGCACCAGATAGGGCATGTGAGAACTGGGGACAAAGCCTTCTCTGTGGAGGGGGTCTGGCTGGGGCACCTCCCACAGGGCGATGCTGGCCTTTTAAGAAGGAAGAGCTCAGTGCACCTGTGACTGTCAGCTGACCTCCAATCACCCGGGACATATAAATGGGGGGTGAAACTGAGACAGTCCAGGGTTCAGTCAGGAATGGGCAGGTGAGAGCTGCTTGAGACTGGGAGCCAGCAGGGAGTCCCTGAAGGAAGCTCTAATTGGTTCCTCAGAGAAGGCTGAAGAGTAGCAAGAATAGTTTGCTTGCTGACATCCCCCAGCCAGAGAGCCAGGGCCAGCGGACAGAAGGCCAGAAGGAGTTTCTTGCTGACTTCTTGCTGAAGCTGTGGGCCAGAGAGGGCTGAAGGCAGCTCTCATAGATGTGACAATTCCCTACAACATTGGGAGAGGTGGCTGCATTATGTTTATGTATCTGTGAGGGCCAGTGATTGTGTGTCATTACATGGAAGCTGATCACAGCTTTCAGGAACTATGAACAGTGGGGACTGATCAGGCAAAGTCATTCCAGTTGTAACACCTCCAGAGAGGTACCACCTCCCAAGAGAGGCTCCCCTAGACTGATTCCAGTTGAGGCCCACAGACAAAGACAGGACTTTGCCTGAGTTTAAATTGACTTGAGGGCATCTTTATGATCCAGAAAATGGGCAGGGCCACTGTCCACGAGCACCTCAGTCCTTAGGGAAGGGTTGGAAGAGTTGACATTTGCCAGAGCCTGAGGCAGGAGTCATGGTGATCTCTGGTAAGCTTCATGCAAACTTGTAGGTACTTCTATTATTCTAATGTTTTCTCTTCTGTGCTTTTACCTGAAGAATAAATGTGGTTGCTTAGAAAGGGCTGTGCAATAGCTTGTCATTGTGGGAAATTATGCTGTTTATAGCTTCTGAAGAGAGGGAGAAGCAGGCCTGCTGGGGAAGTTACAGCATAGGCAGGGAACTGGGCAGCCTGGAAAACCCCCAGTCAGGATGGAGAGGGACACAGGTCTCTGTCCAAGAGAGGTGATGGCTGGAGAGCCAGGATACTAGAGTGGGTGCCTTCAAGGGGGGAAATACATGTGTAGTTGGCCTGAACTATCATAGCAGGGGAGCCAGTCAAGGGGCTTGCTGATGCCTCCATGCTGGAGAGCAGAGGGCCTTCAGGGAATGGTGGTTGCTCCCCCTGGAAAGGAATGGTGGTTGCTCCCCCTGAAAAGGATGTGCACCCAGCAGAGAAGCTGGGAAGAGAGAGGTTGAACTCCGACCATAGGGGCTTGGAGTCCTGGAAAAAGGACAGGAAAAGACCAAAGAAGAGTCTGAGAGATGCTGGAGCATGGCATCTGGTATGTCAGTGGACTACAGGATGTGGGATTTTAGGATTCTATCCATGGGGTGTGAGAAATGGACAATGCTAGGGACTTTTGTATGGATTATGTGTATAATTGTTGGTAATGAACAGGGTTGAGTGAGCTTCCCTCTGAAGAAGGGCAGCTGAGGGAGATGCTTCTGTTCTGGTAGGGTCTGATGCTGGAGGGTGCTTCAGATGGGGCTGCACTGTGACAGGAACCATCTTCTAGAGCCTGCATCTTCAGGAAACATTGCAAGCCCTTCCTGTTTGAGAGAGCCATTCTACCGTGATACACAAAGGTCAAACTCCCTCCTACTCCCCAACAATAAAACCCTACCCCAGACACAGTTTTGACCCCCATAAAGGGGAAAGTACCAGAAACACTACAAAGTCTACTAAAGAATTTGCTATTGGAAATTATGTTCCCTCAGGTGATCCGTGGCCGGATAAGATGCTTATGGTTTGTGCCTTTCAATATTTGATCTTCATAAGCTGATCTTCGTTCAGTTTGGCTGCGAAAGTCATGGTGTCACATTTCAGTGAAGGATGAAAAGCTTTTGTAAACAGAAGACTGCTTAAAGAAGTCACCAGAATTGAAATGATTTCAGAACAGCCTGCACAAAACATGTCTTCACATGAGCATTCACAAGACTTTCATTTCTCCATGAAAGTTCCAGTGCACAGATACATTCATTCAGACAGATATCTGTGCAAAATGAATTTAAAAGGGTGGCAGCTACCACCAAAGTCAATTTATGTTTTGTGCTCCAACTGAATGTTTGCAAATTCTTGTGGTCTCTTGTCCTCAGATGTTAACCACACATGGGAAAGATCTCAGCTACAACAGAATTCTGCTTATAGGCTCAAGTTTTGGTTGTAGGGCCAGTTTTGTTCAACATCTTTATTAATGACCTGGATGAGGGGATGGATTGCACCCTCAGCAAGTTTGCAGATGGCACTAAGTGAGGGGGAGAGGTAGTTATGTTGGAGGGTAGGGATAGGGTGCAGAGTGACCTAGACAAATTGGAGGATTGGGCCAAAAGAAATCTGGTGAGGTTCAACAAGGACAAGTGCAGAGTCCTGCACTTGGGACGGAAGAATCCCAAGCATTGTTACAAGCTGGGGACCAACCAGCTATGTAGTAGTTCTGCAGAAAAGGACCTGGGGGTTACAGTGGATGAGAAGCTGGATATGAGTCAACAGTGTGCCCTTGTAGCCAAGAAGGCTAATGGCATATTAGGTTGCATTAAGAGGAGCATTGCCAGCAGATCCAGAGATGTCATTATTCCCCTTTATTCGGCTATGGTGAGGCCACATCTGGAGTATTGTGTCCAGTTCTGGGCCCCACACTACAAAAAGGATGTGGACGCATTGGAGAGGGTCCAGCGGAGGGCAACCAAAATGATTAGGGGGCTGGAGAACATGATCTACGAAGAGAGGCTGAGGGATTGGGGCTTATTTAGTCTACAGAAGAGAAAAGTGGGGGGGGGGGGGGTTGATAGCAGCTTTCAGCTTCCTGAAGGGAGGCTCCAAAGAGGATGGAGAGAGGCTGTTCTCAGTAGTGACGGATGGCAGAACAAGGAACAATGGTCTCAAGTTACAGTGGGGGAGGTCTAGTTTGGATATTAGGAAAAACTATTTCCCTAGGAGGGTGGTGAAGCACTGGAATGGGTTCCCTAGAGAAGTGGTGGTATCTCCATCCCTAGAGGTTTTTAAGTCCTGGCTTGAGAAAGCCCTGGCTGGGATGATTTAGTTGGGACTGGTCCTGCTTTGGGCAGGGGGCTGGACTCAGTGACCTCCTGGTCTCTTCCAGCCCTAGGATTCTGTGATTCTATGATTCTACAATGTAATAAAATGCCCATAGCTGGCCTAGGTTAGATGACTCAGGTTCCAGAAATTCAAACACTGGTTTTCAGGTTGGAGTCTAGGCTCTGAAACCCCGTGAAGAAGTAGAATCGGAATGTACCAGTGGATCATCTAGTCTGGTTTCATTTCTGTGACACAGTAGCTTCTAGCACTATAAGGTGTCTAACTGTGCTGTGAGTGGGGACTGTAAGATAGTGATTAGCATATCTAGTAACAGCCCCCCCCCACTTTGCCCATTATTGAGAAATGAATATAAAGTGTCTTTCAATTGCATGCAAAGCTCCTCAAAGCGAGCACATGTTCATCTGTTTACCCTGATCCTTCCCTCCATTACCCTCTCTTTAATCATTTCTGCTCTGTTTTGTCTAGCCTAACGTTAAATCAAAGGACAAACATGAGAAGTTTGCAAACTCATCGGCTACGTCTACACTGGCATGATTTTCCGGAAATGCTTAAAACGGAACAGTTTTCCGTTATAAGTATTTCTGGAAAAAGTGTGTCTACATTGGTCCCGGAGTTATCGTTATAACGATGCGCTTTTCCGGAAAAGCGTGTCTACATTGCCGGCACGCTTTTCCAGAAAAGCAGAAGCCTGGAACCATTTTGAAGAGGGCAAAGGCCGCTAGACCTTTCCGGGGGCGGGGCCGGAGCTCCGTTCAGACACGTGCTTAAAGGGGTCTCCCTGGACAGCCGTTGGTCTCCTGCTCCCGTGCCTTGGGACCTCTGCCAGGGACTGACACCCTTAGTAGATTTGGTGGTTGCCCTCTGAGTTTTGGGGACACCATCCTTTGGCCCCCAACTGCATTTTCCTGCGTTTTGTTTTGTCTGCCCTGCTCTGTCTGCCATGGAGCCGTGGGTGGCCATGTACCTGCTCGGGCCCCTGTTGGAGCTGTGCAAGTGCGTGCAGCTCGTGCTGCAGGCCAGTGGCCTGCTGTTCATGGACCAGGAGGCAGAGATCGCATTGGACTTCCTCACCAGAGAGGTCATGGAGGTCATGTGGCATCAGCACCCCACCGTAAAGAGGCCAGTCTGGAGTTTGGACACCAGCACCGACTGGTGGGACCGGGTGGTCCTCGGACTGTGGGACGACCAGCAATGGCTCCGGAATTTTCACATGAGAAAGCAGACCTTCCTGCAGCTGTGCACCTGGCTCACCCCCGCGCTGCAGACAGCCGCCACCCATCCCCATTAAGAAGAGGGTCGCCATCGCGCTGTGGAAGCTGGCCACACCGGACAGCTACCGCTCGGTGGCACAGCAATTCGGGGTGGGAAGATCAACCGTCGGTGTGATCGTCATGGAGGTAAGTCCCAGGGGGAGTGGGATGGGGGGAGGGTGCTGCACTGCATGCCCAGGGACAGCCAAGACTCCAGGCTGGGTCACCCAGGGGTTTGGGCCGTCACTCCCGTGCACAGGCCCGCTGGTGGGGGGGGGCCGTGGGGCGAGGGGGGCCCTGGTGTGTGTGTGTGTGTGTGTGTGTGTGTGTGCGCGCGGACAGAGGGAATCAAGGGGTGGGGGCCCAAGGGAGCGCACACTCACCCCTGCCGTATGTGATGTGTTCCCTTGTGTTTCTCTGCACCCTTCTGCAGGTCGTCCACGCCATCAACGACATCCTGCTCCCAAGAGTCATCCGCCTGCGCGACGTGGATGCTACCATGGCCGGCTTCACTGCCCTCGGGTTCCCCAACTGCGGGGGAGCCCTGGACGCAACCCACATCCCCATCTGGGCCCTGGAGCATCGAGCAGCCCATTTCACGAACAGGAAGGGGTACTGCTCCATTGTTCTGCAGGCCCTCGTGGACCACTGGGGCCGCTTCCTGGACATCTACGGGGGCTGGTCCGGTCGGGCACACGACGCCCGCATCCTCCGCAACTCTGGACTCTTTCGCAGGTTGGAGGTGGGCACCTACTTCCCCCGGCGGGACTTGACTGTCGGGGATGTGCCTATGCCCATCTGCGTTGTCGGGGACACGGCCTACCCCCTGCTGCCCTGGCTAATGTGGCCCTACACGGGGCAGCCGGACCAGAACCGGGCCCGGTTCAACGACCGCCTCAACTGGGCCCGAAATCCAGTGGAGCTCGCCTTTGGACGTTTAAAAGCCCACTTCCGTTGTTTGCTCACCCGTCTCGAGATGAGTGAGCGGAACGCAACAGAGGTACTGGCCGCGTGCTGCGTGCTCCATAACATTGTGGAGTGCAGTGGGGAGGCCTTCCTCCCTGCATGGATGGCAGCCGAGGCACAGACATTCAACCAGCCCAACACAGCTGCCGTCCGCCAGGCACGCCAGGATGCGGTGTGCATCAGAGAGGCCCTGGTGGACATGTTTTCCCAAGCCCCATAGCAGGGTCACCTGGGTCTCCCCAGACTACTCCCTCCCATCCTCTACCCTTTCCCACCCCCTCCCCTTATCTCCCCCCAATTGTAAAGCGTCAGTTCAAAGCACATCGGCCGTCATCGTGACTGTTCGTCGAGTGCGTTGGGTGTAGTTAGGGTTTTTCTTTTTAGTTTAGGCTAGGGTTTAGGCCACCATCGCCTGTCCCGAAGAACAGGGAAGAGGATTCGGGGCTCATGCGGAAGGCTCAAGTCAGCGTACCTGATTCCGGTTGTCTTCGAGGGATCTCCTGGCTGTTCCTCTCCCGAGGCCCGGAAGGACCAAAGGATTGAGGTTGCCAGCTTCGCCGTCATCTTCCGTCAAGGGATCTCCGTCAAGGGATCTCCTGGCTGTTCCTCTCCTGAGGCCCAGAAGGACCAAAGGATTGAGGTTGCCAGCAACACCACAATCGTCCTCCCTGCGCCTAGACTATGTTTAATAATCTTTAGTGTGCATCTTTTAACTGTTCTTGCTTGTTTGTTAGCCATGTTAATATAGTTTGTGGTTTAAATTTTACTGAAAAGTCTCAGTATTTATTTATGCACCACAAACCAATGACCACTTAAAAAGGGGCCCCCCCGGTGATAGATTAAAGAATTTGTTGTCCACAGTTTGTAACCCTTTTAAATTTAAGTGGCTAATTGGCATCTCAAATCATTTCTTACAGTTACTAAAGTAACACAATAACCAACACAAGAATCAACTGAAACATAGAACTTTTTATTTACAAGGGGGAGGAGGGAAGACCTTCAACTGGGATGGGGAGGGGGGGAGACCTTCAACTGGGACGGGGAGGGGAGGGGAGCTGCTGGGACGGGTAGCCCCTGTGAGTGCTCCTTCGGGGGCGGACCTGCACATGCGGGGCAGGCCGCATCGGGGCAGGCTGCACGGGGAGGTGGGCAGGAGCTGGAGGCATACAAGCAGGAGTGGCAGGAGCAGGGGCAGGAGCTGGGGGCATACGAGCAGGGGCAGGAGCTGGGGGCATACGAGCAGGGGCCATTATGGGGGCAGGAGCTGGATAGGAGCAGGGGCCATTTCAGGGGCAGGAGGGGGCATGGGCTGTGCTACGGGAGGGATGGCGGGGTCATGGGGTATGGCCATGCCACAGTGCACGGCGTGAACAAAGTGTGCCGTGAGGATGTCCATGGAGTTGCCCATCCTTCGGCACTCTGTCAGGAAGGCACCCCAGCCCTTCTGCCGTCACTGCAGGTCCCCTTGCACGCGCTCGTGAATGGAGGCCTGAATTGCCTCCATCGCGATGGCAGAGCTCAGGTCTGAGGCATGCTCCTGCCACGTGTGCCCAGCAGCCTGCGTGCTCTTTAAGAGCTCAGGTTACCAGGAAGTCCAGGGCTCCTACGGGGTCTCCAGGCATCCACACCACTTTTTTCCGTTTCTTCTGCTTTTCCGGAAAAGCGTTAGCTGGCTGTCTACACTGGCCTTTTTCCGGAAAAGCTTTTCTGGAAAAAGGACTTTTGCCCGAACGGGAGCGGCATAGCTTTTCTGGAAAAGCAGCTGATTTCGTACAGTAGATCTTCATTGCTTTTCCGGAAAAGCAAGTGGCCAGTGTAGACAGCTCGCAGCTTATTCCGGAAAAGAGGCTGATTTTCCAGAATAAGTGGCCCAGTGTAGACACAGCCATCCAGTATTTCATTTATGGCAATAATGTATTTAACATCATCCAAGAGAGACTTTCCACCAGAAATTCAACACAGCAGTTCGTCTCTTCGGGGAATAATTCTACCAGAGACTTAACGGCTACGTCTACACTGGCATGAATTTCCGAAAATGCTTTTAACGGAAAAGTTTTCCGTTAAAAGCATTTTCGGAAAAGCACATCTAGAGTGACAGGATGCTTTTCCGCAAAAGCACTTTTTGCAGAAAAGTGTCCGTGGCCAATCTAAACGCGGTTTTCGGCAAAAAAGCCCCGATCGCCATTTTCGCGATCGGGGCTTTTTTGCAGAAAACACTACTATGCTGTCTACACTGGCCCTTTTGTGCAAAAGTCTTTCGGAAAAAGACTTTTGCCCAAATTGGAACAGCATAGTATTTCCTGAAAAGCACTGATGATTTTACAGGAGATCGTCAGCGCTTTTCCAGAAATTCAAGCGGCCAGTGTAGACAGCTGGGAAGTTTTTCCGCGAAATCATCTGATTTTGCGGAAAAACTTGCCAGTCTAGACACAGCCAACAAGTCCAGCCTGCATACATCAGTAATGGGAAAGGCTGGATAGCCTTGTGGCTAAGGCCCTAACCTGCAACTTAGGTGTTCTAGGTTTAATTTTGGCTCTGTCACAATCTTCCCTTGTAACGTTGGTCAAGTCACTTAATGTATTTCTGCTTTGGCTCCCTATCTTCTGCTTGTGTTTGGTATCCTTTCCCTCACTTATTTATTGAAATGGAATTCTTTACAGGAGGGGCTGTTTGGGTGTGGGCATTCGGTGACTTTGCAAAGGGGGTACCTCTAGATCACAGGTGGGGAACCAAAGGCCCAGGGGCCAGATGTGGCCCCTGACTTGCCTGGATCCAGACCCCAAGGTTCAGGGCTCCCCCACCTAGCACTGGGGAGTCCACGCTGTTGCTCCACCCTACCACAGGACTGGAGCACACAAAATCTATTAACCTGGGTCCCCCTAGGCTCTGGTGTGTGAAGGGAATGCGGGGAGTGTCTTTCTCCTTCTCAGTCGGGGGCCATGTCAACAACAGGTTTTGTTTTTGCTTCTCACTTGTGTGTGGCCCCAGACTGATTTTTCTGTGGCTCAGCAGCCCCCAACCGAAAAATGATTCCCATCCCTGCTCTAGATGCTACTGTAATTCAAATAACATTCCTCCAGTACTTATATGCTCCCCTACTGTATTTGAGCACCTTGCAATCCGGGTATTTGTCCCCACAACCGTGAGGCAGGGAAATGCTACTGAGAAAAGGGACAGATTAGACAATTTGGCCAACATCTGCCAGGACAGCATGTTTTACAGTAGGGACTTGGGCCCAGAGCTCTTGAGACACAGGCTAGCCCTCTCCTCACTGAGCCATTCTTCTTTTTGTGCAGCAGCTCATTGATTGTGCAGTCCCAAAGACAGCACTCCTATGGGGCAGGAGCACAGCAGAAGCTCAGTTCTGAAATGTAAAAAACATGATTAAAAATAGAGAATTGACTGATCTGCAATGCAATATTCATGGTCATTGAACAATAGCACTTCGTATACAGCATATGTACTTTGGCCTTTGTGGATTAACCTAGATTACTGGTTTTCAGCAAAGGGCACTGCCAAGGATTACTCTTCTGGATTATTCTATTTGAATGTGATTACATTCCAGAATTGCTTTGTAGAACGTCTATTTAATTTAGGGCAGTAAACAAATATATTACTGAAATGTGGTGACATTACACATGTGGTGTGTGGTGAAATAAAATGGCTTAAGGGGGTATATAACCCTCCACATTGGTAGAGAGAGGATCAAAGGGAGCCAGAGAGCCTAATTATTAGCCCATTCTGTGGCATTTAGAGGGGAGACAGGTGATTAAGGATTAGCCCCAGCAGAAGAATCACATTGCATAGTTCCTTTAAAAAAAGGTCACATCTGGAATGTTGTGTCCAATTCTGGGCCCCCCGTTAGAGGAAAGGATGTGGATGCATTGGAGAGAGTCCAGTAGAGGACAACCAAAATGATGAGGGGGCTGGAGCATATGACCTATTAGGAGAGACTGAGGGATTTGGGTTTGTTTGGTCTGCAAAAGAGAAGAGTGAGGGGGGATCTGATAGCAGCCTTCAACTTCCAGAAGGGAAGTTCCAGAGGATGGAGAGAGGCTGTTCTCAGTAGTGATGGATGGCAGAACAAGGAGCAATGGTCTCAAGTTACAGTGGGGAAGGTCTAGGATGGACATCAGGAAAAACTATTTCACTAGGCGGGTGGTGAAGCACTGGAATGGGTTCCCTAGGGAGGGGGTGGAATCTCCATCCCTAACGGTTTTTAAGTCTCAGCTTGACAAAGCCCTGGCTGGGTTGATTTAGTTGGGATTGGTCCTGCTTTGGGCAGGGGGTTGGACTTGGTGACCTCCTGAGGTCTCATTCAGCCCTAGGATTCTATGAAAGGACTGCAGCAAAATGGTGGTAGAAGGATTGTTTTCTTTCGAAGAGAGGAACTACAGAGAGGGTTCTAGGAAGGAGTGCCCTCCTGGGGACTGCCTCTGAAGGGAAAGGAGCTCCTAATGCAGAATTGGGGGAAGGGAGTCTGTAGGGAGAAAGTCCTGAGAGTCAAGGTTGACTGGTGAGAAAGGACACAGAGGTGAAGGGAGGCACCAGTCATGTGACTGCCCTGCTCACACAACTCCTCCCATGCCACCGGAAGGGCCGGGAGAGTGCCCCCTCTACCTGAGGCCCATCTCTTCCCTTCCTCACTCTGCCCATGCTCCGCCCCCCATTGAGCCCTCCCTACCTCTTCCCCCTGCTATGCCCCCAACCCCATCAATGCTCCACCCTGCCCTGCCTCTTCCCCAAGCAACATGGCCCAGGCAACTGGCGAGGCCTGGTGCCGGCACGCAGGTCCCAGCCACATCACACCACTTCAGTAATTATTGACTTTGGCTGTGTGAAGTGGTGAGGCTCACTGAGGCTCTTCACTGGATCCTGTTGCAAAGAAAACTCAACAGGGAGCCAGTAGGCTTTGCCCATGCAGCTGTATTTAAAGGCCAGAAGATTCCAATTTGATCATCTTGTCCCGGCATTCTCCACCTTTTCCTTTTTGAGGCATCCTAACTCCTCACCGGCTCTAAAACCTCCACAGCCCAGCTGTGGCACAGGACGTGAGTTTTATGCATATAAAAGCAAGGGCTGGTGCTATGGGGTAGGAAGCAGAGTTGTTACATCAGGCTCAATTCCACAAGGGGCCCAACAAAGCTAAATTGCCCAGGATTTGGCCTTAGCCCTGGGTAGCAGAGCTGAAACTACAGGCGTTAGCACTGCATAGCATACCTTTGGCTTTCTGCCTGGGACCCCAGCAAGTTTAATGCTGGCCTTCCTGGGTGGACCCCTGAAATTTGCCTGTGGCCCCCAGGGGGGCCACCAATCCCTGGTTAAGAATAGCTGGTCTAGTCTGGTCTCTGGCACAAAACAGGCCCACAGAATTCAACCCTCTGACCGTTAAGTTAATAAGATATTGCTGGAGGATTGGGCCCTAAACTAGTATGTCACACTTAGTGATGCGCAGAACAGTGATAATTCAAAGCAATAGGTAGCTCACTTGTCTTGAAGAAATCAAAACAGATATGGTAAACAACTTTGAGGAGTGGAGGAGAATAACTTTCTCCAATGAACAGAATATTGCTTTTCACACGTGTGCTCTTGGGAGCAGGTAATATGATACCTTTTGTGCTAAGCAAACACATTTTGGATACAAATGGCAATGGAGATTAATATTGTGTCTCAGTATTGAGCTACTGCATTGCGTAAAGTAGTACCTCCTTTTTTTTGTTTTAAACCTTACAGCTTCCACCTTCTGAAACAGTGACTAATCCAAAACTGACTGCAAAAAGTTACAAAGGGATGTCACAAAACTAGGTGATTGGGCAACACAAGGGCAGATGGAATTCAGTGTTAATAAGTGCAAAGCAATGCACATGGAAAAATATACAGGCAGTCCCCGGGTTACATGGATCCGACTTACATCAGATCCCTACTTACAAACGGGGTGAGGCAACCCCACACTAGCTGCTTCCCCCCAGCAGACCAGGGAGACGCGGAGCGGCTTTCCTCAGCAGACACCTCAGCTTGAGAATAAAGGACTGAGGGAAGTGAGGTGTGGGAGAATAAAACTGAGCTCTGGAGAAATGTTTAGCTAGAGTTTCCCTTACAATATGTACCAGTTCTGACTTACATACAAATTCAACTTAAGAACAAACCTACAGTCCCTATCTTGTACGTAACCCGGGGACTGCCTGTAATCCTAACTATAGATACAAAAATGATTGGGTCTAAAATAACTGTTACCACTCAAGATCTTTGAATCCTTGTGGAAAGTTCCCTGAAAACATCTGTTCTATGTGTAGTGGCAGTCTAAAACCTAAAAAGCTAACCGAATATTTGGAATCATTGGGAAAGGAATAGATAATAAGACAAAATACCATATTACCTCTATATAAAGTCATTGTATACCCACATCTTGAATACTGTATGCAGATTTAGTCACCCCATCTAAAAAAAGATATTTTTGTATTTGGAAAAGGTACAGAAAGGGCAACAGAAATTATTAGGGGGTAAGGAATAGCTTCCATATAAGGAGAGATTAACAAGACTGGGACTTCTCAGCTTGGGAAAGAAATGGCTAAAGGGTGGGAAGATATATCAGAGGTCTTGAAAATCATGAATGGTATAGAAAATAGAATACAGAAATGTTATTCATTCCTTCACTAATTGTAGGGAATAATTCCGGACACACTGGGTGCAGGTGAAAACAAGCAGAGGATTTATTGGCTCACACAGTTGGTGGAGTACCCATCAGGGGTTAACCTGGTGAGCACTGATTTAACCAAAACATACATTAGATTATATAGGCAGCAGATGGGCGGAGGGGAAGTGATTTGATAGGTCTAGTGGCAGAAATGAGATGTGCACATAAGCCAATGAACTATGATGGTTACACAGGATCCCCACCCATCACCGATTAAACATGTTATCACTAATACAGGTAGTTATTCCTAACAAGCTATATGAGCCAACATAAACAAAATGGACATGTTGATGTGAATTTGTTTAGCTGAAATTGTGATGTGTCTACTGCGAGATGACTACTTCTTTGCATTGGCACAGTCCTTGGGATCCAAGCTGATTATTCTGAAATTACAGGAGACAGTGAGAAAAACCGCGCAGCCTGGCTGGTACCAGCCAGGCCTTATCAGAGTGAGGCCCATTTGGAATGTAGTTGCCAGGGGAACCAGGGTCACAGTATCTGCCTATCTGTATGCTTCCCAGGCCTGGCCTAATTATTTAGGATTTGAGTTCTATGTTCTCAGCAAGATACCCTGGACTGCCTCAGTTTATCCCTACACTAACATAACACAAGAAGTTGACCCAATTAAATGTATAGGCAGCAGATTTCAAACAAACAAACAAAATAGGTGACAAGGGATGGATCATAATGATTGTCTCTTCTGTTTATTCCTTCTGACGCACCGGGCATGGACCACTGTTGGACGGCAGGATACTGGGCTAGAAGGACCATTGGTATGACTCATTGTGGCCATTCTGATGTTGTTATATAGAGCTGAAATGTATCTGCCCTGAGCTTTAACCCACTAGACCCCACTCCACTTCCAGAGCTGAAAGAGAGCCCAGGAGTTCCTGACAGGATCTCTCTCACACTTTCTCTCCACAGAGTTAGTAACAAAGTAAGAACATACATTAAAATTTTAAGGCTAACCAGTGCCCCTTAAGTGACTTGCCACAAGATAACAGAATATGCTAGTTAGAGCTGAGTGGGTATAATATTTATTTAATTTTCTTTCTTTTATATAGGAGTTAGATATAGTGCTCCTGTCAGCTAACTGCTAAGTTGTCTGCCAAAAAAAGTAGTTTTCAAGTACCTTAGTAGCCCCTGGATAGAGATGATGTTGTGGGGGGGGGGGAGGGGGACAACAGATGGGGTTGGTTGCCTCTTGCCCATTTGGTGCTTGGCTTGTACTGAGCATGCTCAATGACAATGCTGAAGCCTCTGTCCTTAGTCCACTCCCCCCATGTTCTCATTCTCTCCCCCCTCCCCCTGCCACCCCATCATGGCATGCACAGGTAGGCTCCCCCTTACCAAAATCTGAAATAATGCCCCTGGATGTTGCTCCAGTTTTTTCCCCTTTTCTGTCTTTATCCCCAAACTTTCAACTTATCTACCTCTCTCCTATTTTTTACCCTCTGCACAAATGTATATATACTTGATATATAATGCAACACTCCTCCCTGTTTGCCCTTCCTGAACAAGCCATAACTTCTGTACTAAAGTTCCAGTCATGAGATTTATCTCACAGGGCCTCGGGGATGCCAATTTAGTCATAACTTAACTTAGTCCTGTTTAGCTTGTTGGACTGATAAAAGTGGTAGAGACCAATTGTCTCAAAGTTTGGAATCATTTGAGCAGCGTTCAGGTTTTGGTTTATTTCTGGCACCAATTTGTAACTAAGTTCGCTCTGATAGCTAAAAAAAATCTGTCTACAAACTTACACAAAGTAGAAGTACAATTTTAATAGATTTCAAGTCGGAAGATATCACTATGCTCATCTAGTCTGATGACAACTGTGCGTGTTCAGTTAATTTATATTGTAACATTGGGCTATCATCATTTCTGCCTGTGCTCTGGGGATGTAAAATGCTGCATTCGGCATGGCAACACTTTATTCTCACTTCCATGGGTGTAATGATCTCAAGAGGTACAACAACATCCTCTATCATCAGCAACACTAACTTGCAAGACCAACCATCTAATATGTTCCACCTCTCTTTTGTTCCTGGTTGATGGCACTGGTAGGTTTAATTTCAATATGTAATACATTTACATGCACACAATAGCTTCTAATCCTGTCTTTCTGTGTTCAGACAATGCTCAAATATTGTTTGCGAGTATAGATTTATGCCTCTGTTGTTTTTCCATAGAAAAGGACTTACTGTTAAATATGAAAAGAATCATCTGGCTTTAGAAATGCCCTATGTTACTTCAGGCTATCACATTCTTGGTAGGTATACCAATTTCAAATCTCATGACTAAATGATTATTTTTGTGGGCAGAGTCATGATTTTGTGAACTCTTTGTTAAAAGTCCAATTGAACAAGCATTTATGTGGCCCCCACTACCACAGTATCCAAGTCCTTCGATTGTTAATGTGGGGTTTCTCACTTCAAAAATGAAGGAGGGCACCACTTTGCAGATGAGGAGCTTTAGCACGGATGTCAAGTGACTTGCCCCAGGCCACATGAAAAGTACGTTACAGAGTGGGGAGTAGACTCCAGCTCTCCCGACTCTTAGGTTAGTACTATAACCACTGACTCAGTCCTCTTTACATTAAAGCTAATAGTTTCAACTGTCCAGTATGTGCAGCAGCCATGAGCTCAGATTGCTGTTTAGAACCTAATCTACTTTGGCTGGGCAACCTTAATTCTGCATTTACAGAGGTTTTAAGCAATTAACATAAGAACGGCCATAGTAGGTCAGACTAATGGTCCAGCTAGACCAGCAACCTGTCTTCTTACAGGGCCATAAGATTCAGAGGGAATGAACAGAGCAATTATCAAGTGATCCATCCCCTACCATCCCTATACCAGCTTCTGGCAGTCAGAGGTTTAGGAACAGCTGGACTTAAGCATTCAGTTTCATCCCTGACCCACTTGGCTAACAGCCTCCATGAACAAAACTAGTTCTTTTCTGAACCCACTTTATATCTTTGGCTTTTACAGCTCTCCTAGCAATGAGGTTGTCTGTGTGTGGTGTGAAGTACTTCCTTTGGTTTGTGCTAAACTTGCTGCTCAGAACCGTCCCATCCATAGGACAGTTTGGGGCGGCCCCTGATGGTGTGGCTTATGTGGTTAGATCCTATGATGGTGTCGCTTGTATAGATATGTGGACAGAGTTGGCTGTAAGGTTTGTTGCAGGGATATCAAGGGCTCATCCACCTGCACATCCACTAACGTGATATATGTCCTCAAGGGCCAGCAATGCCCCTCTGCCATGTATATTGGCCAAACTGGACAGTCTCTTCAGCAAAGGATAAATGGATGCAAATCAGACATCAGGAATGTAACACACATAAACCTGTAGGGGAACACTTTACCCTCCCTGGACATTCAGTAATGGATTTGAAAGTAGCCATCTTTCTTCAAAACAATTTCAAAAAGCAATTACAAAGGGAGACAACTGAACTGGAATTCATTTGCAAATTCAACACTATCAATTTAGGATTGAATAAGGATCTTAGCCGGTTAACTTATTGCCAAGGCAATTTCCCCACTCTGGATTGCCAAGCCTCCACACCAAATGCTGTGAATGACCCACCCTGACTTGATTAGCTTCATTAACACAAGCAATTTCTTCTTTATATATACTCCTGCTTCTGTAACTTCCACTCCAATGGACCTGATGAAGTGGGGTTTTAACCCACAAAAGCTCATGCCCTAATAAGTCTGGGTATGTCTACACTACCCCCCTAGTTCGAACTAGGGGGGTAATGTATGCATACCGAACTTGCTAATGAAGCCCGGGATTTGAATTTCCCGGGCTTCATTAGCATAAAGCCGGCGCCGCCATTTTTAAAAGCCGGCTTGTTCGAACCCCGTGCCGCGCGGCTACACGCGGCACAGGCTAGATAGTTCGAACTATGTAGTTATTCCGAACTATCTGTACGCCTCGTGGAACGTTCCACGAGGCGTACAGATAGTTCGGAATAACTACATAGTTCGAACTATCTAGCCCGTGCCGCGTGTAGCCGCGCGGCACGGGGTTCGAACAAGCCGGCTTTTAAAAATGGCGGCGCCGGCTTTATGCTTATGAAGCCCGGGAAATTCAAATCCCGGGCTTCATTAGCAAGTTCGGTATGCATACATTACCCCCCTAGTTCGAACTAGGGGGGTAGTGTAGACATACCCTCAGTTAGTCTCTAATGCCACAAGACACCTCGTTATTAGTGCTTTGAGTTAGCACTGACCATTTGATCTAGCCTTGGTTTCCTATCTTTTAACCAGTTACTGAGTCACGAGAGGACCTTGCCTCTTACCACACGACTGCCTACTTTGCTTCAGAGCTTTTGGGAAAAGGTCTTGTCAAAGGCTTTCGGAAAATCCAAGTTCACTACCACCGATTACCCTGGACTACACATTGGCTGACACTCTCAAGCAAATCTAATGGACAATTTTAAAGAATTCTGTGATTTAACGATAAACATTTTAAAGTGTATCTATAGGCGCAGTGTGATTACCTGTAGGAGTAAACAAACGTTAGCTAGTTCAGATTGAGTTAGTACACTACAACTGACACCCAATAACAAATAGCAGTGTGGACATCGAAGCACTGGGAGTGGTCAGGCTAGCCACCCAACCTTAGAGTCAGGGGCTCAGGCAGACTTGAACTCTGGTGGCCAGCCTGAGCTGTCAGTTAGTGCCACAACATCCAGGCTGTTATTCTTAGCATGCTAACTCTAGATGAGCTAGAACACATCTGTCTACCCATGCTGGGAATCACTTCACCCTGCAGCAGTGTAGACACAGGGACGGCCCTAGACTAGCTGCCAGCAATTGGTGCCCTAGGTGAACCATGCAATCGGTGCCCCCACCTCCAAACCCCTCAATGATATTGCACCCCCATTTGGCACCCCATTTAACTTGGCACCCTAGGCAACCGCCTAGTTTGGCTATTTGGACGGGCCACCCCAGACACTCCCATAATGGCTCAAGTTGGGCGTGGAGGGTCACATTGCATGAGCACAAGAGTGGAAAGAATGGTTGTGTGTTTACGAGAATCCTTTGGACAGTTGCATTAGCAGTGCAGAAACACATCCCTTTTTTTAATACCACGCATCTCTTCCAGTACCTGGACAACTGGAAGGCAGACACAACATTTTTTTTTTTTTTTTGGTAAGTGAAAGCTTAAATTATTCAAAAATCTCTGCAAATGCAGCAAAAATGAGGGTAGTCCTTCAATCCTCTTCTTCTGAGTTCCAGAATCTTTTCCTATTCTTAAAGCTATGTCACCTGTTATGTTGGTGTGAGCTGCCTGTTTCACCAAGACGCTTAAAATTTCCCTGAAGCAGATTGTCCCCAGAGCAGCTGGGGAGATGATAGAAGAGATGCACTAATGCATGTAGAATCACTAACATGCTACTATCTGGCTGAAGTGCTTTATCAGTAAACACAGGACCAGTAGCTTTTAGCACAAGTTTTTCCTCACTTTGGCCATCCTGAGAACTGTAAGTGCTATCGGATCAGAATGGAAGCACTTTATTCTGCATTCACTGACTGCACAGGCTGCCAATGCAATGGGGAATCCGAGCCTTGTACTTTAAACTTGATCCAGAGTTGCTTCAAACTTCTCCCAGACCAGGACCTACCAACTCAAGACAGCACCAGACCCTGCAGCCCAACAGACACGAAATGGGCAGTCCTGTCTCTGCTGCCTCCAAGATTCCCAGATCCGCCCATGTGTTTACCACAACATGTGGTATACTTCATGCAATGCATCAACTGCCCTATA
Organism: Pelodiscus sinensis; assembly: GCF_049634645.1. Lineage (NCBI taxonomy): Eukaryota > Metazoa > Chordata > Testudines > Trionychidae > Pelodiscus > Pelodiscus sinensis. The sequence continues at coordinate 10,713,823 of NC_134713.1, forward strand.
ACTTTCACATCCAAATCACTGCATTCAAATGAACTGACACGGCAAAAGAAAAGAGGAAAATCGTGATATCCTGAACACCTTTCATAAAGTGACCATTTCACATCTGGTCTTTCAATATTTGTCCTCGAAGGAAACCTGCATAACACTTTCACCTGACAAGCCTTGGAACAAAAATTCTGTTGTATGCTGAAAACCATGTACTAATAAACACTGGTTGTATGGCTCATTACACCCACTTGCAACACACCACATAAAAAAGATTTGATTTGACATTACAGGTTTTTTTTCTGAGATTGACAGGAAGCAAAAAAAAAAAAAAAAAAAACCCACCCTAGAATGCTTATATAGATTTAATTAACATAAGTGCAAAATATGCTTTCATCCTTCATTTGTCCCTTGTGAAAATGATTGCTGGGTAGCATAACAGAAATGATTGAAGCTTTCACTGAGTAGGAAGGACTTCATGTTCGTTAGGACTACTAGTGAGATGACTTGTTCGATCAGAAGAAATTACATTTTCAAAGGCTACTCGGCAATTAAGCGTAGATTAATGGTGGTTTGCAGAAAATCAGCCGCACAAGCATATATTGCTTCTTTTTAATGTCTTGTTTGCTAAGGTCAGGAGCTAGAAGGACACTTAGTAGGCCTTTGTAGCTTTTGTCTGAACTGTCTCAAGCCACTGTCTGAGGCTTTGTCCCAGGAGGACCGCCTACCACATGCTCTGAGACAATGATGCTTTTCCTCTAGCAGTTGTAATAGAACTCAGGGGAACTCTGTAAGTTGCCCACATTTTTAGCACATTTTAGAAACCACAAAGTTCACGCTGATGGATTTCTCTCTAGTTTCAGTTAGTGCGACGCCTTCAGCCATTCCAAGTGAGACTATAATAGTGCATAGCTCTTACACAGATGCAAAGTGCTATACATTTCAAAACACTTTACAACAGGCATATGTATAATTGTCCCACATTGCAGATGTGGAAACTGAGGCAGCAAAAAGTAAAATGGCTTGCTCACGGTCACCCAGAAATAAACCCTGAGCAAGGCTGCTGACAGAATCCTCCAGGCCCTGAAAGGGGCAGACCACAGGTGGACGGGGGCTAGCATCCCACAGCCAGCCCTGCAGTTCCACCCATCCACTCAGACCCTTTTAAAATCACCATTCCGCTTGCACACTGCCTTTTCCATTGGCAGGCCTATCCCTGAGTATCCATAATCCCAGTCCCATTTTCTAGCTAATAGGTGCCAAGAATTGTCAATGCTAGATGCTAATTACGTTGATTCAGTAGGGGGCACATTTCTTTCTGATTCCATTAGCAGAGCCCCTACATGGTGTTGAGTACTTTGGTTTAGGAGGTGCTTCCTTCTGGGTGACATAAAACTGATTTCCTGCTCTTCTCTGCTGATTAAAAATTTCACAACACACTAAGGGTATGTCTACACTACCACCCTAGTTTGAACTAGGGTGGTAATGTAGGCAACCGGAGTTGCAAATGAAGCCCGAGATTTGAATTTCCCGGGCTTCATTTGCATCTTGCCGGGCGCTGCCATTTTTAAATGTCTGCCAGTGCGGACTCCGTGCTGCGTGGCTACACGCGGAATGGACTAGGTAGTTTGGACTAGGAGTAACTAGGTAGTTCGGACTAGTTCGGACTCGGTAGTTTCACAAAGAGTAACGGTAGTTCGGACTAGGAAGCCTAGTCCGAACTGCCTAGTCATTTGGAACTCCGGTTGCCTACATTACCACCCTAGTTCGAACTAGGGTGTTAGTGTAGACATACCCTAAGAGTGTGTTTACACTGCACCCTTAGCTCAAAATAGCTTATTTCGTATTTTGGCGCAGTCTACGCACTGCCAAATTTCTAAATAAACCGCTATTCCAAAGTGTCTCTTAATCCTTGTGGAATGAGGTTTACAAAGAAGTCGGAATAGTAAACCCGTTATATTTCTAAACAGGCTTGTTTCAAAGATGCAGAATAACTATTTCGAGATACTGGAAGTATCCTGAAATAGCACCACAAGGTAGATGTAGCCTAAGAGTGGGACATTAATACTGCAATACATTCCAGTTACTAAACTTACATTCTACTTACCTGAAATTCCCATGCTAGCTGGGTTTAAATAATCTACTTTTCTTTTCTTTTCTTTTCTTTTCTTTTCTTTTCTTTTCTTTTCTTTTCTTTTCTTTTCTTTTCTTTTCTTTTCTTTTCTTTTCTGAAATTGCCTCCCAGAGTTCCTGTGTGCTGCTTACTCCACAGGTGCCTTCATTTCAGTCACGGATGACCTCGACCCTGTTTATCTGCACAGCAGAGTTTGTGGTGTTTAAGAGTTTTGAGAGCTGAGTGGAGGTTGTTAACTAAATGTCAGTAGTTTCTTTGTAACCATTGATGAATCAAGGACAAGCCCCAAGCTGGTCTGTATCTGCTGCTGAAGAACAACTTGGAAAATATGCACGGACTGTATTATATGTTTTGTGTAAGCATGTTGAATGTGCCTGGAGTCACTGCAGAGATACAGCTGCTGTGTGTGTACGAGACAGATAACAAAGGCTGGTACTCAAATTTGCACTGCATTTGTTGAGCCCATTTGTCAACATGCACTTTTTCTGGGCACTCATATGATGAAGTGGGTTTTACCCACAAAAGCTCATGATCCAACATATTTGCTAGTCTCTGAGGTACCACGGGACTATTAGGGGTTTTTTTAAGTTACAACTAACATGGCTACTCCCTGAGACTTTTTTCTGTGTTGTTAGGCTTTGGGCCTATTTTTAAGATTGAATAATCCTTTGGTCACTCTATTCAAGAGACTGTGACCAGTGGGGAAAGTAAGAACCACAGCTAGCTGGAACTGCTGACTCGTTGACACAGAGGGTACTGTAGTCCAAAGCCTAGTCTGAGAGTGGGAGACTCACAATTCTAGCCCAGGAAAAGCGAAAGTACCAAGCTCCATACCTGAGAGCTGTGTCTACACTGCACCACTTTTCTGGAAAAGAGATGCAGATTAGACACTTCAGAATTGCAAATCCGCGGGGGATTTAAATATCCCCCGCGGCATTCGCATTTACTTGGCTGCCGCTTTTTTCCGTCTCGGGGTTTTTGCCAGAGAAAAGCGCCAGTCTAGACGCGATTTTCCGGAAAATAAGCCCTTTTCCGGAGGATTCCTTATTCCTACTTTCCGGAAAAGGGGTGCAGTGTAGACACGGCCGAGGAGTGCACTCAGGGGATGTCTACACTACAGTGTTATTTTGAAATAGCTTATTTCAAAATAATGTGTCTACATACAAAATGCATTTCGAAATAGCATTTTGCTCTTTTGAAATAGCTCATCCACACTGAGTGGACTCTGAATCACATTTAAGGCTGGCCGGAACCAGTTCCGGCAGGGCACAAGGTCAGGACTTACTGTGTGGGGGCTGCTGCCTGAGGCTATCTGAGGTCTGTGCTTAAAGGGACCTCCTCTCCCCCCCCCCCCCCCCCCGACAGCCAGTTCTCAGGTTTCCCTGCTTGCTTGCTTACCTCGATGAGGGACAGCAAAGCATTTTGTCTCTGTGTGCTGTGGTTGCCCTCACTCGGGACACCACAGCACTCTGTAACATGGAGCCAGAACTGCCCCCTGGGCTCTCTGATGCTTCTCTTGGACACATTGCTGTGAGCCTGGCTGCACTTTCTGCAGGCTGCCATCTGGGAGATCCACCGGGGGGCTGTCAGAATCCAGGAGGCCCTGTGGGAGAGCTTACATGTGGCCTTTGGTGGACAGTCTATCCTGCCATAGAGGGCCGTGTTCCTCCATCTAGTGTGGAGATCATGGGCATTGCAGGCATCCCCCCCAAACCTGAATAAGGTGCATGAACTCCACCCTGGGCCAGAAAGGCGCCCACCTTCTCCGGGCTCCTGGGAGCTGGCAGACTGCTCCTGGGGAGCGGTGGAGGGCTGGCTGCCAGTAGCTTGCTGGCTCATGTTTTGGAGCCACTGAGTCAGGGACAATGACTGCTGGCTCTGGGCGGGCTGGCAGGCTTGACCAGAGTCTACCCCTTTAAGGGCTCCGGGGAGTGGGGGAGGGAGAGAAGTGTTTTTGGTAGAGACTGGAGTGGCCACCAGGGCACCCTGAGAAGGCTGGAGGCCCCCTATTTCAAAATAAGTGTCTACACAGCACTTCTTTCGAAATAGCTATTTCGAATTTGGCGTTATTCCTCGTAGAATGAGGTTTACCACATTCGAAATAAGCGCTCCCCTATTTCGAATTAATTTTGAAATAGCGGTTTGGCTGTGTAGATGCTAGGAAAGTTATTTTGAAATAAGGGCTGTTATTTCAACCCTTATTGACCAGAGAGGGGTTGCTGTGCAGCTAGCAACCTTGACAAACGGCTATAGGGAAATGCTTGTTATAATAACAATACATTAAATATAGGGTCAATACAGCAAGATTTTGTGACTGCTCCCTTAACTATTTGGTTAATAAATTGCCTCCCATCATCTATGACTCCTAAAATTTCTTATACAGTCAGCTTACTGTAAATAAACTGTGTTAAACTCACTTCTTGTGTGTCCCTACACAGAAATAGGCAGTTTCATGCATTAGCCATGCAGTACAGTACCAGGCTACACATCAGCATGTCTCATTAAAGCAGAATGTGTGTAAATTGGAGTCCATCATTACGCTGCATTAACCATGTTACAGAAATGAATACAGAATTTCTGCCTTACTCATTTCTGAGAAAAAAAAAGCCTGCAACTTTTTAAAAAAATTAGTTTTATGAAAGGAAACAAAAAGCTTCTTTGCTTTCCCCAACTGTGAGTCGTAATTTTTTTTAACTGCAAGGCAAAATCTGCTTGTAGTAAACAGACAGGCCTGTGTCTAGTACTTTAACGCATTAAGCATCAGCAGCTACTAAATGCAACATTATGTTATAAATGCATGATCATGACTCACCTGACTTGCATAGACTGGGTCTGCTTTCTCTGGGTCTGAAGCCTCTTTACAGCACGTAACAATGTAAAATAACCTTAAAGGGGACATTAAAAGTCCACTTTCCGATACCAGAGCTGTGTAGGGGCTTCAGTGTGAATGAGAATCAGGTCCAATATACCTTATTTCTCTATACACTGGGGAAAGCTAAATCCATTTGTGAATACAGACCTTTCCATTGTTGTTGACAATCTTGTCTCTCACACTCTTCTGCTTCTCCCTCAGTTCTTGCTACATTTAACCTTTCAGTTTTAGTAAATATATTGAGTCGTTATGATTTTGAAGAAGCTCATCCATATCTGAACCAAATGACAATCCATGCAGTTTTGTCTTCCTAAGTCTACAAACAGCCTAACAACTGAGGTGCAAACTGCTTTGTTTACCCTACATGGAGTTGCATTGCCAGCACTGAATTTGACTGTATTTGCAATATCTATGAAGAACTTCAAAAAGATCTCCCAAAACTAAGTGATTGGGCAACAAAATGGCAAATGAAATGTAATGTAGATAAATGTAAAGTAATTCACATTGGAAAAAATAACCCCAACTATACATATAATATGATGGGGGCTAATTTAGCTACAACTAATCAGGAAAGAGATCTTGGAGTCATCGTGGATAGTTCTTTGAAGACGTACATGCAGTTTGCAGCGGCAGTCAAAAAAGCAAACAGGATACAGTATTAGGAATCATTAAAAAGGGGATAGAGAATAAGATGGAGAGTATCGTATTACCCTTATATAAATCAATGGTACGCCCACATCTTGAATACTGCGTACAGATATAGTCTCCTCATCTCAAAAAAGATATACCGGCATTACAAAAAGTTCAGAGGCGGGCAACTAAAATGATTAGGGGTATGGAACGGGTCCCACATGAGGAGAGATTAAAGAGACTAGGACTTTTCAGCTTGGAAAAGAGGAGACTGAGGACGGATATGATAGAGGTATATAAAATCATGAGTGGTGTGGAGAAAGTGAATAAGGAAAAGTTATTTACTTGTTCCCATAATATAAGAACTAGGGGCCACCAAATGAAACTAATGGTTTAAAACAAATAAAAGGGAATTCTTTTTCACACAGCGCATAGTCAATCTGTGGAACTCCTTGCCTGAGGAGGTTGTGAAGGCTAGGACTATAACAGGGTCTAAAAGAGAACTAGATAAATTCATGGAGGTTAAGTCCATTAATGGCTATTAGCCAGTATGGGTAAGGAACGGTGTCCCTAGATTCTGTTTGACGGAGGGTGGAGATGGATGGCAGGAGAGAGATTGCTTGATCATTACCTGTTCAGTTCATTCCCTCTGGGACACCTGGCATTGTCCACTGTTGGCAGACAGGGAACTGGGCTGGATGGACCTTTGGTCTGACCCAGTATGGCCATTCTTATGTTCTTATGTTATGTTCTTACCTGCAGATACCTGACTTTTGTGCATTTAAACTTTCAGTGTGAATATTGCGTTAATATACTATTTTCCTACTGAATTTCCATGTGAATTTCCAAAGTCAAGGGCTAAGACAATTCCAAAATGCCCATCACAAGAAAAGCTTTAGGGGGTAGCCGAGTTAGTCTGTACAGAATAAACTTAAAAACCAACAAATAGTCTGGCAGTACTTTAAAGACCAACATGTTTTGTTAAGTCTTTAAAATGCTACCAGACTATTTGTTTTTGGTTTTTAAGTTTATCATCACAAGAAAGGCAGTCTAAAGGTATGTCTATACTTGCACTTAATTGAAAAAACCTTTGTCATTCACCGGTGCTTAAACCTCTTCCCCCATGAACAACAAAGTTTTGCTGTGGCAAGTGAAAGCGTAAGTGTGAACGCTGCTTTGTCCTCACGAGCACTCTCCTGCTGAAAAGGCGAACCCCCCAAAAAGGGGCTGGAAGTATTTTGTTGGAAAAAGTGCCAACAAACAGCATTCACACAAACTGACTTTTAGCAACAGGACTGTGTCGCCATACGTAGTGTATGTATTGTAGACATACATGTTGCAGGTCTAAGACTTGAACAGACACAAATAACTGTGAGTTGGAGTGGAAGTCATAATGTCAAATTTGTCTTTACTGTTACCTCACTACAGTTAAGCAATAAGGATGAATTTAGTCAGGGCCAAATTAAGGGGGGGCTAGCTGGGCAGCTGCCCGGGGTGCCAACCTATGGGGGGTGCCTGATTGCAGTTGTAAGGGGCGCTGCATGCCCGGGGGCGGGGCTGCACCTGCGCCGTGTGCCCGCTGCCCGGGGCGCAAGAATGTCTCAGGCCGGCACTGAATTTGGTCCATAACTTCGTCCTTCATCTTTTCTATCTATAGTGGCTTTTACAAAACTGCATCTTCAAGATGTTCAGTAGCATGAAGAAAGCTTCACACGCTTAGTGAGTAATGAAGATTTACATTTAACAAATATCCTCTCTAGCTTGGGCTGCCCAGCAACTGACAATTTGGCAGCCTGGTGATATTTTTTTTTTCATAATTAACCTTGTCAGTCCAAAGCCATCCTTTCTTCCTAATAGCTGCTGCTGGTCTCTTTTGACACTGTTTGACAAATGATCATAGGCACCCACGCTGTGGGTGCTTCGGGGCTTGAGCACCCACCAAAAAAAATAGGGGGTGCTCAGCACCCGCCAGACCAAATTAATCTTTTGTGGGCCTACGTGCCTGGATTGAGGCCCTGCCCACCACTGCGGGCATCAGCCTTGCTCCCACTCAGCCTCTTCCCCTCCTGACGCCCTGCCTGCCCTCACCAGGGTGGGGGTGAGGAGCACCAACCAGCAAAAACAGAAGTCAGTGCCTGTGCAAGATGGTTTGTGTTTTGTTTTTTTTAATTTTCAGAGCTATCAAGCAATGCTGCCAATATAACCTGTGATTCCTCTTACGTTTTCTATTGCAAGACTCTGTTTTCAGCTGCTTATAGCTGCCAAATTTAAGCCATTCACACTGAAGGTCGCACGCTCCAGATCTGTCTCAGACCTTGAAACTTAAGGGTTTCGCTAAAATGGCTCAGTCACTTCCAAGAACGAGTTACAGGAAACTTTTCTGCCTGTGAAGAAAATTCTTTCCATCTTTATGCTGAGAAACTCTAGTGCCTCCATGCTTTAGAACCAGGGTCTGAAACTAGACAACTCTCCCATTTCTCCCCGGTGTCAGCACTCTTGCTGTCCCCCTGGAAAACTGAAAAATCTGTTTGCACGTGCTCAGTACAGGCTCAGACTTGTTGGCATTTGGCAGCTAAGTTCTCTCACGGAGCGTGTTCCACCCCCCCAACCCCCCCTCAAGCCCCTCTCTGCCAGCAGACAGCATGTATGTCATCCCCACAAAGAGCAACATCTTCCAGCCTGGGATGAGAGTAACTGCAGGGTCTGAGTAGGACTTTCCCAGTAACTGCTCCTGCAAGTTGCTATGGGCTGGTAGCTGGGTAACTGAGGGCAGGCAGACTCTCTCCTGCGCTCTGTGTGCCCTGCTGACATGCAGGTGTGGGGGGGGGGGGGGGAGGTGAAGGAGGGAACAGCCTAACTCATGTGCAGAGTTGTGAGGAAGGCAATGCAAGGGGAAGGGCAGACATTCAGAGGGAGGAGAGGAGCGTAAGGGGGAGGGTAAGGAAGTGAAGAGCAGAAGTGTGGGGGGGGACATGCGCCCCCAAATGCCATGGGTGGGAAGGGCAAGGGGCCAGCAGCTGGCAGGGACAAAGCTTCTGGGCAGCCCAAGGGATTAGCAGGGGCCCACAGCAGGGATTGGGCCTGCCCCCCGCACTGTAGTGATAGGAAGAGGAGGGATATGGCTGCAGCCTCCTCCACTCACCTGGCTCCCAGCTGCATCGCTTAGGGGAGGAACCATCCTCTCCTTCTCCCTCCTTCTCCCCCCTCCTCCGCCCCACAATGGGAAGCAGAGTGACACAGCCAGGAGCTGGGGGAATGGAGTGGATTGGGGCTGGCTTGCACCGCTTCCCCCCACCGCTGCTGGTGAGTGTGGAGAGCCAACCCCTGCTGCCAGCCCCAGAACCCCGCTAGCTCCCTGGGCCACCTCACTCAGGGGAAGAGGCAAGGTGGGCGTGGAGCAGAGGCGGGGAAGAGGCAGTGAAGGGGGCAAAGTCGGGAAGAGGTAGGGCAGGGACAAGGCCTGGGGCAGAAGGGAAGTTGTCCCTCAGGCTTGGGGTAGCACAGGGAAGAGGCAAGTGGAGAGGCAGTCACATGGCTAGTGCCCCTCTCCCCATGTCCCTCCTCACCAGTTGCCTCTGCTTACCAGTGCTGCATAAAGAGGTGGGGCATTAGCTCCCACGTCTTACAAATGGCCCTCCTGATATCGCACTCCAGAATAATACTGTTACCTCATTTCACTGGAGACCCACCCCCTGGAGACCCACTTACGTTGATTTATTCAATGTCGCTATTGGATCAAGCAAAAAGGGAATGGAACTCCATTTACACACGCACACATTCAGACACTCACTCAGACACCCACGCATGCGACAGGTTGCACAGAGAGAGCAGAGGAAGCCACGCATGGTGGGTCCTGTGTGTCTGCCTGCAGTCACCAATCCGGGCCAGCAAGCTGATCGTACGACCCCTGGCTGTGTGCTCTCTTCTCTTTATTGAGCTGGGCAGCCCTTGTCATGTATGCTGAGTTCTTTCTCTGTATCTGTCACTGAGGCTATGTCTAGACTGCAAGCCTCTTTCGAAAGAGAGCGTCTAGACTGCACGTTGAACTTTTGAAAAAGCGGCTTGCTTTTTCGAAAGAAAGCATCCAGTGAGTCTGGATGCTCTCTTTCGAAGAAGCCCTATTTACATTGAAGAACGCCTTCTTTCGAAAGAGGAACTTTCGAAAGAAGGCATTCTTCCTCATGAAATGAGGTTTACCGCCATCGAAAGAAAAGCCGCGTTCTTTCGATTTAATTTCGAAAGAACGCGGCTTGAGTCTGGACGCAGGGGAAGTTTTTTCGGAAAAAGGCTACTTTTCCCGAAAAAACCCCTGAGTCTGGACACAGCCTGAGAGGCCTGCCCAGATCTCATTTTCCTCATGCATATTAATTTCTTCTCATCTTCGCTGCACCTCCATTTTTGCCTTTCTCATGTGCAAGCAAAGATTACGTCAAACCCCACTTAGCCCCTGGCTCCTCTCTGTAGCCTTATAGCTCCTCTCCACAAAGGCACAGACATTACCTTATTCACACCACGTACACACCCTATTCACACCACTTACACATGCCCTATTCACACCATTTACACACACTTCCTTGTCACAGGATAGAATGTTACAGAACTTAAAGATTGAATAAGCAATAGTTACAATGCTTGCAAGAAGTTGCAGAACTTGAACCATTCATGAAAGGTACATGGTTTACAGTAACAGAAAGTTATCTAGCTCACAATGACTGAAACTTACATGACTTAGAACAACTGAGAGTTACATGGTTTACAATAGCAGAGAGTTACATGTCAAGTTACCTGACTTATAATAACTGAAAGTTACATGACTTACCCCAAAAGTTACATGTCTTACATCCACATTATACTGGATTGGGCCAAGGTTTTACACAACAGATACTAGCCTTTTTTGGAACTGCATCACATTGACTCATACTCAGTTAGAGATCTGTTATAAACTCCAACTGTACTACCATCTACCCAGTTATTGCCCACTTTGTAGTGGTACATTCGATTTTTCCTTCCTAAGGACAAAGCACTACACTTACTATTACTGAATTTCATCTCGTGGATTTCAGACCAATTTTCCAATTTGTTAAAGTTTGTTTTGAAATTTAATCCTGTCCTCCAACGTGCTTACAAGCCTTCCCACTTTGATGACATCTTCAGTTTTTATAAGCACATTCTCCACTTGACTGTTCCATCATTAATGAAAACATTGAATAGTATTGGATCCAGGATTGGCCTCTGGGAGACTCCATTAAACACGGCTACCCAGTTTGACAGGTAACCATTGATAATTTTGCCTCTGATTATGCTCCTTCAACCAGTTGTGCATCCCACCTTATATTAATTTCATCTATTCTAGACCATATTTCTATGCCTTGCTAGGGAATGGTACATTATCTTTCCTGTAGAAAACTCAGAATTATGGGCTGGAACTATGCTGTCAAGATTTGCAAAAGAGAAGTCCTTGATCTACTTGGGGTATGTGGATGGCCTTGCATGCTGCTGTTCATAAGGATGTGGGCTGAAGACCACAAGAGGCAGTATGCTCCCTGTGTAACTGTGTATTTATATCGGCATAAGCAATGCGAGGGGAGTATGAGAGAGCCTATGCCCCAGATGGGATGGAGCAAGGACGGGGAGAGTGCAGAGCAGCAGTGGGGAGAGGCAGGGCCTGGGGGAAAGGTGGGTTGTCCTGGCCCTTCCCCAGGCTGGAAGGGTCACATGGCTGGAGGCTTGACCGCCCTCTTCACCAGTCGTCTCTTTATATTGCAACAACAAACAGGATCCAATCAGGATCATGTCCCGTTGTGTTTGTACAGTGAATATGAAGACATAGTTTCTGTCCTAGAGATGTCATGAAATTGCGCTCTGAATAGTTTCTTTTCTTCGGCAATAACTTGATTTCTCAAACTATAGAGGCCACTTCTGTATTGTTTTTCAAACCATATTAGCATCCCTATTTATAAGGTGAATGCTGAGCTGTTAATAAGACTAGACAACACTTCATTGTGAATTAATGTTTGGGAGTTCTCCCTCTCCCTTCTTTCAGACAGGGCTTTATATAGTTTCTTCCATATGCAAAGCTGCGGGTTGCTGGGTGGTTTTTTATCAAATCACATTTTTCAAAAATGAAATATCTCATACACTCTTTATTGCTTGTGTCATAGCTGTCTGAGGAATCAAGGGAACGCTCACCCTCGCACTTGTGACACATAGCCCTATGCAGTGATTAGTCTTACTTTGTTTGCAGTCCAAAAGTTGCATTCTCTCATGTATGAATTAGATTATTTGTTTGAAGGTAGAGCTATGGTAATCCAGAAACCCTGCTGTTCCGACTCCTTCCAGTTCCACCATCCCATGATGTAGGCACATCCATGGTTAATCTGATTCTGATTACTCAATAGCAAATTATCATTTTTATAACATGGCAGTTTGTGTACTAAAATAGTAAAGGCTACACCATCACTACCACCCCTCCCCTTGTATGCACAGACTCTGATTCTGGAGGAAGTAGAAGCCAGTATTTAAAGACTGGAGAGATACACGCTACTACTGTTGGAAGTTCAGTAGAAAGGTACTTGGCACTGTCAATAAGACAAGCCTTTCAGATTTTAAATGTGTGTGTTTCACCCCTTGACCAGGATACATTTGTTTACAACCATACATAGTGCATCAGGCATTTTAAAAACAAAGACCCCAAGCCTGCAAGACTATAATCTACACAGGCAGAGCCGTGTGGCAGCCCACTGAAAACAACAACAGAGACTCCCTTCCCAGTATCATTGTACCTGATTAGCAGCCAATTGCACAGCAATTGCACTGTGCTAGCAGTTCCTATGCTGCTTTTTATCAGCCCAGGCCAATACCTATGGGAATCTTTCCATTGACTTTAGCGGGACTAGTAGGATAATCCATACAGATTGCAGGATCGGGGCCTAAGCATGCACTGAATTAACTTTATGGCTAGTAGCAATGTTACCGTCCTGCTGCAAAATGGAGAAGAAAAATTCTCTTCTGATTTCATTTCAGCTTTTAATTAACTGGCTTTGTAGCCAAAATTAAATTTGAGTTTCCACTAAAATTATCAAATCACGGGACTGAAAAGGACCTTGAAAGATAATCTACTCCAGCACTCATGGCAGGCCTGAGTATTATCTAGACCAGGCTGCAAGATACAGCCCACAGGCCAGATCTGTCCTTCCACGCCATTTGATCCAGCCCGCCCTGCTGCACTCTTGCCCTCCAGGCCAATCGAGATCTGGGAGCAGGGGAGCATGTGAAGTCTCCTCCCCCTGCCAGGGCTGCACAGCACCAGGGGGAACCATCAGCTGTTCTAAACAGCTGGCAGTTCCCTCTAGGCGTTGCGCACCTCAGCTGGGCGGGGCAGTGGAGGGGGAGACCTCAAGTGTTTCTCTGCCCACTGGCCAATCAGGGTCTGGGGACAGGGGATCACATGAAGTTTCTTCCCCCACCAGGGGCACACAGCACCAAAGAGAACTGCCAGCTGTTCAAAACAGCAGGTGATTCCCCAACCTCACAGGGGAGCATGTGAAGTCTCCCTCCTCCTCCCGTGCTGTCCCTTCTTCCCGAGGCCCCACCCTTTCCACCTAAGGCCCTTCCGAGGCCGGCCCATGACTGCTACCCATATTGGTGAAGTGGGCCCCCTATAAATATTATTGCCCTCACTGATCTAGACCATCCCTGTCAAGTGTCTGTCTAACCTGTTCTTAATCTCAGGTGATGGAGATTCTACAACTGCCCTGGGCAATTTATTCCAGTGCTTAACCACTCTGGGTATGTCTACCTTACCATCCTAGTTCGAACTAGGGTGGTAATGTAGTCAACCGGAGTTGCAAATGAAGCCCGGGATTTGAATTTCCCGGGCTTCATTTGCATGTTGCCAGGCGCCGCCATTTTTAAATGTCCGCTAGTTCGGACTCCGTGCCCCGTGGCTACACGCGGCACGGACTAGGTAGTTCGGACTAGGCTTCCTATTCCGAACTACCGTTACTCCTCCACTCCCTCCCTTCAGTTGAAAAGTGGATGGCAATCTTGCAGGATGACTATGGAAAAATGGACTTAAGAAACCCGCCCCATGAGGCATTTCAAATCCCTTCTCAAAGTAGCCTCCCGCCAATTGCACTGTGGAGTAGCTACCCAAAGTGCACTGCTCTCCATGTTGAGGCAAGAGCTGCTAGTGTGGATGTACTCTGAGGATACATGAAGCCTAGCTGTGGACATGCAATGGGGAAGGGGAGGGTTAATGAAAGCTGACCACAAAATTATTTAGTGTAGACAAAGCCTTAGTTTCCCTTTTTGTCACTTTCAGTTCTGGCCTCTCATTTCTCTACATTCCGGTCAATTGGCTGCAACCCCCAGCTACAGGCAGTCTAGATGCAGCCCAGGAGCTGACACCTCCAGGAAGAGATCTAAACAAAGCAAGCAACCCTGCCCTGGCCCCAGGCTGGGTGCCTGCCAGGGAGCATCGCGCCCCGTTCAGCTCACAGGCCACCCAGCCTGGGCCCCTAGAGCAGTGTTTCCCAATTTTTTTTGACCACGGAACCCTTTTAAACTCAGAAAAATTTCAAGGAACCCCCTAGCCAGGGATTAAGTTTGTCGAGCAAAAAAAACAAAACACCCAAACACACACAGATTGGGCAGAGCGAGCTGCCAGTACACCACAATTGGTAGTAATAAGATGCTAAATATGGTCATCAGATCACCATTCATTTAAATTCAACAAAAATCATATTAAATATGTACAAAAAATAAAGCTATCAAATAATATTAATTATATTCATAGTTTTCAATGCGAAGAGTGGTTTTTCTTCTTTTCTTGGCAAATTCTTTTAATATTTGGTTTAATACTAGAAAGTTGGATTCACATATCTGGCGCAGCATTCAGTCGATTTCTGTATTTCGTTTTCATTGCTGCATAGTTCGAGAACCCAGTTTCACACAAGTATGTGCTGGCGAAGGGTAACAGCTGACGAATTGCGCATCTTGATAAAGATGAATATTCTTCACTTTGACATAAGTCACTCCAAAATGTAATCAGAGAAACTTCTTTAAATTTTTGTATTAATTGGCCATCTGAAGCGATTTCAGTTAGGTTTTCATAATCTTGTGTAGAAAAACTGACTGGCTTTTCTGTTAAACTGAATGGATTTCGAATCCAGTTATTGTTGTCATTGATGTTTGGAAAATACTTAATGATGTTCATGTATAAATCACGGAGATGATCTGCAATGTCGCTGCGAATATGAGTCAACAGTGTGATGCTGTTGCAAAAAAAGCAAATATGATTCTAGGTTGTATCAACAGGTGTGTTGTAAGCAAAACTCATGAAGTCATTCTGCCGCTCTACTCTGCACTAGTAAGGCCTCAGCTGGAGTACTGTGTCCAGTTCTGGGCGCCACATTTCAAGAAAGATGTGGAGAAATTGGAAAGGGTACAGAGAAGAGCGACAAGAATGATTAAAGGTTTAGAGAACATGACCTATGAAGCCAGGCTTCATGAACTGGGCTTGTTTAGTTTGGAAAAAAGAAGATTAAGGGGGGACATGATAGCGGTTTTCAAATATCTAAAAGGGTGTCACAAGGAGGAAGGAGAAAATTTGTTCCTCTTGGTTTCTGAGGACAGGACAAGGAGTAATGGGCTTAAAGTGCAGCAGGGGAGGTTTAGATTGGACATTAGGAAAAAATTCCTAACTGTCAGGGTGGTCAAATATTGGAATAAATTGCCAAGGGAGGTGGTGGAATCTCCCTCTCTGGAGATATTTAAGAACAGGTTAGATAGACATCTGTCAGGGATGGTGTAGACGGAGCTTGGTCCTGCCTTGAGGGCGGGGGGCTGGACTCGATGACCTCTCGAGGTCCCTTCCAGTCCTATTATTCTATGATTCTATGAATATCTTCAGCAAGTTTGTATCCATTTTCTTCAAGGAAATCATTCAGAGTTGATAAACAATCCAAATCATTTTGTCCTACAGACGAGAACCAAAACTGTAGCTTCCGTGACAATGACAAAATTTTGTCTTTTGCATTACAAATATTTACATTCTTTTCTTGCAGAGACAGATTTACTTCATTTAGTTTTATAAAGATATCTGCAAGATACGCAACTCTCGATAATCACAAAAAGTCTGTTAAACGATCAGACAGTTGTAATTTGTGATCCATCAGATATGTGGTGAGCTCATGACGCAACTCAAATAATCTAACCAGCACTTTTCCTCGTGATAGCCACCTGACTTCTGTATGTAGAAGCAGAGCTGTGTGCTGACTATCCATATCTTCACACATAATTTTGAACAGTCTTGATTGTAATAGTCGAGTTTTTATATAATTAATAATCTGTACTGCTTTGTCCAACACATTTTTAAGAAAGGGAGAAATATTCTTAACTACCAGAGCGTGTCTGTGGAGAATGCAGTGACTGCTGGTGCAGTTTGGTGCTACATTTTTTATTCGTGTTACAGTGCCAGCCACTGTTTCTACCATTTCTTTGGCACCATCACTGCACACATCAACACATTTTTCCCAGCTTATTTGATGTGTTTTCATAAAGTTATTGATACAATTGAATATATTCTCACCAGTTGTATTGGTTTGCAAAAATTCACATAAAAGTAAGTGTTCTTCAAAAGAACTATTAAAATCATAACGGACAAATACAAGCAGAACTGCAGGACCTGCAACGTCAGTGGACTCATCTAATTGTAATGCATATGCATCACATAAATGCAGCCGAAAAATAAGCTCCTTCTCGATGTCAGCAGCAAGATCGTGAATACGACGTGTGACAGTATTGTTTGATAGTGGCACAGCCTCAACTTTATTACTAGACTCCTGATCCAACATACACATTACAATATCTTTTGCACATGGTTTTATGAGTGATTCCCCAATAGTGTGTGCTTCTCCGGCAAGCAATATATGATAGCTTACTTTGTAAGACGCCTCTGTTGCATTTTCATTATCAGATTTGGCAATTTTTGACATGAAGAGTTTACTTTTTTCAAGCGATTCAAGCTTCTGCTTAAAAAAACTAATGTCTTTATCTTTGTATTCTGGATGATAGGTTTCAAAATGTCTTCGCAATTTAGCAGGTACTAAACAACTATTAGATAATATTTTGTTGCACACTACACACTGGGCACCTGGAGCATCTTCATTTCCATTGCTTGTGAATCCAAATGACAAATGGTCCTCACAATACCGGTGTTTCTTATTAGTCAGCTGAAATTTTTCATAATTAACTTGAGCTGCCTCAGTATTTTCCTTGCTGGTTTCAGTAAAAATCTTGGAGTTTGAAGTACTCACTTTTCTCTTTAAAGTTCCTTCTTTTAACCAACGATCCATGGGGAATTTTGATATTAGACTGAATTCTTAAACTTAAAGTCACACACAGGAGCCACGTGTCCTCACAGTGTGTATGGGGATTTGTTCCGATCCTCACAGTGAGTAGGAGTTCCGGTGTTTCACTCACTGATAGTACTCCCCCCCCCCCACACACACACATGCTGCCTTTACCAAGGGACCTAGCAGCAGCAACAGCTGCTTGTCCTGCTTCTGCCCATCAACCCAAAATTCTTCTCCTGTGTCCTCCGCTACCACTCTGCTTTTACCAAGGGACCTAGCAGCAGCAACAGCTGCTTGTCCTGCTTCTGCCCATCAACCCAAGATTCTTCTCCTGCATCCCCGCTACCACTCTGCTTTTACCAAGGGACCTAGCAGCAGCAACAGCTGCTTGTCCTGCTTCTGCCCATCAACCCAAGATTCTTCTCCCGCGTCCCCGCTGCCACTCTGCTTTTACCAAGGGACCTAGCAGCAGCAACAGCTGCTTGTCCTGCTTCTGCCCGATCAACCCAAGATTCTTCTCCTGCATCCCCCGCTGCTGCTCTGCTTTTACCAAGGGACCTAGCAGCAGCAACAGCTGCTTGTCCTGCTTCTGCCCGATCAACCCAAGATCCCTCTCCCGCATCCCCCGCTGCTGCTCTGCTTTTCCCAAGGGATGTAGTAAGAGCAGCAGCAGGGGACGCGGGAGAGGGATCTTGGGTTGATGGGCAGAAGCAGGACAAGCAGCTGTTGCTGCTGCTAGGTCCCTTGGTAAAAGCAGAGTGGCGGGGGGGGGGGGACAGGAGGTGTCTGAAAGGGCAGTGGGGAATAAGAGAAGGAGCCAGCGTCTTTGCTTTATGGGGGGGGGAGGGGAGTGTTCGGGTTCTCCCGTTTACGTTCGTGGAACCCTGGGGTTCCGGGGAGCACCGTATGGGAAACACCGCCCTAGAGACTGGCGCGCGAGCTCCTCTAGCAACCAGGCCCGCGAGAGCGGCCTAAGCAGGGAAGGGCGGGAGACGAGTCACTCCCTCGCTTGTCGCCCCCCCCCCCCTCCGCGCCTGCGCAGGAGACGCTCTCCCTGACACGGTAAGGGCTGGAGGCTTCGCTTCCCCCCACGGCGCATGCGCGCGGAAAAGCCCGTGTGCAGGGCGTTGGGCCTGCGCCATGTCGGCGGGGCTGGGGAGTCCGGAGGCGGCGGGGAGCTGCGGTAGGCACCCGGCGTCTCCTTTGAGGTGTCGGGGAAGGGGCGGGAGGCTGCGCTGGAAGCGGGAGGAGCCCGGTTGGCTCCAGCTGAGGCGGGGCCGGGCCTGGCCCTAGTCCCAGCCTGGCTGAGGGGTGGGGCGCCCCACCCCCACTGGGGCGGCGGGGGGGGGGTCACGTTCAAAAGGAGCGTCCCTTCCCCCCCCGCCCCCGGCAGGTTGTTCGTTGAAGCCCCGCCCCCTCCCGCGGGAACCGCCCCGCCCGCGGAGCGTGTGAGGACGCTGCTGCCGCCCCTTCGCCTGCCTCCCGAGGAGACCCCGTGGGGGCGCCTGGTGCGTCGCAGGCTCCTGCGGCGGGGACACCCCGGACCGAAGCGCGTGCGGCGCGCGCCGCTGGGGATGCAGAAAGCGCTTTGCCAGAGGAAGCGAGCGGCCCCCTGCAAATCTTAGCGGCTGCGCCCTGTAACTTCTACACGGCCCAGCCTGCAGCGTGGGGTGACAGCCGGGTGGGGGGGGCAGGGGTACTACCAAAGTGCTAGCATGGAGCTAGAACCGCAGCCAGCGAGCTGATGCTTATCGGTTCTTTGCTCAAACTCTACCTTTTGTAGCCTTAATCGTAGAACCACAGCGCTGGAAGGGACCTCGGAAGGTCGTCAAGTCCAGCCCCTTGCTCTAGGCAGGACCCATCCCAACTAAATCAACCCGGCCAGGGCTTTGTCAAGCCGAGACTTAAACACCTCTAGGGATGGAGACTCCACTACTTCGCTAGGGAACCCATCCCAGTGCTTCACCACCCTCCTAGGCTGTGTCAAGACTGCAGGGTTTTTTCGAAAAAAGTAGCCTTTTTTTTGAAAAACTTCACCCGCGTCTAGACTACAGCTGCGTTCTTTCGAAATTAAATCGAAAGAACGTAGCTTTTTTGTCGACAGCGGTACTCCTCATTTCACGAGGAAGAACGCCTTTTTTCGAAAGTGCTCTTTCAAAAAAAGGCGTTCTTGAATGCAAACAAGGCTTTTTCAGAAGAGAGCATCCAGACTGCCTAAGGCTGTTGCTATGCTTCAGAGATGGAGGGGCTCTATCCACTAATCAAATAGTCGATGAAAAGTGCATCAAGTATTCTATTAGTCGATTACTTGAAATTTAAAATCCCTAGTCCACTTCTGCATGCCCCATCTCAAAAAATGTATATCAGAATTTCAAAAGATACAGAGCATGGTAACAAAAATTATTAAAGGTATGGAAGAGCTTCCAGAGCAGTAAAGGTTAAAAAGCCTGGGACTGTTCATGGAAAAGACTAACAGGGGGATATGATAGAGGTCTATAAAGCCTGAATGGTATTGAGAAAATGAAAAGGGAAGTGTTTTTTACCCCTTTACATAACACAAGAATTAGGGATCTCCTGATAAAATTAATAGGCTGCAGATTTAAAACAACCATAAGAAAGTAATTCTTCATACTGTGCACGCTGAGTGTTGTGAAGGACTAACGTGTAAGAGGGTTAAAAAAATTGATAATTGCATGGAGGATAAGTCCGTCAATGGCTATTAGATACACTAGATGGAGAGGGCTCTAAGTTACTACAGATAATTCTTTCTCAGACTGCTGGGTCTTGCCATATGCTCTGGGTCTAACTGCTTGCCATATGTGGGATTGGTAAGGAATTTTCCCTTAAGTCAGACTGATCATTTTTTTCTTTCCTCTGAAGCATGGATTATCTGCAGGTTTAAACTAATGTAAATTATGGATTTTCTGTGACTTGACATTTTTAAACCATGATTTGAGTACTTCAGTAACTCAGCCAGAGGTTAGGGCTCCGTTACAGAAGTGGATGGGTGAGGTTCTGTGGCCTGCAATGTGCGGGAGGTCAGATTAGATGGTCCTGATTGTCCCTTCTGTCCTAAAAGTCTAAGATATGGTGATGGATGTAACACCATGCTTTGAATGTCCCTGAGCCGCTGACTGCAAAATGCTGAGTCTGGGAAAAAGGGCTGCTGACCTTACTTCCAGGGAGGATTCCCTGGGAGCTCTGCAGCTGGCTCTCTGGGAGTGGGGTCGGCAGCCAGCAAGTAACTTGTGGGAGGTTGGGGGAAGGAGCAGATGGCTAGGCTGCCTGAACAAGGGCTGCTCATGCCCAGGGCGGGCAGGGAGCTGCTTCGCTCTGTGCTGGCTAACTGGAACCCATTAAGGGTGAGGCTTGCTGGTTAATCTTTTACATCCCTAGTGCTAATACTGTTTTTGTCTGATTTCAGAATCTGATGTATTTGAAATTGACCTTCCCATTATCATCATTGTGCTGAGTGATGATGATTTTCTAGAAAGTGAAGGTGAAGATGAAAAGCAAGAAATCTTGAGTAGTGATGATATTTTAAAGAGTGAAGAAGATGTGGCCACTTCGAATGACGGTGAGTTCCTAAAAAAAAGTGAAGAGCAAGAGCAGGTGCCTTCAAGTGGTGATGATGCTCTAAAGAGTCAGGTGCAGCCCACTTTGCAGGAAGAAAATGTTCTAAAATGTCCCAAGGAAGAGCAGGTTACTCTGAGTGTGTTTGAGAAATCAAATTCAGTCCAAGTTTCTTTAAATCATCAATATGCTCTGGACAGCAGCAAACCAAACCAAAATTATATGCCTTGTTCATCAGCTCCCAGAATGAACCTTGGAACATTAAATGTATGTGTCAGAAGCAAAGAAGGCAATTATGACATTGATTGCCAAAAGATTCCTGTTACTCTCTTGTGTGATCACAATAAGGATGGTCTGACTATTGAGACAAACAAGCAGTTGATTCCAAGAGCAATATTTAAAGGTGGACTGGAACATGAGACTTCTGCAATCAATTTCTCTGATAGCAATCAAGAGTACCAGCTAGCATTCCATTGTAAAGAAGGAGAGAGATGTGTTAAGACTGAAGGTGAGAGAGAGTGAGGACAAAGTTATGAGCTACGGTTAAAAAGCAAAAGTATGATATTGAGAGAAATTTGGGATGAAGTGAGAAAAAACACAGTAGTGGGAAAGGGGGAGGCACTGAAGATCACTCAGGATAAAGTTACACCAAATTGTATTGTAGGAAAGACTAGAGGATTTACCTGGTGTTGCTCAGGTCCTTGTAGGAGCGCAGGAATCAGGTATGTGGTGGGGGATTCAAGAGGTGTGGGGTTGACTCATAGGGCTGGGCTGCCTGGTCGCCGTGGTAGCCCTAGCCAGTGTCAGCGTCTGGTGGCTCCACGGAGCTGCTACAGTAGCTGCGCTTGCCTGCCCGTTCCCCACTGCAGTGTCTGGAGCTGAGGGTGGAGAGGACTGGTTTGGGCCCTGGCTGTGGGGCATAGGGGCCAGCACAGGGGGAGTGGAAGGGAGAACAACTATGCCTAGCACCAGCACAGGAGTCTTATCTGTGGATAGTGGCCAGCAATATACAAATCCCCTCCCCCAGCTAGCCACTGTCTTATAGGTATGCCTGACCTCTTGTTGTCTTTCAGCAGTATAACTGTACCTGCTAGCAGACCCCCTCCCTTAGCATTTTATGAGAAACAATCACATTCCTTCCAGGCACATTGCATTTTCATGGCACAACCAACCCCTTACCTTGTTTTATGTTACAATAAGAGGAAGCTGCATAACAAATCTGGTGGTCTTAGCTCTTATGTTTAGGAGGAGTTGTTGAACAAACTGACTCTGACAGACAGATGCACAAGCGCTCTCAAATACATAGTAGAAAAGGTAAAGATAGGAAGAGAAAGGAAGTACAGCAAAAGCAAGAAACTTAATAAGTAGCACGAGTCAAATAGTGAACTGAAGATGTAATACCATTTTTAATATTTTGATACTTTTGTGGTATTGGATTAATGCCATAATTGATCAAGTTATAGTCAACAAATATATTGGATTAACAATGGTGGAATTAGGGATGTCAGCGACTAGTTGGCTTAACTAGTTGCTTCCCTCCCCCTGCTCCCTCTATCAGAGAGAGGCAGGGGGAGCAGGAGCCAGTGCTGGGGGGAACCGGTAAAGCTGGTAAATCTCTGTGGGGGGCAGGGGAGGCAGAAGCATAGCTGGAAATGGCGTGAGTGAGAACTGCTTCAGTCCCTGCTCTCGCAGGTTCCCACTGCAGGCACTTCTGCTTTTGAAATGTACAAGAGCCCTTCGGAATTGCTGCAGAGGGCACAGGGTGAGCAGGGACTCAAGCAGTCCCCGCTGGCTCCATGCTCTCTGTGGCACCCCCCCACTCTTGGTGCCTCAATGAGAGGCAGCAAGGGCAGGAGGACAGGATCTGGTGCTGGGGGGAGCCAGTTTAAAAGCCAGTTCTTCCCGACACTGTTTCCGGGATGCTGACTACTCCTCTCTCCCCTTGACTCAGAGTCAGTGTCGGGGGTGGGGAGGGATAGGGAATGCTGCTGCGAAGCAGCCCCTGTTTGCAGCGGCCAGAGCTATCTGTGGCCAGCCCTGGCTGCTGTGAACAGAGGCTGCTGGACTCAGCGCGAGCAGTTCTGGCTCATGCTGATTGGTGTGCCTCTGCATTTTAAATGTAGTAAGAGCCTAGCAGCTATACTATTAGCCAAATAATTGTATTTTAACATCCTTAGATGGAAATTGAGGTGTTTCAAAGGAATAGCCATGTTAGCCTGTTTCAGCAAAACAATGATGAGTCCCGTGGTACCTTAAAAACTTAACATTTGTTTGGGCATAAGCTTTTGTGGGCTGGAACCCACTTCATCAGATCATTTTGTGTCATTTGACCTCCCCTAGTAGTGACAAACAATATTTTATATAATAGAAAAATGACTGCCAGTGTTGTAATGGTGCACAGCTGTTCTGTTCCTTTAATTTAGAGAGGAGGGGCGCCATGGTGGACCACCCAGCCCAAAATTTCTATTCAGACTTTGTCCAACAGCAGTTTGCACTCACAAGCAGGTAAGGGCTAAAATAACAGGTGTATTGCAGGTTGGATGTTCTGTCCATATTGTTGAGGGAAGCTTGGTCTGCACCTTTCCTACATTATTTATACCTTCAATCAGTGTCTCAGTCTCTAATTTAGCACTTAACTTTGCTCACCAGTAAGCGTGAGGGTGAGAACTATGAAGATATGGCTATTGGTGAATACTCTTGGAGAACCAGTAGTTATGTTCACGTCTACTACAGCTGAATGAAATCATATAAGGAAATCATTTTACCTTTTTTTGCATCAGTGAGTGGTATTCCCTATTCTGAATACAAATTCTGATGGCAGTCAGAAATTGTCTACTTTTATCACTAGAGTGCTTCGTTTATCTGATCATAACTTAGATGGAAGTTACTGAGATCATGCTCAGTGGCAGATTACTGGATGTCATATGTATTTTCTTACATTTTTAGGTACTGCCTCTTTAGAGACTGCAAAGAATACAACAGATGACAGAACAAGAAAGAGAAGTGGTTCTAAAGATGACACTCTGAATTCTGAAATGGGTAGTAGCACTGAAGATCTGAATGGTATAAAAGAAACAAAGCAAGTCCCAAGTACTTATTTTACTTGCGCTAATGGTGATTTTTCTTCAGCAGGAGACTTGCTAGAAGAAGTAGGGGACTTGGCAAGGAATGCTTGTGATAATCCTGGATTGAATATTTCTGAAGCGCTTATTCATCAGTCAGTAATTCCATCTCCCAGGATGATGAATAAGCAAGAAGATTGTGATTTTTCTCATGTGATTATAAAACAAGAAGAGACATTCCAACTAGGTAATGAGCATAATAGTGAAACTGTTTGTGTAGGATCTACGTACAAGCATGAAAAGACACTGAATGTGAAATGCAGGTTTTGTAACTCTGTGTGTACAAATAAAAGTATTCTAAAGAAACATGTTTATTCAGCACATCAGGATAAAAAAATTCACAAATGCTGCTTTTGCCAAAGAAGCTTTTTCTTTTCTGTCAACATTAAACGCCATCTTAAATTTCATAAGAAAATGACCAGATTGAAAAATACAAGAAAAGGTAGAAGAAGTATGAACCCTGAAAAACCCAGGAAAGAGAACCCAGTAAAAATACACTCTGCAAATAAGAAAAAGGAAAGTAAGTATGAGAAGTTCTTCATCAAAATTGAAAGGGACTATAAAACAGCAGCTGTTCCAGTTATTTTTTCTTGCAAATTTTGTCTCTTTGCTTCACCAGATCCCAAGCTTTTTGTTTATCACATGAAGGGACATAAAGGCAGACGGCCTTATCAGTGTCCTCAGTGTGACTATTCTTGTGTTAGTTTGTCCTATATGCTAAATCACATGTACTGGCATGCTGGTTATGGATTGTATAAGTGTAGGTTCTGTACATTTTTTTCACTGTATTTTGCAAGCATGGTGAAACACAGTTATATTCATACCGGGGCTAAGCCATATTCCTGTGAATTCTGCCAGTCATCATTCACAAGCACAAGTGGGTTAAAGAGACATACAAATATACATACTGGAAAAAAATTATGCCAAAGACAGCAATGCCTTGGCTTGTGTGTCGAGGAGAAGAGAACTAAAAGTCCTCCAAAGAGCTATACATGTGATCAGTGTAACATAGTATTTTACAGTAAAGGATTGCTCTACTTTCATAAGAAATTTCATACTCATGTTAAAGGCTGTGATGAGATGTTTGCAAATGAGAGCAATGAATACAATGCAAGCAAAACATGTAAAGGTGACAACGATTATGAAAAGGATCAGGTTTCCTCTGGTTCTAACAATAAATTGGATGATCACCTGCTTAATGGGACACTTGAAATGCTGGCTTCAGGAACAGAACTTGAACAGAAGAATGAATTTGAGAGGGAGATGAATATATCCCATGGCAAAAAAATGTGGCAAAGCAGCCAGCGAACCAACAATTTGCCTGTTGTGAGGAGCGGATCAGAAACTCTTGTGAACACCGAAATGAGTGATCAGTATGATTTACTGTTTTACAAAGAGAAGCATCTGTTCTTTGAGAAGTTCACTCAGTCACAAATTGAAGAATGTAATGAGATTATTACATATGCTCCCAAGGGCGAGGAACATGCTAAGTATGTTAATGCACAGCCTCCTTTTGGGACTTCTCACAAACTGTTCAGATGTCAACAATGTGATTATGCCACTTACATTTTTAGCAACCTGAAGCTGCATTTTAGAATGCATAGTGGTGAAAAACTATTTGAGTGTAAAGAATGCAAAAAGAGGTTTTTCAGCTCCAGCCATTTGCAGAGACATAGTCTTATGCACATAAAAAACCATCATGAATGTGACCATTGCCATTATTTGTGCAACACTTCAGACCACCTTAAGTTGCACCGTGAAATACATAAGAGCGCCTGTCCTAAAAGGGAAGATCTTAATTCCTCAAAAGACTTAAAGCATGTCCGTTCCATATTCCTCTCAAAAAACCTTCAGAAACAGATGGATGTTCATGAGGGCAAAGAAAATGAACATGTTCTGCCATCAAAAAGTCTTTCACAACTTCACAAGTGTGAACAATGTAATTACATGACTTATGTTTTAAGCAACCTCAAGCTACACACAAGGATTCATACAGGTGAAAAACCCCACAGCTGTGACACCTGTGAGAAGAAGTTTCGCACTTCAAGTCATCTAAATCGACACAAGCTTGTGCATTTAAAGATGGAGCGCCTCAAATGTAGGAACTGTGACTATTCAGCAGACAAATGGCAATCCCTTAAGCAGCATTTGGCTTCACACTCAAATGAAAAAAATCTGGCTAGTAGTAAAGTTCAAGAGAAATCACTTCAGAATATACCTGTCAAAATATACAAATGTGAGGAATGTGGCTATGCTACTGCCCATAGTGGAAACTTTAAGCAGCACTTGAGAATTCATACAGGTGAAAAGCCATACAAATGTGATCAGTGTGGTCTTGCTTTCCGCACTTCTAGCCACCTGAAGCGCCACTTACTAACTCATTTAAAGTTACGCTGCAACAAATGTGAGTTTTCCACCATGGATAAATGTGCTCTGGAGAAACATGTAAAAACACACCAAGTTAAAAAAGCATACAAATGCTAAAAGTGCAATGTAACATTTTCCACCATATGTCTCTTAGAGAAACATGAGAAACCACATTTGAAAAGTGGAAAATAAAACTGGGATTTGTTAAAATCCCCAGTAACAAGTTTGGATCTAGAAAGTGTGCCATAGTGTGGATTTGCATCTTAGCAGAAGAGTATAATTTCTGCCTCTCTTTGCCCTGTTTCCCACCTATATGAAATGTCTTCAACTGGCACTTGGTTAAAGTGACCTGATAAAGACTATGGACCAGACTCTTGAGTATTCCCACAGTGTACAGAGTGGAAGTTAAGGAATGGCATGGAATGCTGACACAAAACAATGCCCTACTACTACTAATGAGCACTACTTCCATTGCATCAGAGCGGTTTCTAAATTATGTTGGCTTATAAAAGCCACAAGGGGCTGTTTTAAACTAGCTCAGGAGTGGAATGTTCAAACAAATTTCTGCTAAAGCTCTCCTATTGAGTAAGCGCACTTTATACCACTATCGTAAGCAAGGAGAGGAGAGGGTGTGACTTTTAACACTCCTATATTGGCTGTATTCCATTGCTGGGTCACTTTTAACCAAAATATACTATGTTTTTCTGAAAGGAATTTTTAAAATTCTATTCTACCACAAATTAGTAACTGGCACATCAAAAATCTAGTTAAAATTAGTCCCTCTTATTTGCTACAACCTGCACTTACTGCTCTGAGTCTTTCAACTACTGGTATTGCTACATCTACCTAATATTGCAAGAGGACAGAATCAAGTGTGACTTTTAAAAAACCACTAGTTACAATAACTGTTTATATTTGCACATATGTAAACCTACCTATTACCCATTTCTATAAACACATTCCAGAACACAGGTTACTAATGTGGATGCAGCATTGATGAGTTCTGCCGCAATAACTTTTGAGGCTATTCTTGGTTTATACTTCGTAGAAATGCTCTTGACTGTTTTGAAGTATTGTCCTTCAAAGGCTTAATCATGTGAGATGCTGTGCCCCCTCCAAAGCACGTTGCATGATAAGTTCCAAACTGCAAGAAATGAAGTAGGAAGCACAAGATACAAATATTGGATACCTCCAACCTACCATGTGATGCCTGTTTTCCAAGAGTTCTGTTGCATATCTGAAAATCTTCATTAAGAGGATTTGATGGAAAAGCTGTGAATCTATTATGATTCCTACAGTTTAAACTTATCTCCTTCAAGGAGACTTTACTGAGAGCTGCTTGTTTGCTCATGTTCTTTGCTATTAATATAGATCATTATTCATGAAGAGTTTGTTCCAAATATCTGTTCTTTTTTCATTATTTTGGATGAAGGAAATGACTAAATTGATTTAAATATACTTAGCACAATGCTGGTGTGTTTTTCAGAAACATTCTGGGTTTTGCTTTTCAGTATCTTTTGAATGTTCCTTTTAACCCTACAAAAAAGGGAAATATGTAGTATGTATATTTCAACAATTTGTGTTAAACGGTTTAGTAAATGTTCGTAAAATGTTTTGATGCATGTTCAAATGTTTTGATGCATTAGTCTCAGAAATATGCTAAAATAATTTCCTTTATGTTGAAAGTGGGTAAAATTCAGTGTTTGCCATTAAAATATTTAACTTTGCCCTTTTAAGGAAATAATGTTACTAATCTAAGGAGTTTGGTAATATTAAAGATGTTGATGGAAAATTTGCTAAATTTTGACAAACACTTTGATATTGGAGATGTTAGATATCTTTTATTTTAGTAATTGTGTAGCTGCCCAATTTTTAGTGGTTACTCAGTTACTAAAATGTTCCCCCCGGGGGCGGAGCCGACAGCCAGTGCACTCCCGGCCCCACTCCCGTGGAGCATCCTACCACCCTGCACTGCTGCCTTTGTATCACAGGCAACAGCATAGGGTGGTAGGTAGAGCTAGTCCACAAGGGGAGCTGGTTTAAAAATTAGTTCCCTGCACAGACCAGCTCTTGCCTGCCAGATTCCCGTGTATGCTGACTCCCACCTGCCTCTCCTCACCCTCTGCACTGCTGCCTCTGAAGCAGCAGCATGGTGGGCGGGGGAACAGGCAGCTCCACAGAATCTGGTGCTGGTAGGGAGCCGGCTTTTAAGCCAGCTCCCCCTGAGCACTGGCCTCCTACCTGCCTTCCACATTGCTGCCTCTGTGGCAGGCAGCCAGCTCCGCAGAGGCACCAGCTCCTGCCTCCTCCCACCCCTTGCTGCCTCTGACACAGATGGGGGTGTGTGTGCATGTAGTTATTTGGATTAACTGATAAGCCCAGGTTTATTGGTTAATCATTTAAATGACTATTTGGTATACTTCTTCAAAGCTCTCTTTAAGGTCCACTTAAAGAGCTAGCTCAACAAAGTATTTGGCTATATCTTAGAAATACAGCAAGTGGGAGACCCAAGAATGAAATTGGACTTTTCCTTTCATGCTATAAGATAAGGTGGTGTTTGATAGGGACGTAAAAGAGTAGTTGAGTCCACTACTCCCATTTCTCCCCTACCTTGCTGCCTCTCAGAAGTAGCAAGGCGGGGGGCAGAGCAGGAGCTGGTCTGGAACCAATTTAAATGCTGTTCCCCCGCCAGCACCTCTCCGCATTGTGTATGGGGCGGAGGGAAAGAGGAGGCAGAGGCACAGCTCCTGACCTACTTCCTACTCCTGCTGCAGCTCTTCAGTTTAAATGTAGTAGGAGCCGGCTTCCTGTATGCCCAGCTCAGACTACATTTAAACTGCAGAGCTGCAGTGGCCCCTTATCGACTAATTGTGCCTCGATACAAATTGTATCGAATACACGATTAGTCATTTACTTGATATTTAACATTCTTATTATTTAAGCATCTGAGTTGTATTGTGCTAAGATTTCCCCAGCACTACTTGCACCAGGGGATTTGTAATGGCAGAAATTTGTGCCCAGCATCCCTTACAATTATTGCAAATGATTAAGGGATTGGAAAATTGGAAGAGAAAGTGTAAAGAAGGGGATACCAAGAATCCCCTAATCTCCTATTTAAAGCCACAAGAACGTTGTACTGTAGATTAAATAAACAAATCTACAAAACAGGAGGGCATGAAGTATGACTACCTAAAGGTGAGATGTGGAGAACAAATTTACTTTGTGATTTTTCTCATTAATATGGCACTGAAGCATACAGACTACAGTCTTCCAGCACAAGCTGCGATCTTGATCTGAGTAGAGGGTTGGGGTCTGTTAGCTGAATCTCAGTATTACCGGAGTATGGCTTCACTGTGCTCCACTTTATGGAATTAGTTGTAGTCCTAACTGATGCTTCTGGGCTCCCATCATCTACTTACCCATTCAGTAGGCACAGGTTAGTCTAAAAGACATTTATATTTTATTTTTTTCCTTAAAAAGTGCCTCATTTTTTGTTGAGTTTTTCTTGTAGCCAATGCTTCATGCTATGCCTTTTGGCTCCTACAAGGTTTTGAAAATCTCTATTGTGATGGACTAAGACTGTCCATCTCTCATCTTTCCTGATATTTCATATAGGCCAGATGTGCTTGTTACACCATAGCATCCACATTTGAAACAAAGCTTTCTTCATTTGATTTGTAATTGAAACCACAAATTCTGAACAACAAAAATAAGGCTAAAACATCAAGATATACATTATACCAGTGGGGGTCCCCCCTACTGCTGTATAGGTATAACTGCACATGTTCCACTACTTTTGATCTTACCCATCTAAACCTTGTTGAAGCAGGAAAACAGAATAGCCTTGTCAATGGGAAAAATGTGGTAATGACAGATGACTTCTACACTTTAGTCCTGTTTGTATGCAGTGCATCACAACTCTTAAAGTGGAATTGTGCCTTTTCTAGAGCACAGTGTTGTAAAAGTCATTTTTATGAAAAGTAAATGGATGTAAGTGAATTGCATAATTTCATGTAATAAATTATTCCATTACATTTATCTATTAATGGAGCTATTGGGGTAAAAAAAATAAATTAATTAAAATAGGTGAAGGCTGTTCCATGTTTCTTACTGAGTTCAATGTTCATTGTGCATGGGAGAATATTAATACACATTTTTTTGAAGTTTGTGTGTTTTATAGTAAGAGCAGGCAAAAGAATGTGAATTTATATAAAAGGAATAGTCCCTTTTGGAATAAAGGTACACTTAAAGGTGTCTGTGGTATCCGTAAAGTACGTTCCTTTAGTGTTTCTTGCACAGAAAAGGCCTTCAGGGTACATGAATGTTGATGAAGGTGAAAACAAGTGTTCCCAATCAGTGTTATGTTTCTTATTAATAAAGATGTGTTATTTTGTAATCAACAATCACCTGAATTTACATTTTATGGTCTGCTTAGTAACTGATCCTAGAACAGTCCGTACTCAACTAGAGAAATGTTTGAAATTTAGTCTGACTTCACTAGACTAGGGATGTTAAATTTAGTTTAGTCAACTAATTGACTAGCCAATGGAATTTCCATTGACCAGTTGATAAGCAGGGGAGTCACAGTGAGGTTAGCTTCCAGCCCCAGGAGCTAACTCTGCTGTGGCTCTTCCTTTTAAATGTATTAAGAGCTGGTAGGCCAGTGTTTCTTAAACTGTTCCGTGGCACACTGGTGTGCCATGAGGCAGTTGGAGGTGTTCAAAATGGCCACCCCTAAAGGGGCAGGCAATTTTTTTTGGGGGGGGGGGGGGGGGGAGAGAGACTCAACAAAAAATCCTTGGTTTTCCTCATTAAAAAATAATTATTGGTAAGTGTTCCTCAGTATTAAAAAGTTTAAGAAACACGGCGGTAGGCTCTTAATACATTTAAAAGGCTGAAGGGCTGAGGGAGTTGGGGGACCTAATTCAAACTAGTCATTGTACAATGTGTAGTATACCGTTGCACCTGCTTTTACAAATGTAGGCTTGTCCTCTACGAACATTTTAAAAGACAAATCAAAGAGCAAAAATTACTCTAAGGAATATGAAGAATTGTTACATCCTGAATGGTTTGTCTTATAGGTTCACATTTTGCTTTAAAGGAAATACTTTGCATTTACAATCCCTTTTAAGAAGGCTGCAGTACTCTTATAAGCATCAAGCAAATGCCCATGTGAAATGGTTGAGACATAGGTGCTCAAATAGGTATCGTAGGAAGAAATGCCTTATTTTGAAGTTCTGACAAATTCTGGGCCTGCTTTTGAGGTAATGAGAGCCCTCTGCCATGGATTTGTGTGATAATGCAGGGTGCCCAGCAATTTCTAGCAGTATGCCCATATACAAACGAACAATACAGATTGGTATGGGAAAAGCATGGTGACTTAGTGGTGAAAAGTATACCTCATGATCCATTACAAACACATTTATTCAGCCTATCATATATAATACATAAAGTGACCATATTTCCCTGTACTGTATATGGAAGATCTGGTAAAATTACTCATTCAAGTAGAGTCAGTAACAATCAATCATACAAACATTCAAATTAACATCAAGTTGACTGAGCCCGTTAAATATGGTGTAGTTTGGTTCTTTTTACCTTCTCTCACATGGGGGAAGGGCATGACTGACCTAGTCCTTCTCTGCCCGCTATTCCTGGCTGGACTACCTCAGCACAGAGCTGTTACTCCTGGGCTACGTCTACACTGGCCCCTTTTCCGGAAGGGGCATGTAAATTTCACCAGTCGTCGTAGGGAAATCCGCGGGGGATTTAAATATCCCCCGCGGCATTTAAATAAAAATGTCCGCCGCTTTTTTCCGGCTTTTAAAAAAGCCGGAAAAGAGCGTCTACACTGGCCCCGATCCTCCGGAAAAAGTGCCCTTTTCCGGAGGGTCTTATTCCTACTTCAAAGTAGGAATAAGACCCTCCGGAAAAGGGCACTTTTTCCGGAGGATCGGGGCCAGTGTAGACGCTCTTTTCCGGCTTTTTTAAAAGCCGGAAAAAAGCGGCGGACATTTTTATTTAAATGCCGCGGGGGATATTTAAATCCCCCGCGGATTTCCCTACGACGACTGGTGAAATTTACATGCCCCTTCCGGAAAAGGGGCCAGTGTAGACGTAGCCCTGGTATTTGGCACAGCGTCTTCTTTGGGAAATAGGGGGGGTGAGGCATGTAAAGTCACATGCTGCCTTCACAGCTTTCTGCTAATGTTCACCCCAGAATGCAGCCAGCTGCAGTTCTTAGGCGCTGTGTGGGAAGCAAGGGACAGAAGCTATTTCCACCTCGGGATGGGGGAAGGGATAATCTGGCAGCGCTCATCTCTTCCCCTGCCACTGCTCCTATGTTTAGGAGCAACTTGTCCTTTCCTGCCCATAGTGTCAAAAGCAGCTAATACTTTCAGGCTTCTGTTTGCCACCAACATAACCCAGCTGCCTCCTGCCCCCTGCCTACAGTGCAGGCAGGAAGGGGTTAAGACCTAAGACTGCTTTGAGCGCTAGGGCTCAGGAACCTGGCAGCAGAGGCTTCAGCAAAACCAGCCAGAGAGGTGGCTTTGCAAAGGAGGGCACCTAGGGAATGAAGCAGGACCCAGAAGTGGGTGAGGGCTGGGCAGCATGTAAATAGAACCTTCTGGCACCTGCCTGCATTCATCAACTACTGCAGCCAATGCCAGCTAGATGGGGGATGCGGCTCTGCTGATTGAGAACCAGCATGCAGCAAGAGCTGCACTGACAGACAAGCTGGGAGAGCAAGCTACCCCCCGCCCTCCAGCTTTGCAAACCCACCTCTATTGTTGGCCATTGGACCCCTTCCCACTGCTTTTGCGTAAGTAGCTGGCAAGCAGGGATCCAGCCAGCCCATACAGCTGGACCCACCGTAACTGATGGGAAGGAGACACGAAATACAGAACAATTTGCCCATTTTTAAGAAAAGGTCAAGACAACTGTAGGAGGGCATAAATACAGGACAGACCTTTAAAAAATGGGACATCTGGTCACTCTTTTTACTGATGGGGAAACTGAGTCAAAGAGTGATTACATGGCCTACCACTGATAACATGGGAAAGCAAGTATATCTTAAATCTGGGTGGTTTCCAAATGGCTAAAACACTTTGGCTAATTTGTAATCATGTGAACTTGCAAGTTGCAGAAATATCTTATGCTCAAAAAGAACAGTTTCTTCATTAGAGGGATAGCAAATAATTTTTACACAGGTGGATACCTCAGCCACCAATGATGCCAGTGTCCATTGTGCTATTTTTTTAACACTATGAGGTTTATCATACCCTGATGAAATTTCAGGAACAATCTGGGATAGGCCAGCCTCAATCACCCACATTTTTAATTTGTCCAAGATGAAGCCCTACTCTTCCCCAAACTACTCATCATGACTCACTACTACCCAGAACCTTGGTTTCATGTTTCAGTGGAAAGACACCACCAGAGTTCTACCTATTGTCAGACACATATGTTGTTTGAATCATGTTTGAGAAAAGAACATCCTCTTCTTCACCAAAACTTTCTTCTGCACAAGTTGGGTCTTCCTTTACTTCTTCAGTAAACACGGTAACATGTGAAAGTGTAGTCTGAGGAGAGGAGACATGGTTGCGGCAGGGGCAGTTTACACAGTTTTAAATACACCACACTCATATTAATTATTTGGCAATTATATGGCAGCACCTAGGGACCACATTAGGAACAAGATACAAGTGTGCTAGGTATTGTACATGCAGAATAAGAGTCGCCCTGCTCTAAAGAGTTTACACTGTAAATAAGCAAGACAAAGAATAATATCTAATCTTAGTAAACAATGAGATGTCAGCAATAAGGTTTTTCTTAATAGTGGGATGGAGTTATGTTGTTGAAAGCAGATTGGCTAAAAAAGGTAAAAAATTGACATTTAAGGAGGAGAAGAAATAATGGGAGCTGAGAATGAAGATGGAGTAAATGAGCAGGAATAGGGAAGCAGAAGCCAATAGACTGCCATTACAGAGGCAAGTACTGCAGTGTAAATGCTGTAAAAACCAGCAAGAAGTTGCTGACATCTACAGGTTGCTGCTGCAGCTGTTTTCCTTTGCTCTTCCTGGTTGAGTTTCTAGCTGGCTCCTGCCAGCACTTCCTTTTGTCGTAACTCACATGGTTGAGAAGTATGGGACTGCATAGGCTCTGGTGCACCAGACAGGAGGTCTCCCCTACACAGTGTTGGGTCTGGAGATGCTAGAAAAGGGAAGAAGAGCAACCTTAACTGGATTACAGTTCCTGTTTCTCTTAGTGGTACTACTGTACTTGCGTCAGCTGTTTGTTTTTCCTCTATTACTGCTGCGTAGTTGTGAAAAAATGTATAGGTGCAGCCTTCTTAGAGCTTAACCAGTGTAATACATATAGCTGTGTGTTGTGATGAAAGGACCAAGTTAGGAAAAGGTCCAAATGCTTAAAATGTAAAAATTCAAACACCTTAAATCTGGCTTCAGGTGAGCATGGATGTCACTATATCAACCAAACTTTACCATGTACCTGTATTGTAAAATTAGAGGCACAATAATACTTTGTTAAATCTATAATTACATTTAATGCAAGTTTAATTAATGCACATGAAAGAAAAATATTTCCTTTATTTTTCCAGTTTAATTGGTGTATTTGACAGCAGTTGGGTACAGATAGTCTGTTTCCTCTGTGTGGATCTTTCATACAGCAACGAGGGAGAAGAAAACATTTTTAAAGCAGTAAAAATGTGTAAAAGTCATTCTTGTCCCAAATTGACTTAAGATTGTGGTATGACCCCTGCTTTTTGTATTGGCTGTTGAATGAGCCACTGATAGTGAAGACTGCCGCAGGGTCTGGAAGAAGATCCATATTTTGAATTAATAGAGTATCATCTTCTCCCAGATGCCCTCTGAAACCTCTACAGAATGCTCCAGTTCAGATTTCTGATGTGGCTCTCTTCTATGGACATCTCAGAGGGGTCGTTGTGTTGGTCTGTAACTTTAAAAATGAGTAGTCCTGTGGCACCTTATCGATTAACAAAAATATATATAGTATCATGAGTTTTCGTAGGCAAAACTCACTCATCTGAAGAAGTGGGTTTTGTCAACTAAAGCTCGCAATACTATATATATATTTGTCAGTCTGTAAGGTGCCACAGGACTACTCATTGTCTCTATGGAAGTGCTTGTCTAAGGCTCCCTTTGTAAGGAAAAGGTGGCTTCCTTGACTACCAGCTCTGCAAACGCAATGTGGAATGGGAAACCAGCCTAGGGCAATCTCAGCAATGCACACATGCATCCCACTTCAACCCAAGGGACACTTTCTTTACAGACAGGCACTTCACTTCCACACACTGCCATACCAAAGCATAGTTCTGCCTCCACAGACAGCTCCCCACCCCAAAGCACTGCCTCACCTTCAGACAGCTCCTCACCACCCTATCCTGAGAGACGCCCACCTGCACAAACAGCTCCTAGCCCCAGGAGACACCCACCTCCACAGAGAGATGAACAGCTCCCTTCCCCCAGCCCAAGAGGTACCCACCATCACAGACAACTTCCCCCCCCCAAGAGCCACTGAACCGCAGACAGATCCGGAGATCTCACCTGCACAGGCTCCCCTCCTGAAGAGACACAATATACACAGATGATAGACAGACAGCTTTCCACCCACCCTCCCAAGAGATACCCCCCTTGCACAGACAGACAGACAGCTTCCACCCCCTCATCCTAAGGGACATCCCCCCCTTGCACAGATGGACAGAAAGCTTACCACTCCCTCATCCTAGGGGACCCCCCTGTTGCACAGATGGACAGCTTCCCACCCCCTCATCCGAAGGGCCCCCCGTCCGTTGCACAGACGGACAGACAGCTTCCCAGCCCCTCATCCTAGGGGACCCCCCCATTGCACAGATGGACAGCTTCCCACCCCCTCATCCTAAGAGACACCCCCTCGTTGCACAGAAGGACAGACAGCTTCCCACCCCCTCATCCTAAGAGACACCCCCTCGTTGCACAGACGGACAGACAGCTTCCCACCCTCATCCTAAGGGATCCGCCGCCCCTTGCACAGACGGACAGACAGCTTCCCACCCCCTCATCCTAAGGGACACCCCCCCTTGCACAGACGGACAGACAGCTTCCCACCCCCTCATCCTAAGGGACCCCCCCTTGCACAGACGGACTGCTCCCCCACCGCAGTCCCAAAAGACCACCCCTGCAAAGTCAGACAGAAGGACAACTCCCCAACCCTCCCCCCGTCCCAAGAAACACTCCCCTGGACAGCCTCACTTTGCTTTATAAACCCACACACTCCCCCTCCTGCGCCCACCGTCCCACGAGGCTCCCACGTGCGGGATCAGCCCCAGCCCCACTCCCTCCTACCCGCCTCCGCCGCGTCCCTTTTCCAGCCCCTAGTGTCGGCAGCTTGCACCAGCCGGCGGGGTTCTGTGCCCGCAGCACCTCCAGGCACCAGGTGGCGCTGTGACAATTCTCCCCCGGCCTGTGCCAGCTATTCCGTCTCCCCCTCCCTCGTCCTTCACAGGAGCTGCGCACGCGCAGCGTTTGTCATCCGCCCACTAGCGGGCGCCGCGTGCCCTCTCAACGCGCCTGCGTGCAGCTTCGAGCCACGAGCTAACGGCCCGTCGGCTCGGAGTTTTGACACATTCCCTCCGCCCTCGCCCCCACGGCGCCTGCGCAGGATCTCAACCGGCCGTAGCGCGAAGAGGGGTGTCTCTACCGCGCCTCCGCCGACTCTTTTCTTCTGGAGCCCGCTCGCCTCCGCCGCCAAGATGCCGCGGATTATGATCAAAGGGGGCGTGTGGCGAAACACCGAGGTAGGGGCCGCTTCCCGCCGCGGGCCTAGCCGCTGAGACGCCGCTCCGCAGCGAGAAGGGGCAGTGGCGCGCATGCGCTGAAATGGGGTGGATGGGGGTTGTGCGCATGCGCGGAGCGTGTTGTCGGCATAGTCTGAACTACTTTTATGCGCCTGGGGTTCTCTACCGCCCCTCCCCCCCTAGCTCAGCATTCGCGGGCCCCAGGGGGCGGGGCTCGGATCCTCATGGGCCCTGTGTGCGGGGAGCTGCCCCCTCTGCAGCGTGGGGCCCCTAGTGTGTGGCATGGGCAGGGGCTCTGATCCTCATGGGCCCTGTGTGCGGGGAGCTGCCCCCTCTGCAGCATGGGGCCCCTAGTGTGTGGCATGGGCAGGGGCTCTGATCCTCATGGGCCCTGTGTGCGGGGAGCTGCCCCCTCTGCAGCGTGGGGCCCCTAGTGTGTGGCATGGGCAGGGGCTCTGATCCTCATGGGCCCTGTGTGCGGGGAGCTGCTCCCTCTGCAGCGTGGGGCCCCTAGTGTGTGGCATGGGCAGGGGCTCTGATCCTCATGGGCCCTGTGTGCGGGGAGCTGCCCCCTCTGCAGCATGGGGCCCCTAGTGTGTGGCATGGGCAGGGGCTCTGATCCTCATGGGCCCTGTGTGCGGGGAGCTGCCCCCTCTGCAGCATGGGGCCCCTAGTGTGTGGCATGGGCAGGGGCTCTGATCCTCATGGGCCCTGTGTGCGGGGAGCTGCCCCCTCTGCAGCGTGGGGCCCCTAGTGTGTGGCATGGGCAGGGGCTCTGATCCTCATGGGCCCTGTGTGCGGGGAGCTGTCCCCTCTCTAGTCTGGGGCTCTCAGTATTTAGAGTATTTAGTATTCTGTGTGTGGAGAGCTGTTCTCACTGCAGTCTAGGGTCCCTAGTATGTAGCATGGGCAGAGAACCCAAATCCACATCAGCCTTTTGTGTGTTGGGAGCTGTCCCATATGTAGTCTGCCCTCCCTCCCCCATAGCATCAACAAGGAGCACAGATCTGTACAGGCCCTGTGTACAGGAGCTGGTTCTGCTGTAGGCTGAGGTTCACAGTGTGCAGCATAACCAGGGGTCTTAGATCCATATGAGTGCCTGTGTGCTGGTAGTGGTCCCTGTGTGCATGAATGGGCAGGGACCTGTTGGAACTGGTTCTTCTGCAGCCTGGTGTCTCCAGTGTGCAGCATAAGTAGGTGGCTCGTATCCCCACGGGTCGTGCGCGCTGGGAGTTGTTCTCGCTTGCAGGCTGCTGTTCACTGCAACGTGGACAGTTGGCCAGAGCCACATGGGTCCCTGTGTGCTGAAAAGTGTTCCTGTCTGCAGTCTGCTTTACCTGCTTCCTATGAGGGAGGGTGAGGCTAAGTATAGCTTGCACTCCTATGGTAAGAAGCATTTCTGACAAAGCAAATATTTGATCCTTTACATAACTAAAGTTTGATCATATCCTGACCTAACAAGCACAAACAATTCCCTCTATTAGGCAAGACTTGTATTCTCCTATCTTCTCAGACATCCAAAGATACTCTCTCCTCTTCATCTTTATCTTCTCAGGGGATGGTGACCTAAAGACCCATCACCTCTGAGGGCTGCTATCATCTGTGGTGACTGGTTCACAGTAAACATGTGTAGCTAAATGATGGTCATGGGAAAATTGCCAGTGATTATTTTTACATCATAGCAATGTTACTTGTGATGCTAACTTATAGCAAATGGTGTCTTATCATACTCCCCTCTCTCACTATATTATTATGCAGAGAAGACTTTTTAATTTTTTAGAAAGAGCTAAACATTCCCTTGACATATCTCAGTCCAAATTTCAGAGCTTCAAGTTAGTCACAATGCAGTCTGAAGTAGGGATGTTAAATGTCAGTTAGTTGAATAGTCGAGTAACTTATGAATTCTCATCGATTACTCGACTATTCTATAGTCCCCAGGGGCAGGGCCAGCAGCCAGTGTAATCCAGCCCCACTCCTGAGGATCACCCTGCCACTCCATGTTGCTGCCTCTGATACAGAGGCAGCAGTGCTCAGGGCCAGGCAGAAGCTGGTCTGCGAAGGGAGCCAGTTTAAAAACCACCTCCCCTCATGGACTGACTGCCTGTCACGCTATGATGCTGCTTCTTATACAGGAGTGGCAGCAGCTCCTGTCTTGGGTGAAGGGTAGGTCTGAGCTCCTGC
Source organism: Pelodiscus sinensis (assembly GCF_049634645.1). NCBI lineage: Eukaryota > Metazoa > Chordata > Testudines > Trionychidae > Pelodiscus > Pelodiscus sinensis. The sequence continues at coordinate 10,752,860 of NC_134713.1, forward strand.
CTGCTTACTTCCTAATACACTTTAAATGCAGAGCCACAGCGGGGATAGGTCCCAGACTCGGTGCAAGCCAGGACTGAGACAGGCTACTGGCCAGCCTCCTAAAAATTGTACTAGGTAGCAGTGGGAAATGCATGTAGTCTATAGCATTAACCTATAAACTTTTGCTTATTGCTTAATTGGTTAATTGACTACACTGTTACTGAAGATTTACGTACACTAGGTATGTAAGCCTTGTGCTATGTGTTCTGTGGTATAAGGCTTATACTGCAGAGCCCTCAGCACAGTCAGCAAGTCAACTCCCAGTGCCTGCTGGCTCCCAGCTGTTGGCCTTCTCCCGGGGAGCCGGCTGCTGCTCCAAGCTGTGGGCTCTGAAGTATCAGAGCCTGCAGCACAAGGCAGCAGCAGGCTCCCTAGGAGTGGGGCCAGCAGCTAAGAGCTGGGGCCATTGGGTGTGTAAACCACTCCCAGTGAGCACTGCCTCTTACTCCAGCTGCTAGCCCCATTCCCGGGGAGCCAGCTGTGCTGTGGGCTCTGCAGTATAAGGCTTATAAGCTTATGCTGCAGAGTCTGCAACTCAGGGCAGCTAGCTGCCCAGGATTGGGACCAGCCACTGGAGCGGGTCTGCACTGGGAGCTGTCTTACATGCACCTGCTACTGGCCCTGCTCTCATGGATCTGGCTGCACTTCAGGCTCTGCAGTATAAGCCTTACTCTGCAGGGCCCACAGGGACGCCCTTCCACCATCCTTCCTTCCCTAGTTCCACCCAGCCACATTGTAGTGAAGATTTCATGAACACATGGAAATTAGGGTTGTGAATGGGTAACCAGTTAATCGATTTCCTGAGTGATGCTTATACCAGTTAATCGGTACCCAGGAGCAGACCCCATCTGCAGCCCTACTGCTCCATTTCCATGGGGGTCAAGAGCCGCCACTCCTCCCCCCCATTCTGGGGGACCAGGAGCAAAAACTCATGGGGGGGGGGGGGAGGAAGCAGGAGCTGGCAGCCCCAAGCACAGGAGACTAGGCTTGCAAGTCAACCCCTCCCGCACTTGTGGCTGCTGGCTCATGCTGCCACTTCCCACCCTGTGCGGGATCTCACTTAATTGGTTAACTGGGATTTTACATCCCCAATGGAAATTGTATTCTCTTTCCTTTGAAGTCTTCTTGAGGGTTTGCAGTTGTTTCATTTGAAACACCCGCAAATGGGACATTTCATAAACAGCTTTCATATGCCATTGGTTGTTTAGGTTTAGTACAAGAACTTTTAGCACTCCTAAGTAATGTGGTGCCATTAAACTGTAAAATTATGCTTGTCTGCAGTTGCACTTTCACAAAGCAAGTGCTTCTGACAACATTTTGTTGCCTGCTATCTCCAAACAAAGTTGTTAATCTGCCATGTATAGTATTAAATGAACTATACAAGAACAGGAACTTAGTTAGGTGTAGGATGCAAATATCATAAAGTAAGCAGTTCTAATTGTGACTCGATTGGCAACAAAGTACTTGTCTAGATATTGAGCTCTGCTTTTTAAGGCCTTCCAAATATGTTCTTTAGCCAGGTGGCTCCATTTCTATCACAAATCTGAAACTTCTACTTGAAGACATATGAAATCTACTCAATTAAAAAAAAAAGTTGAAATTGGTTTTAGGTGCCGCACGTGCCCCACTTTTCAGCTTATACAATGTCTTATTAAAATATTTCTCCACCTTTGTTGTGTGAAGGATCTACACAACCCTGGAAACTTCATGTGCAGGAGAAACAATGAGACTAACTATTCACCAAGTGCTAGCAAATGTTCAAAGTAAACAGCAATAATTTTCATTCAGCTATAGTAATTTAACATGTTAGCTGCAACATTTATGACATTGGTGAAACAGCGCTAATCTTGATGAGAGCAAAATTTTGGGAAAAAGACAATTCTTTTGCCTTTTCCACCAGTACACCACTCTTATCTATGCTTCTCCACACTGAGCTAAAAGCAAGCATTCATCTCTGATGAAGTTGTCTGATGACCCATAGTAATAAGAATTATTTTTGTTTTAAGGATGAAATTCTTAAAGCAGCTGTGATGAAATATGGCAAAAACCAATGGTCTCGTATTGCTTCCTTGTTACACAGAAAATCAGCAAAACAATGCAAAGCCAGATGGTAAGTAGAGAAACAGCGAGTGGGAAAGTGAGATCCATTGTTAATGTGAACGCTCCTCCCCCCCCCCCCCCCCTGGTGGTAGGCAGCCCTGGCTCTCTCTGCCCCTTCCGGCCGCCGCGCCTGGAGCCCTAGCCTGCCCCGGCTCTCCCCTCTCTGGCTGCTGGTGAGGGTAGTGGGGTAGACCTATGCTGGCCCGGATCTTTCCCTCTGGCTGCCGGGAGATTGGGCTGAGGCCGCACTGGCCTGGCTCTCTCCCTTTGGCTGCTGCTGGGAGCAGGTTTGGGCCAGACAGAGGCTGTGGCTGGCCTGGCTTTCTCCCTCTGGTAGGGAGGAGGAAAGGAGTGTGGAGCACTCTCCCTCTTGCTGTGTGGGGCGAGGCTGCACAACTGCCACATGCCTCACTCCCTCCAGACTGCCGCAGACACCTTATGTGTCCTGCGCGTCCCCCTCTCCTCACCCGAGTCACTGCAAGGCTTTGCAGCTCCTGTTTCCCCCCTGCCCCCGGACAGTGGAGGAGCCATGCTGCTCAGTTTAAACTCCAGCAGCCTCCCACCCATGTGGTGGCTGCCAGAGAGACATCCAACCCTGGGATAGGGGCCGGTGGTGCGGGGTGGGGCCGGCGAGGCCCATGGGGAGGGACAGAGGTCTCTACTGCAGAGGCCCACTACGGGAGGCGCCCTAGTCTGAAACAGGGCTAAATGTCCCTCTGGCATCTGCCACGTGGGTGGGCGGCTGCCAGAGGGACATCCAACTGTGGCTCGGGCTGGGGTGCTTCCTGGCCCTGGCTCTGGGCAGGGTGATCCCCAGTCTGGCCTTCCTCCACATCAGGCATCTGCAGCAGGGCACCCTGCACCCCTGTGCCACAGGCAAAATTTTAGATCCTGGCAGCCTGCCATGGTGGCTGCCAGAGGCACATCCAGCCCCGGTCCCAACTCGGGCCAGAGTATCCCCCAGTCTGGCGCTCCCCCACAGCAGGCCTCGCCACCGCTGCCCCCCCGCCGTGCTGAACTTTTTTAGTGCTCCTTACAGCAGGCCTCTCGTGGGCCCCCCCAGAATTTTCCTCCTCCCCCTGAAGCCCATCAGCAGCAACTTACCTTCAGTGCTGCTGCTGCTCAGGAGTTACCGTTCCCTGGTGGATTAGCAGTGGGGAGGAAGGGAAGAAGCAGGGTGCCTGAAGCGGGAGGGGATGTGGGATGCCGAGTGACATGATGATGTCATTTCCTCGTCCTAGAGGAAAAACTTTTAAAAATAATATAGATAGACTCTAGAGTTTGTCAGTGGTTCAGGTCCAGAGGAGGGAGGTAGAACTTCATGATTCTTATCTGATTTCATCTTCTGTAGATATCACACATTCCTATTCCTTGAATGTAATGCGAGCCAAATAGAAAGCCATTCACTTTACAGATGACATCAGTGACATAACATAAACAGAAGATACAAGATCATTGTGAAAATTCAGTTCAAAATAACCACTTTATAGTCTGTGATTTTACATATTTTGGATGAAATATTTGTCAGAAGGAGAACTCACAGAGAAAATTCATTTAAAATAAGCTCTAAATGGTCATCTCTCAGACTGCTGAGTTTAGCCTCCTCTTTTTTAAATTTTCCAATACTAGATTAGAATGCGTACTAGAAAAAACAACCCTTAAAATTAACACACCATTCCAACTAATGCATATGAGATTTAGATTCCAGTCCTGCAGACACTGAGGCATTCATGCTAAATTTAATGGAAGCATAACCTAACGAAACTACTTGCACATGTTAAAGTTAAGTGTATGTTTAAGTATTTGCATTATTGGGGCCTTATTGTTTTCCACCATTTCTTGTAACCATTTGAAAGTAAAGACTAGATTTATTAATTCAGTCTTTTGGCAAAAACAAAAAAAAGTGAGGGTGAGGAGAGATGGGAAGACCTGAATGACAAATGAGAACAAACTATAAAGCTTTCTATGTATGAAAGTGCTTTGTATACTACACATTTGTATATAGCCATAGATTTGATATATCCAGGATGAGATTCTGAAATCCCATTATAACTGATATGTGGAAGGACTATGACTTGTTCATAATCAAATTGTCATAAACTGTCTCAGAAATGCCCGCCTTTAATTTTACTGCTATGTAACAGGTACGAGTGGCTGGATCCAAGTATCAAAAAGACAGAATGGTCACGGGAAGAAGAGGAGAAACTTTTACACTTGGCCAAGCTAATGCCAACCCAGTGGAGGACCATTGCTCCAATCATTGGAAGAACAGCTGCACAGTGCTTGGAACATTATGAATTTCTGTTGTAAGTGACTCTATTTTGCTATCAATAAATAGCAGGAAAAGGTTTGTAGTTTGTTACGTGGACATACGTAGGTTGCTGGCTGGTTGTTGGACTACCTAGCTTGATGAGAGAGGTTCTTGGCCAAGGCCTGGAGGAAGGCAGAGAGAGAAATGACTGGCTCATTTCCTCTGCTGGCAGGGATTACTAACAGGCCAAATTCTCTCCTCTCCTACAAACTCTTGCTGGGACTATTGGCAGTTAGAAGCGACAAGTGAGATGTAGAGTTGTTTGCAGCAGTTCTCTATTGTCTGTTTCTTTCCATATACAGCTGTTACCCACCATAGGTGAGTTCACCCCTGTCATCTTCATTAGTGCTGACTTGTCCGTTTTGCGTGTTTCATTACCTCTCTTTCCGCTATTGGTATTAAGTTTGTGATGCTTTTGTTTTAGTAGATTAGATACTAGTGATTCATAATTCTCTGCAGGTAGTGTCTGTAATATTCATTGTGAGCTACTGGCTTACATTTCGTGGGCAGTTTTGAGGGTTGGGATTTCAGGACACACTTTTTCTCCAGATTCATAAAGTGAATCTCATCACCTGAATGTGCTAGTACTTCCTTGCAGAGATAAAGCTGCTCAGAGAGACAATGAGGAAGAAACTGCAGATGATCCCAGAAAACTGAAACCAGGAGAAATTGATCCAAATCCAGAAACCAAACCAGCCCGGCCAGATCCCATTGACATGGATGAAGGTAAAAATTAAGAATATATTTCATGTATCAAAAGGAAAAACTATGTAGCACTTTAAAGACTAACTAGAAGGCACAACTCAGATGGGCTGGCCATGTGCGCATGTCCGATGAATGATTGCCCAAGAAGATGCTCTATGGTGAATTACAACACGGCAAGAGATCTCTTGGAGGTCAAAAGAAGATATTCAAAGACAACCTTAAGGCCTCCCTTAAGAACTGTAACATAGATCCTGGAAACTGGGAGAGTATTGCTGTTGATCGTTCCACTTGGCGCAGACAAATACATGATGGTGCAATAGCCCACAAACAAAAGAGACTGCGTTATGCTGCAGAGAAACGTCGTCTTCGCAAGTCTAGGGATGGTATCTTTTCCTCTGGTCGGCAGTCTGATCTTTCATGTCTCCACTGTAACTGTCAATTTCGGGCTCGGATTGGACTAATCAGCCATCTCCGAACCCACCCCCAACTAAACTGATAACACCGGGTGGTCCTCATCGACCTCGATGGACGAACAGCAGATGGTTTAATAGGTGATGAGCTTTCGTGGGCCAGATCCACTTGGCCCACGAAAGCTCATCACCTATTAAACCATCTGGTTAGTCTTTAAAATGCTACATAGTTTTTCCTTTTGTTTTAGCAAGATCAGACTGACACGGCTACCTCTCTATTACTATTACATGTATCAGAGTGTTAAAATTAATTCTTTTGCAGTTCCTTTGATCTTTATTTGCTTCATCCTGCCTCTTTTGTTTTCTGTTTTTTCAGGTGCCTGTTTCTGCTCCTACAGTTTTTATCTTGTATTCTGCCTCAAGCCCTCTATTTCACTTTCCTCTTTCAGATTTCTTCTTTCTTTTCTTTAGTTTCATGTGGTCTCCTTCCCTCTTTGGATCTGCCCCCTCTTTGTCATCTGTGTTTCTTAGAATGGTTGTTTTTTCCCCTGCGTGGCTTTCTGCTGTTTACTGACTTCCCACTGGAAATTCTCCTCTGTGTCTTCACACGAGCTAATATCTCCTCAGTGAATTATTACTGACATGTACCAGTACAAATTATTCTGTATGTTACACCAATGATATTTTAGATTATTAGGAGGTGTAGGATTCCAGGAAGTTTCCCAGGGTGAAGACTGAATAAGGACTATTCTTGAATAGTAGTAGTTTCTCAAATGTCTTATTCCTATCATCATCATAATTGGTCACTCATTATTATCGTGTAGGCCTAAATACAAATGAAATGCTTTTCTATTATTGTGCTCAGTCTCCCTTTTACTAGGACTATTCTTATTTCAGTTTAAACAGCCTCACACATCAGTGAAATATTTCCAACGTTATGAATGTTCTTGTGATCTGTTTGGGTCATCTGGTTGGTGGCTTGAGCTCTTGTGTTCATTTGATTGTGCTCATTGTAAAGAGAAAATGTAGAGGGCACGAGGATCCATACTGGCACACCAATTGTGGCAGCTTCTGGTTTTATTCTGATATTAATATTCGGCTCCAGCTCCATAATGCAACGTAAAAAATTGGTAACCTTCCTTCTCTGTGCTTTTTGCAGATGAACTTGAAATGCTGTCTGAAGCTAGAGCGCGTTTGGCTAATACTCAGGGGAAGAAGGCCAAGAGAAAAGCAAGAGAGAAGCAGCTGGAAGAAGCTAGGTAGACACACCCCATCCCCTCCACTTTCCTACTGTGTTGTCTCTTGATAATAATGTTAATTCTAATGTGTTTTTAGTTTCCCTTTCTGTTCCTTTCATCTAACCTGCTCTGTGAAGCCTTTGCTGTCCTTTTTCAACTTCTCTTCAAGATCCACTTCTACTGAGATGCCAAAAAGAAATGAACAAGTTGGTGATGCTTGAAAGAAAAATGGGATTATAGTTGCCACCTTGCTTTATTTAGTTAGAATGATTTTTTAAAATTACAGATGTGTATATAACAGCAGTATATAGCGTACTCCTCTTTCTTACCCTTCATATACTGCTCATCTTAGGCCCCAAACCTGCAAAGACTTGCATGTGCTTACATTGATGCAGTGGAATTACTCAGGGTGATTTCACTGGGCCTACATGCAATCTACAAAGTAAAGCACATGCTTAAATCTTTGCTGGGTCAAGGTTTTAGATTCCAATCTTTTCAGGATGGCAGTGGTTGTGTCATTGTATCCTTTCATGTGTGTGCAATGAATATGCAGCCTGACTGAAGCATCTGGATGCTCCTAGAATATAAACATTTAATAATGTTAGTGTTATGGTCCCTCACATTCTATAAATATCTCACCCCTAAGTACTATTTGATGGTAAAAGGTGACTATTGTACAGGCGACGTTACCTTTGCATTCACTGTGTTCCTCAGACGTCTTGCTGCTCTCCAGAAGAGAAGGGAACTTAGAGCTGCAGGGATAGAGATCCAGAAGAAAAGGAAAAAGAAGAGAGGAGTGGATTACAATGCAGAAATCCCATTTGAAAAGAAGCCTGCTCCAGGCTTTTACGATACATTGGAGGAAAACTATCAGGCGCTGGATGCGGACTTCAGGAAGCTACGTCAGCAAGACCTGGATGGAGAATTAAGATCGTATGTTTGTTTTAAGTGCTCATGTAACAAAAGCCTGGTATGGGCAAGTATGTTTCTCACTGGGTATATGCCAGTGTATCTTGATTCTGACTTACAGTCCCCTTCTTGTCAGTTCTAAGTCTCTGATGATTGCTTGTCTTAGTGAATTTTGGGTCAGTTAATAATGTGGAAAATGTTGACTAGACACCAGAATGAGGTTCCCAAACTCATTTTTAATCCTTTGAATTTAAAGGCCTTAAAGAATTTAAACCATGGCATCACCTAGCACTGTCATAATTTACATCAATAAGATAATTGCATATTAGTTTTCATCAGAGCAATGACTGATTTTTCTTTCTACAGCACGTAGCTTTATTAAATTGCTTGTAAGAGAGTGTAATGGCAATACTTTGTTAGTTTGTTTTATTGCCATGTTGTTATATGTAATTGTATTATTATTAGAATCTGCTCAAGTACTTTTTCTTTATTTGAAAAATTTGTCCCAAAAATGCATGCTTGAGCGGTTTACATGCATGTTTTCAAATGGGACGGCAGAGCTAGCCAACATGCTGGTGTTTGTACTTCCACAGTTCACTTCCAGTTACTTCTGCCAACTGTTCTCTATCGAGTGGGCAGATCCAACAATCCATCCAACTTGATTTACTAGCTGTAATCTCATTAATTTTTTTACAGCAATTCCTAGCTTAGGCAATCCGTGATGTACAGTACAAATAGCAGACAGCTGTGAATTACAGAGCTGCAATTCCCATGAGAGGTTTGTGTGATTGTGAACCATAGAAGTTCAAGTGTCTTCACCAGAAATTCTTGTTGGAATTACAGTCCCTAATTCAAGTGTCTGTTTAAAAAGGGGTGAGCAGTGTAGAGATTCAGACCTGGCTCCGTGCCCTATGAACTCTTTCCCCCAACTTCCCGTGCATGATTTCATCTGCTGTTTCTCTTCGTATTCCTCCAAGGGCAGAGCCTTGTTTCCTAAGCTTCCATGGCTCCCTGGTTTCCTCCTACCATTTGTGGGAAGAAGGGCAGCTCCAGCTTGCATATACAAATTCTTGGAGCTTCTTAGGATTTTTCAATACTCCTCCCTCTCCCCGCAGTCACTGACATGTTGTCTAGCACCAGTGGATCTCCACTAACTGCAGCTAAAGCAGCAAGCTTTTTCCTAAATCGGGGTGAAAGTAACTTCCATTTTTTAATGGTACTGTTATATTGCAAACCCCAAAGGCGGTCGCTCAGGGCAGTGGGTTGGGGAGCTGCTATCCAAGAGTGCCTGTAACAAACATAAGTGTGCAAAGGGTGAGGGGAGCTCCGGGCAGGGGATGTGGAGGTTCAGCAGCCAAGGCAGGGGAATGGGGTACGGGGGAGCTCATGGGAAGGAGGACCTTGGGGGCTGGGAGTGCGGTCACTGTGCTGCCTAGCTGCCTGAATCCTGGGACTAGCTGGGGCATGGTGATTACACTGTCTGGCCACAAGCACCAGGGCTGTAGCCTGGGGGTGCTGTGGCCATGCCATCCAGGGGCTCTGAGTGCTGGCTGATGACCACCTGGGGATGGGGCCACATGGGAGGTAGTGGTTTGGGCTCCTGTGGGAGAGGAGGATAAGAGAGGGAGAGGGAGCAAAGGATTTTATGCCTCTTTCTGAATTGCCGGTTTTGCTTTGCTGATCAGCTCCGAGTATTTTAAATGACTTTCTTGTCCATTGTGACAGAGAGAAGGAAGGAAGGGAGCGTAAAAAAGACAAGCAGCATATGAAACGGAAGAAAGAATCCGACTTGCCTTCAGCTATTCTTCAGACCAGTGGAGTGTCAGAGTTTACTAAAAAAAGAAGCAAACTAGTGCTTCCAGCACCCCAGGTAAATTGTGATCAAATGGGAACTGTTACCGTCTGTTGGATATTGGTGGCCTATGTGAAAAGAGTCTAATGGTCACAGTTCCATACCCAGGACATGCAGTAGCTACAGAGACCAATTGTTCAAAGACGCATAGATAGGACATTTGTGTCATCCAGAAAAGTCCTTGTCCTAGGTTAGAGCTGACGTACATTGGCAGTGTAGGGAAGCTTGCACTGCCATTGCACCTATATTCCTTTCTTCCTCTCCACCTCACACCTTTTTATGATCATACATTTCAGGCAGGTTGTTCCTTTTCTAAATGCATTGAATAAGCATTGAAACTAGCCAGAGCATTAAGTAGGAGCAGAGTATCTACTTTAGCTGGGTTTGAGGAGAGCATTCTTTAAGTGTTCTCTTTTTCCTTGGGTATGTAGTTCTTGATACCTTTGGGCAAACAAGTTTTTTTGCAGGTGTCTCACTGTTTGATACTTGTTTCCTTTGAAAGATTTCAGATACAGAACTCGAGGAAGTAGTGAAAGTAGGCCAGGCCAGCGAGATCGCACGTCAGACAGCTGAAGAATCTGGAATTACTAACTCTGCCTCCAGCACCCTTTTGTCTGAATACAATGTCACCAACAACAGCATCGCCCTTAGAACACCCAAAACGCCAGCAGCACAGGACAGGATCCTGCAGGTAAAAAATTAATATACAGAAGAAGCTCTGTGTTATCTGAGAGCGAGAGTTCTCAGACTTTGTCATAGCAAGCCTCCCTAAGCAAAGGAAAAAAAACAATTGTGCCACTCCAGAGTTTATTAAGACAACACGACAAGAGTGAAAACCCTATAGTTTATAAAAATAGAACTAATAAAACAGAAGAGCTTTGATCAATATACCTGTGAGCTTGAATGTTAAAAGTACTATTTTTAATTTCACAGAGCACCTTTTGTGGGATCTCTCAGTTCTCATATAAAACTTGCTTACGTAGGGAATTGTAATACCCATAGTCACTGTAGCACCACCTCATCACAAACTGAGAGGCCCTGGATTGAAGAGAGCAGGACTCATAAGCAGTAGGTTTGTGGACAGGGAGAATAGGTAACTCTCTTAGGGTACGTCTCGACTGTGGTGCTGTTTTAGAAGTATCCTGAAATAGCAACGCCATGTCTTTAAATGCACCCACTATTTCCTGAAATAGTGGGTGCGCTATTCCAGTGTTCCTGTAACCCTTGTTCTGCGAGGGTTAAGGGATTTGTCAGAAAACTGCCTTATTTTGAAATTTGGCACTATCTGCACAGCGCCAAATTTCAAAATAAGCTGTTTTGACCTGGACTTGGAATAAGCAACGTAATTTGTGTACCGCAAATTGCTTAGCTAATTTTTACAGAAGGGTGCTGTCTAGATGCACCCTTACTGTGGGCAAGGGCAGCATGAGCCATGTGTAGGAGGTCTGGCCGAAGAGGCAGAGCATGGCACTCCTAGATCCACCAGTACCATAAGCTCGGTGAAGATAAGCTGCTGCAGACCAGGGCAAGGTGGTGCCACTGTCAGTGGATTAATCTCCAGCTGCACTGGCAATACATGGGAGGCAGTATATCAGCAAGGGGAGGAACCCTGTGGGGCTCCCACTTCTCTCAGGAACTGATGGTCACCTGTTCCTGCAGTATCTCGCCCCCATGTGATTACATACTTCATCATGGGGTGGAATAACCACCTGTCTCAAGCATGGAAAGATACGAGAATAGAGAGATTGTGTTCTACAGTTACAGTCCTTGTACAAAATTGTTTAATCTCCTGTTACCCTTTAGGGTTGTCTGATTTCTTTATGACCAAAGGATAAAATTGTTCTTTGTGAGAAGAAAAGGTTCTTAAAGGACCCATTTCAGGCATGTACCAAGATTTTCCAAAATGACTAAGGCCTGGTCTTCATTACAAAATTAAGTTGACCTAACTCCATCACATAGGATTTCGAAAAATTTTACCCCCATGCAAGGCTGAACTAAGCACTAGTGTAGACACTTCCAGGTCAATGGGAGAATTCATTCTTCAGTGTAGCTACTGTCTTTTGGAGAGGTGATTTATCATATCTAGATGTGGCTTTATGATGTTGATGAATTTTGCATGAACTTAAGACACCTTTAAAGGGCCCTGATTTTCAGAGGGCAGGTGAAAATCAGAGTCCTTAAAGTGTCGTTAATTGCATGTCAGAAATCACGGATCTTTTTTGGAAAATCTTAGCTGTGGTATCTACCACATTGAAGGAAACTGAAATATTAATCAGCTCCCTCATTGTTGTAACTTTTACTCTTGTGTTATACAGTAATTGGTCAGGAAGATTAAAATACAGGTTGAACTTTCCTGGTCCAGCACCCTCGGGACTAGACTGGTTCCAGATGAGGGATTCTTTCCAGTCCTTGGGAGGTCATTTCTGTCCCCACTGCTGCCGCCCTTCACCCCTGTTGTGCCACCTCCTCCCCCCAGGTTTCTGGCTTTCCCAGGCAGCCCAGCTGGGCAGCAGGATGGGCTTCCCCTCTCTGCAGTGTGCCCAGACTCTCTGATCCTAGAATGGATGTTGCCGGACCACATAGCCTTGGTTTATAGAGATGCAACCTGTACTCAGCTGTATTGCAAGATGTGTAAGTGGCCAGTGTATATGTCTTAACATTAGGAAATTTTAAATAATTTCAACAAACTACTTTCAAATTTAAATGACTATTCAGCATCCATATATAGTTTAACACTAGGTCTATTAAACTTGCATAACAGTGTTTGATTATGGAAATCCTGGTGTTATGTCCTGTGTATATTGTCTGTCTCACAGGAAGCCCAGAACTTGATGGCTCTGACGAATGTTGACACCCCCCTGAAAGGTGGTCTTAATACCCCCCTCCATGAGAGTGACTTTTCTGGAGTGACTCCCCAGAGACAAGTTGTTCAGACTCCAAATACAGTGCTTTCTACACCCTTCAGGTAAAGCAAACTACTCAGAGATGGTAGAATAGGTAGATGTTCTTACAGTACTCTAAATAACAAGACTGGATTATTGTCCTACAGCAAATACTAGCTTTTTTTTTTTTTTTTTTTTTTTTTAAAGACCTAATTACACCTCTTTCTTTGTCACTTTGTCAAATTGAGCCTCACATCTGTATGTGAGCGTTCATGCATACAGAATGGAAAGCGACTGTCTAGAAAGAGTACTGCAGAAAGGGATCTAAGGATCATAGTGGACCATAAGCCAAATATGAGTCAACAATATGACACTGTTGCAAAAAAAGCAAACATGCATTAAGAGGAGTGTTGTAAGCAAGACATGAAAAGTTATTCTTTGCTCTACTCTGTGCTGATTAGGCCTTAGTTGGAGTATTGTGTCCAGTTCTAGGCACCACATTTCAAGAAAGATGTGGAGAAATTGGGGAGGGTCCAAAGAAGAGCAACAGAAATGATTAAAAGTCTGGAAAACATGACCTATGAGGGAAGATGGAAGTAACTGGGCTTGTTAATTTAGAAAAGAGATGACTGAGAGGGGACATAATACCCTTTTAGATACTTGAAAACAGCTATTACAAGGAAGAGGGAGAAAAATTGTTCTCCTTGGCCTCTGATGGTAGGACAAGAAGCAATGGATTTAAATTGAAGCAAAGGAGGTTTAGGTTGGAAATTAGAAAGCTTTTCCCTAACTGTCAGGGTTGTTAAACACTTGAATAAGTTGCCTAGGGAGGTTGTGGAATCTCCGTCACAGGAGACATTTAAGAGCAGGTTGGATAGACATCTCTTGGGGATGATCTAGATGGTGCTTGGTCCTGCTGTGAGGGCAGGGGACTGGACTTGATGAAATCTCGAGGTCCCTTCCAGTTCTAGTTTTCTATGATTCTATGATCTTTTAATAATACTACTAATAATACTAATTCAGGAACTGGTATGTTTGATATTGACGGTGGCATTCTGTATAACATCTGATCCTAATATTTCCTAAGTATCACATCTGAGTTTCAGCTGGAGAGAGAAACTGCCATGTTTTTATTTTATATATATTTGTACTGCCAATCCAAATACTATGGAATTGTTAGAATAGTGGTAGAAATGTAGAAATGGAATTGTTAGTTTGACTCTTAGAGTAGGTCCTAAATAAACATATATCCCACAAATGCCATATTCCATGGAACTGGAAAATATTAGACATCATATATTTTGTGACTGTAGTTTTTCAGCTCAAATTTTAATTTTACTTCTGTTTATTATACTTGAGAAAGTAGAAGCAAATGAACTAAAAATATTCTTATGTTAGAAACAGCATTATACAATGTCTCTTATTGAAAGGAGGCAAAGAAACAAAGCAGAACCTTTAAATCAACAGTTTTAAGATGGGTTAAATATTTGTTATTATTTATTCTATCTGCAGAGCAAGTTTGAACATTTAAAAGCCTTTTTAAGTGAAATGTTTCCTGCACACCGGGGCAATCTGTGGCATTTCTGCAGAATACGTGGGGCCTTTAGTTATAACAATACCTCCAAAAACTAAGTTAAAAATGTTACTTCATTACATTCAGGCCTGTAATATTTTTGGCACCTGTGGAAAATTCTATTTTTTATCTGTGCATCCAGAACAAAGCTTGCTCTGGGTTAAATAAAATCAATAGGGTAAGTTAAATGGCCTTTGCCATTCTGACATGTTAAGTGTTTTATGAAGTCCCTATCCTTTCATGTCAAAGAGTATTGCAGTATCTTTCTAAATATATTGATGCAAGGCTATAGCAAGGCTTTGCATCTTAAATATGGTGCTTTGGAAGAGTAATAGATTCTCTCTCTCTCTCTCTCTCTCTCTCTCTCTCTCTCTCTCTCTCTCTCTCTCTCTCTCTCTCTCTCTCTCTCTCTCTCTCTCTCTCTCTCTCTCAGTGTGTGTGTGCATCTTCCATTGTTTCTTCTATGAAAGAATCCACTTTTATTAAGCTGTCATTACAGATTGCATGGTTTTACAAAAAGTTCTGAAAATCGGATCATTTAGCTGGATCTTACTATTAAAAAGCATTCAAACTCTTTCAGAGCTGATGCCCTTTGATTAAAATATCAAATTTACTTAACTCTTTAGGACACCATCTCACGGAGCAGAAAGTTTGACCCCTCGTGGTGGAATAACTCCTAAACCAGTGGTTGGAGCAACTCCAGGTAGGACTCCATTGAGAGATAAATTGAACATCAATCCAGAAGAGGGAATGACAGATTTCAATGATCCATCTCATGCAAAACAACTGGTAAGTAGTACATGTGAGAGAAAGAAGAAAGTTCCGTTAACTTCCTGAGATGTGAAATTCATTTTCATCTCCTGTACAGCACTTGTGTTACCAGTTACTTATAAATATTCATGCATGACCTAATAAAATTACATCTTTGCATTTTCATCACATCAGGGATACACTTTAAAAAGCAAAAATCTCACCACATATGAAAAAGAAAAAACAGCTTTGAGCATACCCAGTCAGAGCTCCAACATTTTCCATCACATGAAGACATTTGGATTTAAGTAGGCCTCAGTCCCACTTGTACTTTTCAAGTGGAACAGGAAATACTTAGTCCCAAGAAAAGATTCATTTATCCTGTAATCGCACTCCACCCTCAAATCCCACATATCTTGGCTGCCAATTCTAGATATAGGACTTTCTCATCTGGGTACCCTGTTGACATAATTGAAGTAGAGAGGTTTTAAAGTTTACCCATTAGGAGCGGTAGCCCTTGAAATGCCCAATAACATAGCAGTCTGCTTCAGATTCTTTCATCACCTTTGTCAACAGATGTTTCCATTGCTGGGTATTCTGCCAGATGAATCTCATCAAATAGATGTGGTGTAAGAGGGCATAGAACTATATAGGAATTACCTCAGGAGCTCCTTTTATGTGGCAAAGTCTGAAGCCTGTACTGTGGTTTTGGATGTCTCCCACCAGAGGCTCCAGTGTTTCTCTTTGGGCTAGCAAAGGATTTCCACTCCAAAGTGCTTGGTGTGTTCTTTTGAAGGAAATAGCTCTTTTTAGTCTACTATCTGAAGTTTTCTCTTAGCTTAAAGGACAAAATGTATTTTGGAGTTCTTGTGAGTTTCTCAGTGCCAGCTCATTCTTTTCAAGGGTAAACTTGGCTCTTCAGTTTGGAATCATTAAACTTCAGCTTCCTAACTGTTTCCAGAAGTGTTTGTGCTTTAGTCCTTATCATAGTAGCATAGTTCCCAGATCTGTGAGCCATTACATTACAATTCTAGAGAAATGATATCTGCAAAGAAATGTTCTGGTTAGACAATTCTCCAGAAATAGCCCTATATCCAGGCTACGGAAAAACTGTTTTGACTGTTAATTTCAATGAAATGCATGTCATCTTGAATGTCTAGTATTATGTTAAAACTGACATTGAAAAATAGGAGCCACTCCTGTCCTGTACTCCTGCACTGAATGGCTGTTTTTTCTGAATGCCTTTCCTTGAAGCTTTCACAAGCTGATTTCAGGGAAGCTTCCTTCAGTAGGCCTTGGGAGAGTATATTCATAGAGCATGAATTCTGGGGTCATCGTCCTTTGTAGAATGTGGATTAATAATGTTTATCTTTCATTTCTTTTTTCCTTACATTTTCTGATAAGTTGGCTGCATAGCTGGCTAAAATTGGTAGAAGGGAATCTGTGTACTTTTTCTCTGTATTTATTAGTGCCTTAGGAAAATTGAAATATACTAAATAATATAACCCTCTGTGCATTTAGAATGGTTAAAACTTGATGAACTTTCAACAGGAAAGAGAGACTCGTGAGCATCTGCGTCTAGGGCTTATGGGCCTTCCTGCCCCAAAGAATGACTTTGAGATTGTTTTACCGGAAAATGCAGAGAAGGAACTTGAGGAACATGAAACGGATGATACCTATATAGAAGATGCTGCTGATGTGGATGCTCGTAAACAGGTGGGAGTGCCATGTGAAATCAAAATATGCTGAGTGCCAAATTCCCACTTGCCTACACTTTACAGCCTTAAAGAACTACCAAGTAACAGTCACAGCTCTGTGAGAAGCAAGTGTCCAGATACATGTGTGGTATAAATACCAGGATAAGTAATACTGTGTTCATTTTGTGGGTGAAGGAAAACCGGGTGAGGGGCTAGGTGCACTGCTCAAGACCTGATGCTTGGCGGCATTGTGCTTTTAAAGAAACAGTACTTCTATTGGCACTGAGGGGAAGGCGTTCAAGGAGGCGGCTCTTATGCGTTTGGAAAGGTGTAGCAAATACTTCCTGCCTGCATACACACACACACCCCTTCTCTGGCTGGTGTTTGGAAAAATGGCATAATAATAATAATTAATTAATGGCCATTGGTCCCTAAGTAGCCGACAAAGCCTGCTATCCTTTTCAGCCTTTCCAGTGTCCAGCAGTCACTTGTGCAAGTACATTGGGCAAAGTCTCTTTGTCTTTTTCTCTTCTTGCACATCCATGTGGAGCCTGCTGGTATCCTGTTTTAAGATGCAAGGCAGTGGCAAAACAGGGATTAAAATTTAGGAGATGCTAGTTACCGCCCCATAGCTTTTAAACCAGGGGTGTGCAAATACCAGCCTGCAGGCTGCATCCAGTCTGCCTGAGTTAGCTCCTGGCAGGCCCCCATTGCTATACTTACTTGCATGGCCACAGGTACCAGCAATCACAGCTGTGTTATTGCCCACTCCTGTTTTAAACAGAGATGCCTCTCCATTTTATTTGTACCTTGTGTATTGGAAAGTGTGAGACACCCCCTATACTTTCCTCCTCTGAAATTTCCATCATTGTAGTTTAGGCAGAGACTTAGTCCCTCGATTTCATAAAGAGAAAAAGGAAGGGCCTGCCAGCAGAATGGAAGGAACCTAAGCTGGATGAGCCAGTGGATATTTCATGAGTGGAAACCAAAGGGCAGGAGGAATTTCTGAAGCAGTGGTTCCCAGTCTTTTTAATGCTGTTGACCAGCAAACCCATTCATAAACTTTTGGCAGACCAGCAGCATTTTATTTATATATTCATTATGGAGATAATGAATATGCAAATACATGAGTGAAATGTTACTTGTCATTCCAGCCCCAACCCAGCCCCTTGCTCCCCAGTGCTTAACACCTTTTGACCCCCCATCCCTATGCCCTTTGACCCTTTAACCTCTGACCCTTACAGCCTGTGCCAACACTTTTGCCCTGTGAACCCACCACATACTCACCTAATACCCTTTTGACCCAACCCCACCTCCACACTCCCCACAGAGAGGCTGCCCCTAGGAAGCATGGTCATTACTGCCACCTGGGCAGGAGGAGAGGCTGTTGCCCGCCAGTGCACTCCCTCCTCCTTCTTGCCCCCTCCTTCCCCATAGGTGGGGAGGGAGGGAGTGCGGAGTCCCTGCCAGCTGCCATTGCCGAGGGGGAGGGAGGGATGCACTTCCTGCTCCACGTCCTGCCCCTGGTGGCAAAAGCGGCCACGTGGGCAGCGGGAGCAGGGCAAGAGTGCTCTCCCCCATTCTCTTACAGTATCTTGCTGTAGCCTTTTGTTAACAACAACAAAAATCAAATACTACTTCTGCAATAGTCTAGTGACATGCATCTTTTGTGTATTAGAGGGAAGCATCAGACTGTTGTGGTTGGACTAACATTTGAAATATCTGTTTAGGCGATTAGAGAGGCAGAGCGTGTAAAGGAGCTAAAGCGGATGCACAAAGCTGTTCAGAAGGATCTGCCAAGGCCCGCAGAAGTAAGTAAGAGAAGCGTCTTTCATTATGGTGTAAGATCCAAATGCTGTAAAAAGGAAAAAGAGGATTTAACGCGACATTGAGAATAGTTGTTTGGCTTTCTTTTAAACAATAGCTACAGGAGGCGTAATACAGCTAAGTTTGGATCATGAATGAATAAAATCATTCCGTTAGTATGCTAATTTCGTCATCTTGTGGCCAATTTCTGCCTTCATATGGATATAATCAGTGGGTGTTGCATACACATAACTGAAAATAAAATGTGTTTTTTAGGTAACTCTGCTGGTACAAAGTTCTTTAATCATCTGTTACACACAGCTCCGTTTTAAATGCCAACATTACTGTGTGCATTGTACTAATATATTTCGGCTAACATGACATTAATAATACATAACATTTCTGAACATATTTTATTTCTGGCTAGGTGAACGAAACGATTCTGAGACCTTTGAACGTAGAGCCTCCTCTCACAGACTTGCAGAAAAGTGAAGAGTTGATAAAGAAAGAGATGATCACCATGCTTCATTTTGATCTGCTGCATCACCCATATGGAGAGCAGCCAGGGGCCAAAAAGGGGAAAGGCCCAGGATTTGGAACCAACAGTGCAGAGCATATGACATACCTTGAACAAAATCAGTATGAGAAGTACTCCAAAGAGGAACTCAAGAAGGTAGGCACGGTGTGTCACATGATTAGCGACAAGTGGGCTCCAGGTATTATGTTTCTGCCATCTTGCAAGGAAAACAAGCTCAAGCCTGAATGAAATGTAATGGGAAATCTCCAAACAGCATGTAGGTGTTGCAGGAAGTGTTACTGATGATGTAGCAGGTGGCACTTTTCCTTGGAGGTTATAACTGAGCCAGTGCTCCAACATGGTTTTAGGAGGCACTGTGTGGTTGGAGGTGATGTCCTTTGGATAAAATGTCCTGATCACCTGTCTGTTAGTAAATAAAAGCTCTATAGGAGCCCCTACCAGAAGTGGCTAAAGTCAAATTACGTCTTGATGATGATAATCTGTTCCATGAAATTAAATTACCCTCAAGTTTGAATTGGAGCTGATATTATTCATTTCCCATCTGCTACTGGCTGTGTAGTGGTCCTGTACACTGTTAGCGGGCAATTTTTCTGTTTGTCACTGCTGAGGTGGAAGCAAATCCATGTACTGTAAACAGGGCTTGACAGTCTATTGAATCTACTCGCCTATGGTGAGTAGATTTCAGCCCAGCGTCCCCTTTACTGGCGGCGCACGCATGCGCAGTGCGGGGCTGACGAGCGGCTTTCGCCGCAGTTCGTCAAGCCCTGATTATAAACGTAGTAATAATTAACGCATACCACTTTATATTATATATATTCAAGGCACGGGACAGGCATGAATTAAAGCTCACAGAATTCTTGTATTACCCATTTTGTGCATGGGAAAACCTGAGACAGAAAGATGAAGTGAATTTTCCAAGCCATGCAATGAGGCAGTGGCAGAGCCCAGGTTAGAATTTGGGGCTTTCTGACTCCTGCAGACTTCCCTGTCTTCCAGCCTCCATTGCCTACGTCACAGGTTGTTTTATGTGTTTTGTAACACTTGGAAAGTGCACTGAGACCTTCACATGAAAGGAGTTACAGAAGAGTGAACTATTATGTGGAGGCAGCAAGGAGTGGGGGGAGGGCGGGGGAAGGAGCAGGAACCGGTGCGGGGGAGAGCCGGCTTAAAAGCCAGTTCTCCCCAGCACTGTCTCGGGAGGGGGACAGGGGAGGTAGAGGAACAGTGGGGAAATGGCGTGAGCAGGAACTACTTAAGTCCCCGCTCACCCCATGTTCCCTGCTGTGCTTCTGCCTTTTAAATGTAGTAAGAGCTCTGGGCCCACTACATTTAAAAGGCAGAGGGGCAGCCAGGATAGTAAGCGCCTCACCTCCCCCTTATCAACTAATCGAATAGTTGATTAATTGAAATTTAACATCCCTAGAAAATAATAATTCAACCTTTTTGATCCCCCTTTCTCATCTAGTCACTCAGCTTCAAAATAGACTATAGCTAATATGGCTGTAGGCTTATAGCATTTGATGTAGGCCATTGCCAAGTCTACTACTCTACATCAATATGATCTGCAATTGCAGCAACTCAGTTTAAACCATAGCTACCTGGACATGGGGGGTGCTAGGTAGGCAGAATTGGCTGCAATTGAAACAAAGAAAATTTCAGAGTTCCATTCCCACTTGCATTGTATGACCAAAATGACATATCAAGATCTCTCTGGTTCTGGGAGTAAATTTATTAAATGGCTACAGATGTTTCACTTCACAGCCAAGTGACTGACTGGCAGGTCAGAAGAAAAACCGTGGAGTTGGCTCCATGAGAGAGTTGCCATTGAGGATGTGTCAATAACCTTTAAGTAAGGGTATGTCTACACTAGGACTTCTGTCACTAAATCTTCTGTCACTCACTGGTGTGGAAAAAACAATTCCCTGACTGACAGAAGTTCAGAAAAAGAGAAGACCCTCTCCCACTGACAACGCTACCCCAGCATTGGGGAGTCCATGCTGGCGCTCCAGTCCTTTCCCCCTGCCATGGGGCACAAAATCTATTAGCCTCAGCCCCCCCTAGACTCTGGTGTGGAGGCTCTTCCCCTTGCACACCAGAGACTTGAGGTGGGATGGGGAGGCAGGCTAGAAGGGGAGAGTCTTTCTCCTTCTCAATCAGAGGCCATGTGAGTGAGGGTTTGTTAATTTTTGCTTCTCACCTGTGTGCGGCCCCCAACTGATTTTTCTGAGTCAGTGGCCCCTGACCCTAAAAAAGGTTCTCCAACCCTGGTTTACACAATTAGCCAATAAGCCTGGGCTTTCACAATTCCGTAGTCTAATTTTTCAAAGGATGTAAATCGATACTAGCAAAAAAATTACTCTTTGTTGGGATTTAGTTATATTAACCTCACTGGAACTTAGGACTGTTACAACAATTAACTGTTTTAACTCCGGGCCTGCTGCCCATTCGTGGGGTCCCACTGAAGCTGTGGGGTCCCGCCTCCTGGCCTGCTAGCTCTTCTAGGACCGGAGCTGTTCCAGCCTGGCATGATTGGCTACTACTGGAATCCACCAGCAACAGCAGGTTAATCAGTAAGGGTACTGGGAAGCCTCATGCTTACCGATATACTTACTAGTTAACTATGTAACACCTCTTTCTGAGCTACAGGCTTGTGTTGTTAAATAGCCTTTCCTTAGATTCACCAGATAAGATGATTTCAGAAATACCCAAGTAGTCTTCTTGATGGTGTGTTGCTATAAAGCATGGTTGAAGTTCAGTGATTTATCTAGTGAATCACTACATTTTGAAAACTCAGAGTTTGCCTTTTATACCTCTGTGTGATACTGTAAGAAAGGTTTAGTTATGACTCTGTCAATATTATATGTCACGTGGTAGTTTTTATTTCCCTTATGCATTTGTTATGGATAGCAGATCTGATGCTAATGCAAGTAGTCAGTTTCACTGCTACATTACACCAGCTTTCTGTCAGTGTAACTACATTTGAAGTTGAAGGAGTTACACTGATACAACAGAGCAATGAATTCTGGAACCTTACAATTCTTTTGTGCAGGGGTTTTTGTGTTGAGTTATGTATCAAGGGTTTTTCCTGAAGTTGGAGCACTGGATTTCTTACTTTCTTATGTTGTATTTTAGTATTTATTTTGAAATAAGCAAAGATTTTAAAAAATGACTAGTGAGTTTGGTGCCTCAGTTTTGGCATGTTCAACTTGATACTCCTTAATTGTCAGAAGACAGGTGTTTGGCACCTCCTTCAAAATCAGGCGCTTATAAGATGTGTCATGGTACCAGCCCTAAAATTAAAGTACCACTTTTGAAAACTTTCCCTGTAATCTTTTATTTCTCAAACTTCATTTTGTCTCAAGAACAGTAGCAGCATTCTGTGGTTGTGAGAGGAACTTTTGAAATCTATTTGTTAGTTTGATCTTAATGTCTAAGGGCATGTCTGCACTGCAGAGCAAAAGTTGAATTAAGCTACACAACTTCAGATACTTCAATTGCGTAGTTAAAGTCAAAATAGCTTAATTCAGCTTTTGACACTGTCTCGACAGCTGGAAGTCAAAGGAAGAGCACTCTTCCTTCAACTTCCCTTTTTCCTCGTAAAATGTGGGTTACAGGAGTTGGAGTAAGAAGTCCACCAGCTTGCCATTATTTCGAAATAATTGCTTGCTGTGTAGACACGCTCTTTGTTATTTCGGAATAATGTCAGTTATTCCAGAATAGTGCTGCTGTGTAGACATGCCCCAAATGTCTCTTTCCAGGGTCATTTCAACAGACTGGAACTTGTGCAGTAGGTCTCTTTTGGAGGCATATGTATTCCGGATGGATTGTGTCATGCTTTTTGATTATGGGGGAGCAGCATGAGTCTTTTCCTCTTCCCTGTTCCTTCCTCATTGTCAAGCTGCTTATGCTGAATTGGAAATGGTAGAACATTCAAGTCCTTCTCCAAGATCAAGCTATATTTTATTCAGCTGTAATCAGAGACTTCTTTCTTGCATTGTCGCCTGTATTGCATGGAAACTTGATGATCCGTTCTTGCTAGAACAGATTTTCTAAACTGTGCCACAGAGAGCAAGAAATAGAAAATGATGATATTTTCCTTTCTTTAAGTATGTGCTAAAGCAGCTGATCTTTCTCCCCTGCTTAAGATAATTTGCTCTTATCTTTTCCCCCCTCTTGCATCAGTGCTAGACACCTCAACCTGTCTCTGCTTTTATTAAGTATAGCATATAGTTGGGATTGGTTAAATTGTGTGAAATGAGGAATAGCTCCATTGTAAGTAGCCCCCTGCCAAGGTTTAATTTATATTCAACTACATTCGTGTTGCTTTTCATATTTAGCTTAACCATCCCTAATGGTGTTTAAGTCTCGGCTTGACAAAGCCCTGGCTGGGTTGATTTAGTTGGGATTGGTCCTGCCTAGAGCAGGGGGTTGTACTTGATGACCTTCTGAGGTCTCTTCCAGCGCTGTGGTTCTATGATTCTAATGTGGCCTTTTTGTATAGCAAGAGAAATTACCCCTGAAAATTGCACTCTGAAGGACTGAAAACAAGTTGTTTTCTCGTGGTCTGTGTTTTATGATTGTAATTTATTTCTCATAATTTCCAACAGGCCCAGGATATATTGGCACAAGAGATGGAAGTGGTAAAGCAAGGAATGGGACATGGAGAGCTCTCAAGTGAGGCTTATAACCAGGTGTGGGAAGAATGCTATAGCCAGGTTTTGTACCTACCAGGACAGAACCGCTACACACGAGCTAACTTGGCCAGCAAAAAAGACAGAATAGAATCACTTGAAAAAAGGCTTGAGGTGAGTATCAATTTTCTGTTTTTTCACTTGATTTCTTTTTAATACCAGCTTTCATTGTTTCTACCTATTTACAGATTACTAGGTCATGGACTCAGCTATCACAAATGGAACTGCAGAGAAAAGAACATCAAGGAGCTTTGGAGCATCAAAAGATGTTCTGTAGTTTAAATTGCCTGCTATCCTCTACTGTTAGGGGAGAAAAGAGGACAGCGTTAGAAGCCTGATACTTCAGGTTCCCTTCTGCAAGCTTTTTTGGCATTAACTATTATAACCCTGGTTATTGTTGTTATCCAGTAAACATCCAATCTCTCGTTGAGGCCAAGAACTTCACAAGATTCAGTGACTGCCTGGGACAATAAGTCCCAGAAAAGGAGGGAAGAGAGTGGATTCCAATGATTCCAGTCCATTTAAATAGGAACCTTCAGGCTTTTTTACACGTTGGGACCTCTGGACCTGGAATGTACGTTAGGCTTTATGTACAAGTGTAAAATAAAAAATAACTACAAATGAAACGTCTCTTCAGCAAATTTAGAATAAAAAAGAGAGTGCAAGAGAAACAGTTTAATGGAAATCATTTGGATTTCAAAATTTCACTGTGGTGTCTACAGCCTGAATCCTTCAGCGTTGCACTAGGGCCTGGAAAGCAGAAAAAGGAAATTGCTTTTTCTGCAGATGTCTGAGTTGTGCACAGTGGCTTCCCCTGCTGTTGTCTCAGTCTGTAGGGATGTTAGCAAGTAGTTGACTAGTTCACTAGCTTAAGCTTATCAGGTAGTTGAGTGGAGTATCGACTACTCGCTTTCTTACCCCACCCTTGCTGCCTCTATAAGAGGTAACAAGGGGGAGGGGGAAACAGGAGCCAAGTGCTGGGAGGAGCCGGCGTAGAAGCTGCTGCAGGCTGAGGCTTGCTGTGGGCAGCTGCTCCAGCAGCAGTTCCTGTTCACAGCGGCCAGTGATGGCTGCACACAGGGGCGATTCTGGCCTCAGTCAGCCCTGTCTGCGGCAAAAAGGGGCTGGTGCCAGAGAAGCCTCTTCGCGGCGGACAGGGTCAGCTACAACGAAGAGAGGCTGCTGGATTCAGAATGAGACGGGATCGAGCAGTCCTGGCTCTTTCTGGTCTGGGATACTGCGCCTCTGCATTTTAAACATCGTAAGAGCCTGGCAGCTGTTACTACATTTAAAATGCAAAGCTGCAGCATGGGTGGCTCCTGGAGCCAGGACAAGCCGGGACTGCTCCATCCCAGTGCAAGCTGGCTCTTAGAGCGAGACCCCTTTGCAGCTTTGCAGAGCAGCCCTTAATTGACTACACAACTAGCCAGGTAACTGCAATTTTAACATCCTTATCTCACTCACCTCCAGCTCCTCCAAAATGCTGCATCCACAGGCCCCAATCCAGCAAAATACACAAGCACAAACATAAAAGTAGGCACATAGGACCAGAATCTTCTATATCCCCTATCTGCTAGACTAGATTACTCCCCTCCTTGAATCCCTCTGTTGGCTTACTCTTACATTCAGCATCAAATACAAGCTTGTCCTGTGCTTCAAGGCTGTGCATAACTCCTCTCCCTCTCCTACATCTCTTCTATGTTCTCATCTGTTCCTGTATCTGTCTCATTAGCCCCTTGGGTTTTTTGTTTGTTTTTGCCTTCGTGTTCTCTTTCCTGCTACCTTGTTCTTCATTAAGCTCCTCCTTCCCAATCTGCAAGGCTATAACCTTCCTTTCATTCCATCCCTTTTTTAGTCTCTTTTCTTAATCCTGCTGCTCCTGTGAAGGAGAATGCAGGCAGGGCTGGCTGACACCATCCCTGTCCCTTCCACCTGAGCTCCCACCCCTTCTGGGACCACTGAGTCCCCCTCTCTCCCACCTTGTCCAGGGGCCTGGTGAGACTTTCAGCTCCTCTGTTCAGAGCCATTAGATAATCCCTGTTTCTTCCTCTTTGTTGCTGTACAAAACACACTGATGCATACAAATAGTAAGTGCAAAATGTTCACAACATTGATAGTGTAAAATAAGATTTGCTTGAAATTATTTTTAAAGAGTGTGTGGTATCAGTAACACTCAAGGGAAGCTGATTTATTTCAAATACAATTTTAAGCCTAAATGTGTCCCTTTAAATAATGCAGGCACCATATGTTTCCATGATAAAAGGAAGATATTTTTTATGTACATTCGTCAATGTTTATCATCAGCGCATCTGTTGTTGCTGGTAGTGAAGGCTCTCCAACTACCTGTACCAAGCAAATAGAGTGCAAAGCAGATCACTTAAATCTGTAACTACTTAGGCCTAGTCTCTACTACGTCAGGCTGACCTACCTTCATCCACGCATCTGAACCATGTAATTAAGCCAACCTAAGCTCCAGCAGTACGTCAACTAAAGAATTCTTTCAGCCCAGCTGCCGCCTCACGGGGAGGTGGCTTGCCTGTGCTGGGGTGGGAGGGGGGAGAATCCTTTCCGTTGGCATAGGTAGCATCTGTGGTGACTGTGCTGCGCTGTGGTAGTTCCCTTAGGGAACATTGACACAGCGGTGTTATTTTGGAATAATTAATGCTATTCTGAAATAACAAAGAGCGTGTCTACACTACAAGCCTTTAGTTCGAAATAATGTTGAGCTGCAGGACTTCTTACTTCAACTCATGGTAACCCTCATTTCACGAGGAGTAAGGGAAGTCGAAGGAAGAATGTACTTCCACTTCCTGCTGTGTAAACAGCACCAAAAGCCTAATTAAGCTATTTCGACTTAAGCTACGCAATTGACGTAGGTGAAGTTGCGCAGCCTAATTTGACTATAGCTCTGCTGTGTAGACATACCCTTAGTTCCTTCTAGGGAGCTTTGTCCCATTAATACTTGAATGGTGGTTATGTTCAGTGTCCTCCAGAAGAGGGCACTATTGCTCTGCATTAGGCTTGATGCTGTTTTGCAATGACAGTAAACTGCTGCAAATGATTTTTTTTTTTTTAAAATAAAAGGTACATCTTAATTCAGGAGCACCCAGCCTTGGTGGAGACAAGGGCCATATTGCATCTTGCCAGGAGCCTGAGGACTGCACCTAATTTATGTATAAATAGATATACATAAACTTTGCAGTTTAAATTAAGCATCACCCAAAAAAACTACAACATTACCATTGTAAGGTGAAGTCAGTCACTGAAAAGTTAGAATGTGCTGGAATTAAGGATGCCTGTACTACTGTCGGTTGGCCCTTGGTGTCTATGCATGCCTTACAGTACAGTCTTTAATTATATGATTACTTATTTCTTTTTCTGAATGCTCATTAAGTGCACAGGATGGATTGTGCTCACCTAATGAGCAGCCATTCAATATTTTTTTTTCCGTTGTTGTTCAATGTGTGGTCCCATCCTTTATTTGCTGCATGCTATTCAAACTGTTCTGTGAAGACAGACATACTGTTTTCATGAGGGATTTTCTAAGGTGCTGTAGTATCTGAGGGCTATTCAGATATTAATTTATGTTCACAACATTCATATGGGATGCACAGCTATTATTCCCCTTTTACAAATAGAGAACTGAAATACAGAGATCAAGGTCAAAAGTTTCAGCTAATTTTGGGACCCAGTTTAAAATGACTAAGAACTGGTTTTTTTGTGGGGTTTTTTTTTCCCCTTTTTGAGTAGTGAGCATTATAGCATTTAGGGAGTCACCAGTTAACTGGCCTGGCCTGGCCCGACACACCATGGGTCGGGGGAAGGGAACGCTCCCTACCCACCTGTGGTGCTGTGGGCCCAGTCTGCGCATTCCCAGCTTGGCCAGAGCAGCCTGCGGCACAGTGGGCCCAGTCAGGCTGGAACAGCCCCCTGCCCGTGAGATCCAGTTTAATCAGTTAACTGGTTAAATGTAACACTTAACTGGTTAACTGATTAAATGGGATTTTACATCCCTAATAGCATTTCACATATTCAGAGAACAGCTCTCATTGGTTCAGCTGCAGCTCTGAGTGTTCAGCGCTTTGTAAACTAGACTTCCAGGTCTCAAGTTATGTGCCCAGAAAATGAGGAACACACTACTTGTGAAAAGTATGATTTAAGTGACTACGGTCACACAGGAACTCCGTGGCATAGGCAGGAATAAAATCCAGTGCTCCAGGGAAGGTTTCAACTGCCTTAACCATAACATCATCCTATCCATTTCTGCATTCCCCTATCTCACTCCTGATGTTCCTTCTAAATTCTGCAATAACAGATGAGGCAGGGCCCTACACAACAGCCTCCTTCATTATACAACCCTGATTCATCTCCAGAGCAGGTTCATCCTCCTGTGTACAGAATGAGGCAGGGTCCTATGGAAAAAACAGTATATGATCATATAATTAAGAACTGTATCTTAGTGCATGCGCACAAGGAGGTTGAATTAATGCACAGGAAACCTTAGTTCTAGCATTTCCTCATTTTTGTGTGCTTGACTCTTCAACCTTTTAACATTGTTTTGTGTGTGTAATTTCCTAAGCTTTCAAAAACAACAAAACCCCCTCATAGTCTACCATTCTGCATCATATTGGCCTCCTGATTGGTCATCCCAGGGTAGGATGGAAGGAGCATCTTTTTAACAAGTTAGTTTCTTTCCTTCTTAATTCCGACCTCAGTTGCTCTTTCTGCCAGCATTACTTTGTCTTTTGAAGACAGTTCATAATGCTGGCTTGGAGCACATTATAAATAAGCTTTATTATAAATAAGCATACATTTTATTTCCATTGTGGTAGGTATGTCATCATTTCAGTTAACTGCTAAATTATAAATGTTATTCAAATCTTGGGGCAGGAGGGGGGGGGAGAGGAAACTCTTGTTACATTGTATCCACAAAGCACAGTAACCAGTAACTTATACTTTCCACTCAGTCAGATTTGCAAATGTATCTTTTGCTGAGTAAACACAATGCACTGAAGCTACATTAGCTAGTGTTCTCTGATGATTGCTACTTTGAACTGGATAGGAATGAGCAAGACGATAAGTTTCCAGACCAGGACAGCTATTTTTGGTTCTCTACATAGCCAAGTTTGACTCAGCTCAGTTACACTGGAAAACCAGCGAGGAGGTATCCTCCTTAGTTTGACTTCATGCTCTATGCTATTCGATGCTTCAATTATTCTTCTTTTATTTGACATACACAATATTACCGTCTCTGGTTTGTCTCTAAAGGTTAAAATGTCAAGTGGGTATTCAGATCTGGTATTGTTCTGTTGGCAGAGCTGCTCCCAGGGTATCTGTCCATAGGGTTGTCTGTTTTAGAACTGATCAACACTGGACCGTGGAGTCTGCTTATGAGGAAGAAAGTAAATTTGGTTTTATTCAGAAGTGAGCAGTTCTCTCGGTCTTTAACCTTTGGGACGCTAGGGCTAATCAGATGAGTTGGTTGCAATTGCCCTTGAGAGTGATTTACAGTAGCCCCAGCAAAGGGATTTTACTATACACATTCCATGCACTACATGAACTTTAATTGATCCTCCGCACCTTTGTAAGGAAGATACTACCTTATATATTCTGAAGGGGTGAATGAGTTCACAAAGAGGTGCTCTCACTGGGGAGATGACACAGTGGATCACTGGCAGAGCAAAAAGTGTAGATGTCTTGAATTCCTATCTCCCCCAAAAAATACGAAGTGTGAGCTAAAATGGTTGGCTTTACAGTTTGCATAATCAACTACCATTAATGAGGTGGGGATTTCTTGCTAAAACCATTGCAGTTGGCCTTTTAGGTACTATTTTGGCAAACAGCGCTTACACGTTTGGAAAGTAATAGAGAGGTAGCCGTGTTAGTCTGATCTTGCTAAAACAAAAGGAAAAACTATGTAGCAATTTAAAGACTAACAAGATGGTTTAATAGGTGATGAGCTTTCGTGAGCCAGACCCACTTCCTCAGATCATATTCTGGAAGAGAATTGGCATGACCATATATACCAAAGGAATACAATGAAAAAAGTGAACACATTATTAAACTAGCAGAGTCTCTCACTATAATCAGTACAGTATGTTGATCTTATTCATAATAGGGATCTGTGTGATTAGAAATTAGGACAATCCTTAATTGACAGAGCTGTCTGTCGTCAGAGGATTTCACAAACGCTAACTTTTAAACATTAGTTTATTTTCTGATCTGCCAGGAATCAGAATGATCAATAGTTTGAGGCCACCTTTTTGCCCGTGAAACTATCACAAAATAGTGACTTCAGTTTAAAATGCTCTAAGCGTTTACTGGATTGGCTCTAGGGTAGTCCGTTATGCATGCTGCACAGATAGCAGCAGGAATTGCTGGTATGGTAGTGATTTGGTTTTTTTGCTGTGGTGCTCCAGCTGTCTGGTGATAGCCTCGTGGACCTGGATACTAGGATTTTCTAAAATCTCCTAGGTGCTCAGTTACTTCTTGTGATTAGTGTTGTATTGTGTACTAAGCCGCTAGATGGATTACTTTGTTCTTCTGATTTACTGTGTAGCTTTTTTCTCTACTTGAATTTTCATGTGATTTTTAGCATCCTTTATGTTAAACACAGAAATTGGAAAGAATGGAAGCCCATCTTTCTGATATTTTATTTAGAAAGGTAATTCTGTAATAACTCATCGCCGGTAATAACTGATTGTGCAGTCCATAAAGAAATGTTTGTTGTTAATTAAAGCTGCCATTTTGAGATAATGGTTGTTGCTATGGTCCTCCTGTGTTTCTTTGAGCGTAAATTATCATGATGACACGGAGAATGTTGTGATTTGTTTGTTTTTCATGGGCAATAAATATCTCTTGAGTTGCTAGGAGTAGAAAAACACAGGCTGTATAACAGGCGTGACCAAACCACAGCTCCTCAGCGGCATACAATTGTTTTACAGTTAAAGTGCGGTTTGCAGAGCCCCCTAAATCCCTGCCCCCCATTCGGTGCCTACCAGACTCTGGAGGGGAGCAGCTTGGAGCTTCTGCCTTGTAGCTAGGGGCTTTTGCCCTACAGGGAGGGTGTGGTTTATGGACATCCTGACAGGTGGTGTCCCATGGAGCAGGTTGTGCATGTCTTGCAGCTCTCAAACTTCTGAAGATTTTCATATACAGTGTGGAGGGTCAGGAAGTTTGGCCATATAAGCTCAAGTGTTGTTGGACAAGTAACTTCCAAACATTCATTACAGATCCATGATCAGACATCAGAGGGGTAGCCGTGTTAGTCTGAATCTGCAAAAGCGGCGAGGAGTCCTGTGGCACCTTATAGACTAACTGAAGTGTAGGAGCATAAGCTTTCGTGGGCAAAGACCCATTTCGTCAATGCATATAGTGGAAATTTCCAGAGGCAGGTATAAATATGCAGGCCAGGATCAGGCTGGAGACCTGGCCTGCATATTTATACCTGCCTCTGGAAATTTCCACTACATGCATCTGACGAAGTGGGTCTTTGCCCACGAAAGCTTATGCTCCTACACTTCAGTTAGTCTATAAGGTGCCACAGGACTCCTCGCCGCTTTTGCATGATCAGACAGAATGTTTTGATTCCTGTTCGTTTGGCAGACCATTGTGCGCTAGTATATGTACTATGTCCTGGCAGAGTGGTGAAATTTCTCTTTCTGGTCAGAGTCGTGCTGTTTTCTAGAAAAGCATTGACACTGAACTTGAATGGCTTTTGTTTGGCATAAATGGCTAATAAACAGATGTTGCCTATGGTATAGTATTGAGCTGGGGGTAGGGGAATGAGAGAACTTAAATGTTGAAGGGGGGAGGGGAAGACTTCAAAAATATTTTAAAAAATAGAGAATCCAAGGCAACACCTTTTTTTAAAAAAAAATTAAAATCACACTTTTCTAGGCTTATTTGTATTAGGATTTATCCTTATGGGCAGGGTTGTTCAGTGTATTGTAGTTAGAATAAGTAATTTCTATATAAAGATGTTAAAAGGTGATGTGATCTTACTGAATCTAGTGTGCTTATAAAAACTGCTAATGAACTTAGATCTACACATTTTTTTCTGATTACAAAATAAATCTAGAATTTACCTAATTGGATCATCATTGTCAGAGAAAGTTATTAGCTTGTGTATTGGAACTGCCTGGGGAACATATTGTTAATGGTGCAACATTATATAAATCTTGTATTGGCTTTATTAAAAAAAAATCATGCCAAAATGTATTAGGAAACTTGAAGGTGGCTCATAACAGTCCCCACCTCCAGCAATATATTTCAGTCATAGACTGCTTTTGAATTATTAGTTGTGATCTTGGCCAAATTATTCAGGAGACAGTTTGCCACAAGTATTAATAAACAGTAGTGGTATGTAATCCACATAAAAAAGTGTAAAATAGTAATTCACCCTTAGGCTTCCTGATTGTTATATTAAATAGGAACATAAAACGTTAGCTGGCCTTTTCTCATTTGAGTTATGCACATCTGGTCTGTTTTTCATTTCTGAGATACAATTATATACAGTAATACTTCAGGGGATTTTTATTGAATGATTTTTTTTCAAAGAAAAATCAAGATTCCTGAGTAAATCAGGCTTAAAGCTCATTTTGCATAATTTTTAAGAGATGTCAAACTCAGTGCCCTTATCGAATACACTGGTAATACCCTGATCCTTGCATCCAAGCTACATTAAGAAATGCTCCTTTTCAGTATAATAGCAAAGTGCTAAGCTTAGTATGTTGAACCACATGAAATCATAGTGTTGATTAGCTGATCTTGTGCTAAAGTTGACATAATTAGTTAGTTTTTGAAGATAGCAGCCTTTACTGTCTGACCTGGCAGGCTATTTAAAACCATTGTTGTTTTATTACAGTAGACCCTGGTCTTTAGCTGAGATTAGGTCCCCATTATGCTAGTAAGATAGTGAGAGATGGGACCTGCCCCAAGGGTTTGCAATCTGAATAGGCAAAAAAACAAAAAGATGCTTGAAGGAAAGAAGATGAGGAACTGAGGCCTGGAGCTATTGGTGAGTTGCCTAAAGTGCCCCACACAGTGTGTGGCAGGGGTAAGAAATGAATCAAGAACTCCTGAGTCCCAGTCCTATACCTTAACCACAAGACTGTCCTTGCACAGTGTTCATCTAGTCAAGAAATCCTAGGGCTCTGCTTTGTTTTGTTAAAGCGGGAGTGGCACAGAAACCTAAGATTGTATAACTCCCCCTCTTTTCCAATCACTTGTTTAAGTTTTCATATCTAGGACTGAAACTTTCCATACCTGGCCTTTGCTCAAAACTGATTTATTGGCAGAAAATAATGGTACCGTCATTTGTGAGTATGAGGAGCATGGAAGGAAAAACATTTTATTTAAAAAAATAAATTCTTGTGATCTTTTGTTTGAACTGGTCTACAGCCTAAACAACTGACTGCTGATACTGGCCTGGAAAGAGCTCCCTGCGTCAGAGGACCCTGGATGCTGGGGGTCTTAGTTTACAAGGGTTAGTTTGAAAGAGTAGTGAAATTTAACTCATGTTCTGTATTACATGGTATGGGGCTACACTCTGCTTCATACTACTAGAGCTTTGTGGTGACACCCAGGTTCTCCAGAGTTATCAATTTTCAGAGTTATCAAGACTGGAGGATTTTTTCTAAAAGATCTGCTCTAGGTATTATTTTGGGGGAGTTCTATGGCCTGTGCTGTACAGGAGTTTAGACTAGAAGATCACAATAGTCCCTTTTGGCCTTGGAATCTGTTAATATAGATATTGCAGCCCTGTTGGGAGCACAAATAAATTTTCCTCCTCCCACTCCACAGGAAATCTCCATTCCCATAACTTTTCTAACACATACTCATTCCAGATACCTTCCCATTTCCTACCTTCACCCCACAGAACTGACCTCTGGTCCCTCCTTCCCTGGACCATGAGCCAGGAATTTGGAGGAAAGGGAAAGGTTGTATATTGATAGTGATTGTGCCTGAAGTCCTCCCTGGTGAATGGTTTTGTAGGTAGCTCCAGGTTTGCTGCCAAAGGATCCAGTGCACGTCTGCAGAAATAAATACAGTACATGGGCTGGAAGCAGATAGTTCCTGTGTCTTTTTAAATTATACAAAGGTTTTACCAAGATCCAGTTATATTGCATCATTTTCCCCATGCGTGTGCACATTGTTCTGGTCCAGAATAGTGGATGCATCAGGCATCATGACCAAAATTGGCCCAGCAATAATAGGAAATAAGTAACTAAGCAGAGAAATCCTTCAAGTGTTGTTAATTTTCCTGGTATTTTCATGAGGAAACCAGTTGTCAGACTTTGCTTAAATCCATTTCTGAGTTTTAAGTAAAGAATGCATTTAAACACACCTCTCCGTAACAGCTTTGAGTTTTAGCCTGGTATCTGAGCCTTGACATTTTATGAAGTTAGCACTAAAATTATATGCAATCGTTGGCATTAATGCATCAGTCAGTAATTTTTAATAACACAGAATTTGTTACAAATCCCTCCTCCCCATCCCTTCCATAGGGTCCTCGAGTCTTTTAGTGTACATGTAAGCGGGAAAGGTGAGGAATCTACCAGTTTCTCAGTTACAGGCTAGGAAGGAAGGGATATATATTGTTTCTGTTTTTAATTTCTTAGGAAGCACCCATTATTACACTGAGGGGGATCTGTGATTACCTAGATAAGCAGGACGCAGTTCAGAAAAGCACGGAATGAATGGCAGCTTGAGAATCTGTACATAAGTAAGAATCTGTATCTAGAAGGAAATAGAGATTCTGCACTCAATTCTGACCTTTCAAAGGTGTTAGAATTAGTAAGATTTGTTTATATGGGGCCAGCCTATGGCTGCTATGGCTGGGATTGTGGTAACATACCAAGAACGCCTAACTTCTGCAACTGACTCACCCTGCAGTCTTGTAATCCCTTTGCCTCAGCTTCCTTATCTGTAAAATGGAGATGTTTGCACTACTTCAGTGTTAGGTGTTCAGCATTTTAGTGGGAAGTTCTGTAAAGCAAACTTGGTTCTGCTATACAATCCTTCTCTTTTATAGTGAAGTCATTTCCAGCCTCTTCCTGTGAGAACCTTCATTGTAAGTGGAGATTGGCTTTTGTGAACTGTATTACAATGCAATAATGTAGTATTCTGGTCTCCTTTGCTCTAAGTGTCAGAGGGGTAGCTATGTTAGTCTGAATCTGCATAAACAACAAGAAGTCCCGTGGCACCTTATAGAGTAACAGATTTATTGGAGCATAGGCTTTCGTGGGCAAAGACCCACTTCGTCAGATGTATGTAGTGGAAATTCCAAAAGCAGATATAAATATACAGATACATCCCTTCTTTTCATGTGCCTGTATATTTATACCTGCCTCTGGAATTTTCAATACATGCATCTGACAAACTGGGTCTTTGCCCACAAAAGCTTATGCTCAAAGAAATCTGTTAGTCGATAAGGTGCCACAGGACTTCTCGTTGTTTTTCTCTGAGTAGAGTTTCATTATATCAGAATTCTCTAATCTTTCAATTCTGTGGCATCCAAGTATAAATTGATCCTAACACTTGTTTTTTAATATTGGTAATAATTTAAAAATGGTTTATTTACTACATCTCTCTATTTGTTGATGAACAATACGTTTAACCACCTGCACATTAAAGTTTTCATATGGGGTTTTTTTTTTCGATATAAAGTAATCCTAGGAAGATTCATTTATTTATTTGTGAATTTTTTTAAAGATCTTTGCAAATGTTGAGAAAGGGTCACCTCTTCACATACTCTTGATCAGAGGTTTTCAAACTGGGTGGCATGCCCCCCTGGGGAGGGGATGGTAAGTGGTGATGGCAGGTAGCTTGGGCCAGCGATGCCAAGTGGCTTGGGAAGGAAGTATCA
Organism: Pelodiscus sinensis; assembly: GCF_049634645.1. Classification (NCBI taxonomy): domain Eukaryota; kingdom Metazoa; phylum Chordata; order Testudines; family Trionychidae; genus Pelodiscus; species Pelodiscus sinensis. Next base: position 10,788,230 of record NC_134713.1, read on the forward strand.
CTTCCAGCCCCTGAGTCACCTCAGTGAGCCACGCAGCGTGTTGATCAGTGTCAATATCAATGGTGGCTGCACTGATTTCTGCTCACAGCAGCCTCCTTGCTGGCTCCACCGCCAGAAACCAACACACGCACCTTCCCCCATCCTGAACATCTGAGAGGGAAGGAGCCGGTATCATGTCTCTCTTTGGCTGGATTGGGAGGTGCAACTAGAAATTGTAACTCAAAGTGAGGGCTCAGCTGAAAAAGTTTGATCTCCATTACTCTAGATACCCTGAAAATGCATTGACTAGAGCAGCAGTCCATTTCACTCTTAACTTGTGTTGGCTAGCTAGGCAGTTCAGAAGTGCAAATCTCTCACCCATGTCCTGTTATCAGTGTGGCCCCCTGACAATTTCCTTGTTTTTCTGTAGTTTGCCTATTAAAATACTGGTATGTGTTAAAAGACTCTTAATTTAATCTTAGTTCTAGAGTAGGGATGTTAAGGACTAGTCAACTATCCGATAGGCAAATGCTTATCGGATAGTCTACAGGATAGTCAACTAGTTGCTTCTCCCTCCCCCTTGCTGCCTCTATCAGATAGAGGCAGCAAGTGGGGGGTATTTCAAGCACAGAGCTCGGGACAGTGCTGCTGCTTTGAAATGCCATGGTGGCGTTTCAAAGGGGCAGTGCCATACAACTGATCCCGGATTGTAGCTACCACAGGAATGCTTTAGAGGCCTGGGCAGTACTCTCTTGGGTTAAGGTGTCTCCGTGGAGCAAGACCCCAGGAATAAGAATCAAATTCTGGTAACTAGAGGGCCTCTACCATGATGCAGATTTGTTTCTCTCATTTTAGTGCATAATTGAACCGCAGCACTAGTGCAGGAGTGCTGTTGTGTATGCTGTTAGAATTTGAAATTTCTTATAGAATAGCTTTAAAGTCTAGTTTGGGCAGGGAATTAGACAGGATGTCTTTCCACTAAGCAAAGATGAAAGTAAAGCATTGGGAAAACAAGTATAAACCATGTCTTCTCTGCTGCTTTGATATATTTAGGGTTATAATAGCTTTAACTCCTCCCCGATTACATGTCTTATGACCCAGAGCCC